>NC_086252.1:7383631-7686662 GCF_021018805.1 Prinia subflava | reverse complement strand
TAGTGAAGTAGTGAAGCCAGCACGCACCCTTACTTGACCTACAGGTTCTCATGATTAATAGCAATAATAATAGTAATAATAAAATTAATTATATCTTAGTAAGGAACATTTATGACCAACTTAAATAATTGCGTTTTCTCCCTGCGTGTCATTGCGATTATGTATTTCTGTTAAATAGATCAGATTATCCCAGACACCCATTTAATTTTAAAAGCAGTAAGAGAAAAAGAGGATGGTGCAAACCTCTCCAAATAACAGGAATGTTCTTTCTCCTCTATTTGTCTATTCTGCATTTTCAGCAGGCAGTACAGCCTGTGATAGGTTCAGGAGCACACATTACTTGTAAATACAACTGCTTGCCTCTGAATCTCAGATGAGGATGCTGGCTGTAAATGTGTAATTGCAATTTCTGAAACAGGAAACAGATGTATTCTGCATTGCAACCCTCTGTGGTTTGGAGTGGGGAGGTGGGAAGGGTGTGATGACCAAGGTCAGAAATATGCTGCAAAATAAAGGGTTATTAACTCAGAGATTAATAAATAACACTTATCACTGCCTTGCTCTCCTCTGTGGGCCTCAGTGTGCTTTGCAGGCAGCAGCTGATGGGGCATTCATTCATCCATTGATCCCTCTGTGTCCGATTTGTGATAGGGGTGTGAAAACTGTGATGTGGTCATTCCAGCTCTCAGGTTCCCAGCACAAGATAAAATACGATGGCAGCGTGATGCAAAACAAGGTGATCCTGTGTAAAGTCATTTTTCTATCTCAAAAATGTTCTAAAAATGCAGCTGGGTGAACTCCATGTTGGCAGATGTTACATTGTGATAGGAATTGTCTGGGTTCTGACATAGGTAAAAAGCAGGGAGTCGGGCTAGATTCTACCTCACGTTGTCTAGGTAATTTTAACAGAAAAGTGATCGTGTTAAACCAACACAAATGCAACAACAAAGATCTGGTTCCACTTACCATGAAACCATGGCCTGCAGGACCTGGAAAACATAGGTGATGATGTGCAGTCCCTGCTTCCTGCAACTGGGCTCATAAAAGCAGTTTGCAGCCACCCAAGGACAGCTGCTGAACTGCTCTTGCTTTGGAATTGCTCCTGGGTGGCCTTGGGCTCAGATTTGTCTGTGTTTCAAGGGTTAGCTGATCTAATTGCTCTTCTGACCCTCCTGCTGGGGACAAAATTTATCCTGGCAAATGATCTCTGGCTGGAATATACACTCAGGTGCACTCCTGAGCACAGCAGAGCTGCCAGACTTAGCAGGGATGTGGAGCTGCCTCGCATTTGCTGCCCACCCCTGTGCTCGAAGCCTGCCCAAATTGCCAAGTGACACAGGGGATGAAGTGAAGGCCTTTTGCCTCCAAAGGGGACCTGATTAAAGCTGTACCTGCCTGGCCGTTTGCCTCATCCCTCTGGCAGAGGCCGCCCCTCCAGAGCCACACTGGCAGGAGACAGAATTGTGCTCATGTCCATTTCTGGGGTGGTGAGGCTGTGCTGGCCCTGCTGCCTGCCACAAGACCTGCTGCTCTGCTGGCAAAGGAGGCAAGAAAGTAGCCAGGAGAGGTGTGCTTGGATGAAGGCTTCTGAAAGGCTGCCTCAGAGCTCAGAGTGCAGCAGGAGCTGCCATTCTCCTGGGATAATGCCTCCACAGCACCAGGGTCTCCTGCTCCCTCCGAGGACAGAGCTTAGCAGGCAATCCAGGAGCCTGAGCTCATCTTCAGGGACCAATACCACTGCTGAGAGACAGGAGCACCTAAATCCACTCCCTTTTTGAAAACAGTGGTATAACTCTGGCAACAGCAGGCTCAGAACTCAGGGAAGCCGTGTGCCATTCCAAGCCTTCCCTCCACGTACACAGCTCTCTGCTGCTCACAGCATGGCCACTATTTATGCTGTCAACTCTGCTCTTACTTACATCTGAGCTCCGTGGGATAGCAGGGACACAAATGGATCTGAACCTTATTTCTGACAGACTAAATTTCTGACAGATTGGCACCTTTCCTTTCCTAGCAGTTCGCTAGACTTTATTGAAATCCCCTGATTTGTTTCTGCTGTTAGACTCCAATTTTTGAGTCTGCTCTGAAAAGCAAAGCCACGATCCCGAAGCCACGAGTGAGACGATGGGAAAAGTAAACAGAACTTGGTGGAGAAGAGATTTTACGTGGGTTTGACAAGAACTTGACCTGACTTTGACTTTTCTGTGGGCCAGCTCAGCCGGCGTCTGGGGACAGTGAGGTCAGGCAGAGCTGAGTGGGCAGAGGTGGGCACCACCCGCTGCCACAGGGGCACAGACAGGGAAATTGGCACATGGAGTTGCTTTTATCCGTGGTGCCACACGACAGAGAGTGGGGAATAGGTTGTTGCAACGTAGGATAGCGGAAACAGATGCGCCCCGTGCCCTGCCATGGCCAGCCAGGGCTGCAGTGGGCCAGGGCTCGGGAAGGGTGGGAGCTGGGAGATGCCTGAGCACCAGAGCAGGGCAGCTGAGGTCACCAGGGTGGATTTCAGGGCTGGCTTGTGTTGAAATGCGATGTGGTATTGCTGTGAGAATATGAAATACAGCCATACTTGGAGCGTTTGTTGGGCTGTTGCTAGGCAAGCGTTTCAAAAACAATCATATTTTGCAAACTAATTCCTTCTTTTTCTCCTTTTTTCTTTTTTTTTTCCCTGAGGCCCTTAATACATTCTCCATGATTTTTATCATCATATCAATTCTTTACTGTTGCTGTGACTGAGAACTTATCAATTTCTCAACTTCACAAATCATTCATGAGCTAATTCTCCAAATATTCATCAAGTTATTTGATGCACTACAATTCAATATATGGCCACACTGATTTCTGAGGCACAGGAATTATTTTTTTCTGCATGAAAACAGGCTCAAGGAAATCACCTCTCACAGTTGTATTGCTGGTATGAATTTTGCTCTGTGTGAGGATTGGAAACCCTTATTTCTTTGACGTTATTAAAGAAAGTGCAGTGTGCTTCTCACAGTAAAAGAATAAATAAAATGTAAGTGCTTTAAACTAAACGCATCAGATTAAAGCTGTTTACTTCAGAAGATGACTCTAAGAGAATTTGAGCTACTTGTCAAATATCAGGATGATGGCCATGGAATGGTTGAAATAAAGCTGGATTCAGCCTTTCCCATGTGTCTCCTGTGACGTCCCGCTGCCCACACTGATTCTCTGTTTGCCAATCGTGCTCTCATGGATGATCTCCCTGGTGTCCTCCCAGGCTAGGCAGGAATGTGGGGCCAAGGCAATGAGAGACACTTCCATCTAATTTCAGGCATCTACCTGGCACATTTCTCAGTTGCCCTGGATGACTTTTCTGGGATTACAGCCACAGAACAGTCCCTGGAGCTGTAAACCCTGCGTGCTGGCGCTTACATGGTGACGCACTCTGCTGCATCCAGGGGCTCATGGCATGTCACCAGCCCTCCCTGTCCAGTTCGTCCATCCCAGGAAAGATCAGAGGCACCTAAGCCTGGTTTCCCAAGAGCTAGAGGTGAGGTCGTCCCTGGCACAAACACAAGAGCAGAGATCACAAAATCACAGAGTAGTTTGGGTAGGAAGGGACCTTTAAAGGTCATCCAGTCCCACCCCCTGCGATGAGCAGGGACATTTTACACTAGATCAGGTTGCTGAGAACTCTGTCCAGCCTGACCTTTGGACACTTGCAGGGATGGGGCAGCCACAGCTTCTCTGGGTAACCTGTGCCAGGGCCTCACCACCCTCATTGTTAAAAACATCTTCCTTATATCTAATCTAAACCGACCCTCCTTCAGTTTAGAACCAGCCCCCTTTGTCCTAGAGCAAGAGGACCTGCTAATAAGTCCATCTCCATTTCTCTTACAGGCCCCCCTTTAAGAGCTGAAAGGCCACAATGAGTTCTTTTTGTTTTCCAGGCTGAATATTCCCTATTATCTCAGCCTTTCCTCATAACAGAGGTGCTCCATCCCTCTGATCTTTTCTGTGACCTCTGGACTCTTCTGGGGACCCCAGAAATGAATGCAGTGCTCCTGGTGGATCTCCCGCCTTACCCAGACCAGGAGCAAGGAAAAGGATGCACATCCCTTCCTGGGCTCCCCAATATAACACTGGTCCTCACTGCTGGATGGTTAGCCACGAAAATTAACAGCCAGTTGCTTAGTATTGACTCCCGCTGTGGATTTAATTTGATCAATAGAGGATTTCAGCCCAGATTTGTCTCTGTCAATCAGCATTTTCTGTGTCTGGTTTCTTGTCTACACTCCCACCGCCCAGAGGTGACAACCAGCTCATCCCCAAAGAGTGCATGGGAAACACTTGGTAGCACATGACTTTGCTCCATAAATTGCTTTCTCTGTCTTGCTCTCAGCCTTCCCAGAGAACTTTGGGTGCATTTTATCTCCTCAAGGGTCACAGAGAAATCCACACTGTCACACAAACACACACACACACAAAAAAAAGGTGGTCTTGAACAAATTAGTCTTTGTATCTCAGATGGAAAATTATAATTTGAACCATTCCACTGGAGCAGTGAAATAATACATGCAAAGTGCCTGAGAGGAGCCCAGCTTGGAGGCTTCTAGTGGAAAAAGAAAGTCCAGATAGACAAAAAAACCCTGGCATGAAGCAGAATGTCATGAGATCAGCCCATAGAATATGCTGAGGAGGACAGAAAATGACTGAGCAAATCTAAGTAATTTGGGTAGCAGTTTGCATTTATTAAGTTCTGGCTCATCAGATGTACCAAATTAGGCAAGTGCACAAGTGCTGTGTTTATCATACCCGGCTCCTAACGAGCATCCTCCCGACTTGAGGAGCTCCATTTAAACAAACAGAGGCAGCCAGGGAGGTAATGAGGTGTGAGAGGAATGTGTGCTGAACTCAGCCCCTCTCTGGCTAACCATCAAGCCATTAGTCCCACAGGAAATTCCCTAACATCGTGCAGGAGAGATAGGATACACCGTGTTGTCCAAGCAGCCTCAACCACGTGCTGCCTGCAGAGAGCCCAGAGCTGAGCTCCCACTTCCATGGAGAAATCCAGGATTCCTGGGGGCGCCGGATTTGCCAGTGATGTGAACCAGGCCTGTCTTTGCCTCCTTCCACACAGACTTGTTTCCTGCATTAGACTTCTGTTCTTCAAGTGCTTTGTCTGCCCTAATCAGGCTGCTCGACACGAGGGGAGTGCTCTGAGATTTAGCTTGGAAATCCCAAGTGGTGTTTTTATCAATTCCTTCTCACTGCACGCTCCGACTGCAGCCGACAGCCATGAGCAGCAAATTCATTTGAAATCATCCCAGGAAAGGAAATTATAAACAAGCCAGGAGTAGCTCTCACATGCAGAGAGAGGCCATTTCTCCTTAAATTCAGCTTTTCCCCATATCTCCCAAATAGTAAGTGCACAGATGCCCTCTTAAAACCCAGGGGATAGGAAAACAGGCATTTATCCTGGCTAGGGAGTTGTTTTGAACACCAGTATTTGATACATGCCTTCAGTATCTCGGTGAGTGTGTCTCTGCACTGTGGTTGTTGCCATTTCACAGAAAGATTAGTTGACTTCTTCCACATCTGCATCTTGTACTAGGTTTATGAAATCCTGAGCTTTTGAACACATTTTTCTGAACAAATACTTAGTTTCTAGTGAGGGCTTATCAATGTTTTTAAAATAAAAGGTAATTTTGTCTTCTCTTAAGAGTTTTCTAAAATTATTTCAATGAGCCCTGAAGTTATATGCACACATCCATTAATCATTCCTATTATGCTTGCTTGACTTTTCTTCTTCTTTTCCATTTAAGTTTGGATCCATCAGTAATATCCCTGTAATCTCACTAGTGATCCCTTTGCCAGAGATGCTCCTTCTCTGATGCATGCAGCAACTACGTCCAATTTATTATAGCTGTCTTGCCTTACTGTTTTATAAATCCACGTCTCAGAGGAAAACCTTCACCCCAGTCCCCGCTCTCAAATTCTATTTCTTCCACTGAGTATCTGCAGTTTGGATCACTTTCCCTCCCTGGCATTCCCTGTCCTGAACTGAATCTTGTTTCACTGTTTCCTCCTCATATTTCTGAGGGCTCAGTGCAATACGGATGTTGGCTGCGTGTCTCAGAGTCATTTCAGATGTGAATGTACTCACTCGTTTTGATTCTCAAGGAATTAATGTTGATGCTAAATAAAACCAGACACCAACTTTAATCTTTTTACTGCTCCCCTCAGTATCTCTGCTTTTCAATATGGAACAGCTACTATTTCTTCTTGTCCCATGGATCTTCCATCAGTGTGCTCTCTGGATGAAGGGTTTCCCATCTTCTCCACTCTAATGTCTCTTGAGACATCGTGCTAAAATTCTGATTCCTTCCACTGCAACATCACCCTCCAGTCGCCCAGAACTATTTGTCCATGTCCAAGCCAGGGTTGTGGTTTATTTGGTGCAATGATTTCTCTTCCTGTGTACGTGTGAATATGCAAAGGAGGCTAAAAATGACCGTACAGGCTTAGCACTCCTGCTGTTTCTCGCTCCTAGGACTGTTTGTCTCCTGGACTATAACCTGCCCTCAAGGATACAGCTAATGCGTGTTCCTCCTTCCCACATAATCTCCTCTCTGTTTATGGAGACGGCAAGAGACATGGGCTGCCCTGTCGGGTTGTGTCTCTCATCCACAGAGAACAGGGCAGGTTGATTTTGGCAGTATTTTCCAGGACTTTGCTCAGACCACCTTGCAATGACTCAGGCTGCGGCCATTCCCTCGGAGAGCTGATGTCCCATCTAGCAGATTGTACACCCAGGGCTCATTTCTGGCCCCTGACTCCTTCTTTGTTCATTTCATCCCTTTCATCCAGGTGCCACATCCTATTTCCCTAACTTTCAACTTGTCTGATGCCTCCAGCACCTCTGGGACGAGCTGTCTGCAGTTACAGGCTTCACAACTCCTCAGAAAATACTTGTGTTTAAAAAGTACTGTGTGCCCATCCTCTTCCCTCTGGATGAATGAAAGCTGCTGAGTGCCTGGCACATGGGAATCATGGCCCTGGCTAGGGACTTAAATGGGAACTTTGAGCTCTGACCTCTAGTTCTGAAAGTTTAGGTTGGGATGTGGGACTGCAAAAGGATTCACTAAAGGAGCACATATAGAACCAGAGAATCCCAGAATGGTTTGGGTTGGAAGGGACCTCAAAGCCCATCTTGTTCCACCCCCTGCCATGGGCAGGGACACCTTCCACCATCCCAGGCTGCTCCAAGTTCTGACCAACCTGGCCTTGGACACTTCCAGGGATCCAGGGGCAGCCACAGCTTCTCTGTGCCAGGGCCTCCCCACCCTCATACGGAACAATTTCTTTCTAATCTCTCATCTAAAACTCCTCTCTGTCAGTTTGATCATCTGTTTGTCATTTATATCTTGTTCCAAGCTCAGCCCAAAGGAGCATCTTTCTTTATGCCCACATCTTTTGGCAGGTTGGAACACACAGCTATTGCCACTGTGCATTCATTTCTCCCACAGGCAGCAAAGTGGGAACAACTTTGGAGCAGACATTTATTCTGCAGCTGATAGAGCCCGGGCACTTTGATATGTGGAGCAATATTGGAGCAGCAGTTTGGAGGTGGCACCTCTGCCCTTGACTCAGTAACTGAGGCAGTGGTGACACCACCTGGGTTGTTTTGCTGCCCCAATTTACCTTTCTATAAGAAAGGCTGTGGTATCTGTGAGCTGTGGCCATGCAAATATATCCTAGCATACAGTGATTTCTTTTTAATGCAAATGGATATCACCTAATTCTCACAAGATTTCAAAATGCATCATAATTCTGTTTGAATGGAAGACCTTAGGGGTCAAAATCCTATTCCCATGAAAGTGAATGGGAATTTTTCTCCTGGCTTTCATGGAATCCAGATCTGGCAAGCCATGAATGCAGATCTGTCATGTTTCTTTCTTTTTCTTCATTAAGTTTTAGTGATTTTTAATTTTTTTTCCCTGGGAATCAGATTAGTGAATTCTCATTTGACTGAATACCTCTCCGAGGCACCTCAGCGAGACTGGAACATTTCCTGTGGCTGTCGTATCCGCTTCAATATCCTTCAAAGTGAATGTCACAGCCCCGAACCATTGAAACAGGCTTTTCTTTCACAGCAGCAGAGCAGCAAACCAGCCTGGATAAGATGAGAGGGACACCATAAATATTACATCGGGTCTGAGGCATTTGCTGTAAATTCTGCAGAAACTATTCCAGCTTCCCACTGGGAGAGATTTCTTGGGAATAGAAAACTCTCTGGAGTTTGTAAAAACTTCTGAAGCGATACTGAGATTTTTAACATTCCATATTACACAACAGGAAGCAGAATCTTAATGGAAACACTACACACAGTTGCCTTTAATAGGAAACAGAGTCTATGCAGTGATGGAGGAATATGTAAAATAATATTCCCCTTTATTTTAATTTTTTTAAATTACCAGTGATTTTAGCTATTTTTTGATTTACTGAACCCCTTATACTGCTGGATTCAAGAAAAAGCTGTGCAAGGTGAGGCATGGCAGCCACAAGGACAACCTGTACTCTGCAGGCTGACTGGATCCTCACTCCAGCTCCCTGAGCTCAGGAGAGCAGGCTGTCACACTGGTGCCATCAGGCTTCAGCCTTGGGTTTGCAGGGGTTGTTTATAGACAGGGCTTTGAGCTGAGCCTAGATCCAGGTCTTTTCCAAAGCCAGCAGGGCCTGCGAACCTCCAGGCTGCAGCAAGGTGATTTTCCTCTTGGCCCCCTCATGAAATGGGGGGGTTGAAGCTTCAGACTTCAAGCTGGCAGCTTTTGTTCACTTTTGTGAGTGTGGGATGCAACAGCCTGACTGGGAATTGCAAGCACAGGCATAAAGGGAATGGGATTAGGATCTTAGCTCACTGAGGCCTGGCTTAGCCTTGTGCTGCTGCAGGGGGGCTGTGTGGCAGAAATGTTTTTCCTTTCAGCTGAGAGAAATTCCTTCCAACTACTGTTGCTTTTTCGTACAAACCGCAGGGTACATGATGTTGAGTGGAACCCAACCCTTTCTCTTTAAGGTGATTTGTGGCTGTTTCTTGGGTCTGAGCAAAGAATGGGGCTTGAACTTCTCCTTGCCCACAAGCAAGTGGCTGGTGAGTAACACTTGTGAGTAAGCCTCATCAGATGTCTGTGCAAAGGAACCTTTCCCCCACCCAGTCTGAAAGATGTACAAAGTGATCCAAAGATGCTGTGAAAGCAGGCAGGCAGGAGGGCTCCAGAGAACCTTGGCACCAGAGCTCACCTCTGACTCTGACTGGAATCTGGACTCAGTGCCTCACCCTTGTTTCATTTCCAAATTTAAATGTGGGATAATGTTTATAGTAAATAGAGGTCACCTCCACGTCTGGGAAGGCATTTCATCTCCGTGCACTTCTGTGCTTTCAAGAGAGCTGAATTTAATAGCAAGGCTTTTATTTACAAGAGGTTGGAAAGGGGGAGAGGTGTTTTAATAAATGAGTAATCAACGGGTAGCACCCAGCAGCTTGCTGGCGGTAGTGTATAATTTTCCTGTCTGTAACGTGCTCAAGGAGCTCTATTGAGCATTTATGAGCTCTGTGCATCACTCAGGAATCAGGCTGTGCTGTGAAGTGCACTCAACTGCTGCAGACACTGCCGAGAGGGCAAAGACAAGAGCCCGTGAATTAAAGGAAATCTCATCCCCAGGAACTCTACCAGGTCCTGGATGGTTTAGGATCACACTGTTGGACCACAGTGAAAAAAGGGGTCCTGGGGTGTCTCAGCCTCTCCCAGAAAGGGCAGGACAGACAGAAGCTTCATCCTGGAAGTTTGCATGGTCATCCCCACAGTCTGGTACTTTTTGCTTGTGTTTGAAGGAATTACCAGGCAGAGCTGTTGTGAATAATAAGTGAGCTGACACTGAAATCTGGTTGTGAGCTACTGAAGAAAGCTTTTTCCCTCTGTGCCAGAGAGTTGTGTCTTGAGTTCAGATACAGACAAATCCATACCAGATCCCTCTGGAACAAACTTGGAGGGGCAGAGCTGTAGCAGAGGGAAGGCTGTTTGCAGCTAAAAACCTGATTATAAAAACGATGCTCTGTTGCTGGGAGTGGGACCATGCAGCTCCCTCTGTGCTGTTTTCCCTTCAAAGTGAAGCTGCTCCCTTGCCCAGGGTTGCAGGAATCCTGCATTCACCTGCTCCCCCTGCACCTGAGCTTTGGAGCAGTGGCCAGCACAGTTGGGCCAAGGGTTCCAGAGCTGAGAGGGGACACAGTACCAGGCACGGCAGGGATGGGGAGGGCTGGGAGCTCTCCTGTCACCTCCTTTGTGCTGCTCTGCCGTGTCAGGTCAGGCCTTTCACCTGGCTCCTGCTCACGTTCCTTCCTGCAGGCCATGGTGAGCCTCAGCTCCTGCCTTTGGGTGCCCTTGGGAGAGGCAGATTTCCTTTGCAGACCTCTCCTGGCCCTCAGTAAGTCATTCCACAGCTGCCTGCCTCAGTTCCCCCACGCAGGGAATTCTGCAGGATCACTTAGCTCGTGCCTATCTCTCACCCCTCCCGAAGGGATACTGAGCCTGAGGTCTGTCCATTATCTGTAAAACAGATCAAAGAATGGGTACAAAATTAGATTCCTGCTTAGTTGCTTCTGGCCTTTCCCATTTCTGGGACTGCTGTTCATTTCTGGTTGTGATTTTCAGCAAGTCTGGACAATTTTGGCAGGTTTGGTGTCAGGAGTTTCTAATCTGGAGTTGTCTACAAAAAAAAGGAGGATCTGGATGTATTTTTGCCTTTCCATGACTGAAAGCTGCTGTAAGTCCCAAAAAGGCTTTTCCAATGTTAAACATTTTGTGGCTTCTGTCCTGAGGCATATTTAAAAGGCTTGGTTTTCCTAAGGTGGATAATAAGGTGAAAATTGTCTCTTATTATAATTTCTCAAGTCTAGCCCTCCTCCCACTTAGCAGCAGAACAATCCTCCCCTGCTCCTGAGCATTAAGTTCAACTGCTTAGACTTGTTAAAAACTCTGGGTTCAGCTTCCTGCCTAAGCTGTAATTTTAGGCCCTCAGTGGGTGTAAATAGACACAAATACACAAAGCAACTCTGCTGAGTGATGTTCCCTGGGAATAAGGCTCAAACATTTAATTCCTTCTCTTCACCTCTGCTGCTTGTTTCACAGACTGGGACACTGGGAAGGAATTTGGAACTTAAGCTCCTGCAAAAACTTATCATTTTTCTTCTACTGTGGAAGTTGATCTGCAGGTTTATTGGTTAAATCTAGATACAAAATAAAATGGTCATAATGGGAACCTCGTGCAGACCTTCGATGTCATTTTACATGACAATTTGCAAGACTACAAAAGTCTACAAATTAATGTGGTGACCCACCAGAAACACTGGGAGTTTGTCATTCCTTCTCCATGAATCTATGTACACAATGCTTGGAAGAGGAGGCTTTTTCTCAGTGAGTCGGAGTTTTTCCTGGGGTTTTTGTTTGGTTTTGGTTTCGGAGTTTTTTCAAGAGAAGAATAATTATAACCAGCAAGTGCTTTTGGAGTTAAAGGGGAAATCATCTTTGATAAGCCTGTCTGGAATGACTCAGCTCAGTGTTGGGGATATGCAGTAGAAAGCCAGGGACAGAGATGGGGTTTTCAGCCATTTCCCAAGGGATAACTGCTTCCCACATGGCCCTGGGGGTCCTTGCTCACAGCTGGCACCCCTCACCCTGGACAAGGGCCATGCTCAGCCCCTGGGGACGAGTGGGAGGTGCTGGAGGCTGTTAATCCATGTGCACACTCAGGTGTCAGTGCCCAGGGACATACCCACTCCAGCACAGCACATCTGCTTTTCTCACAGAGCATGGGCAGGGTGTGGGATGTGGGATCAGCCATCTGGGATCAGCAGGCCGTGTTGGCTCCATGTTCACGGGGCACCATCCCGAGAGATGATTCCCCTGCTCGGCTCCTGCACAAGGGTCAGGCATTGCTCATCAAACATTCTCACAGAAACACAGAGTGGACTGGGTTGGAAGGGACACTAAAGTTCATCTCTGCCATGGGCAGGGACGCCTTCCACTGTCCCAGGCTGCTCCAAGCCCTGTCCAACCTGGCCTTGGACACTTCCAGGGATCCAGGGGCAGCCACAGCTTCTCTGGGCACCCTGTGCCAGGGCATCTGAAAGGGAAGAATTTCTTCCCAATATCTTATCTAGCCCTGCTCTCTGTCAGTGTGCAGCCATCCCCTCCTTGCACTGTCACCCCAAGCCCTTGTAAAGAGTCTCTCTTCATGTTTCTTGTCAGCTCCTTCAGGCACTGGAAGGCCACAATTAGGTCACCCCAAAGCCTCCTCTCTCCACACTAAACAATCCAAATTCTCCCAGCCTTTCCTCAGAGCAGAGCTGCTCCATCCCTCTGATCATCTCCATGGCCCTTCTCTGGACTCACTCCATCATGTCCACATCTTTCCTATTCTGGGGACCCCAGAGCTTTGCCCCATCCCCCTGGAGCTCTGTCTGCAGCAGTCCTGCGCAGCCCCCAGTCGCTGCAGCCAATACGTGCACAAAGCAGCTGCTCAGAATATCTGGTCAAGGCTTTGCTTTTCTCCTCCCCCATGAAAACTGGCTTTTAAACAAACTACTTCCCATGGAGAAATTTCCTTTTGCGTGGACATTCCTGGAGGAGGAGAGGATGCCCAAAAAGCTGAATTGTCTGTGGCAGATACAAACATCTGATGGTGCTTAAACGGAGGGAAATGACCCCAAACACATCAATTTTCACTGGATTTGAGTGCCTGAGTGTGTTTTCTCACAGCAGCACTGTATGATTAACCTTAAGTGGTTTCCATGACTGATAAGTCCTTTCCTAGGGGCCTGCTCTGCACTGGCTGCTCAGGACATGAATTCCCAGCGCTGTCATCCCTACCCCTTCCTGACCCTTAAATCCCTCTTGGAGCACAGTCCGAGGGGATTGTCCACATTGGGCTGGATTTATAGGAAGCAAGCAAGAAAGGAGGGGGAATGTTTTCACATTCCTTTCAAACATACGTTTGGAAAATTTCCCTAGGAAAGAAAAGTGCTTACGCAGCTTGAGTTACTGTACATGTGCTTTGGATTGTGTGAAACCCTATCTGCTTTTCCTCAGCAGAGTCCTGATCCCCACAGCAGAGGCAGATCCTGCACTGGTGACTTGGTGCAGATCTCCTTCCAGATTCCACAGGCCAGGAATGCCCCCACCAGCTGCATCTGTCAGCTCAGGTGGGTGGGAGGAAGAGGAGGTGATGTTCCTTCTTGGGCTCAGGCCCACAGAACTTCTGAAAGCAAAATATCTGAGATACAAAGACTTTGCCAGAAAGACGGATGTGGGTTCAAAATGCCTCAGATATTTTATCAGGAGGTGATTCTGAAGTGCTTTCCTGCTCCACATTTTGGTACTGCTTGTACAGCTGGATAATCCCTGCCTGGGGCAGAGCATGGTTGGGATGAAAACCCCAGGACAATGCCCCCAAACATCTCACCTAAACAGAAGGGCAGAAAAGGACTGATCAAACACTCAGAGCTTGGTGTAATTAGTCTCAAGTCCTCAGTGCAGATCTCACCTCCTGTGCAGAAGTTTCTGGGGCTAAATGCTCAGACAGCTTCCCTTGCCTTTCCTGGACAGGAGGGGATTCCCTCCTCCTCTGTGCACATGTGTGTCCCCAAAAAGTCTGGGGCAAGAAGCGGTTGTGGGAATGTGTGTGGGCAGCCACACTGGAAAAACCAGATGAAATGACACCCTTTTGTCACTCCTGACAGGATCCAAGGGTGCAGACACCCATGAGACAACAAAAACCCCTTGCTGCTGTAATGGTGCTGGGGACAGTAGGAGGCTGCTTCCAGGAGATGACTGGGCTGGCACTGGTGTCCACTACTGCTGCCCATAGAAATGTGTGTCCCCACAGGGGCTCGGCATGTATGTGAGGAGGAGGAGATAGCTCCCTGAGAGAGGGAAAGGCAGGGGGAGCATTGGGAATGTGAATTTCACAAAAACAAATCTGTTCATAATTACAGTGCTGCTGGCAGTCACTGCTTTTGGGGTTGGACCCTCACCCTAAACAGACATCTCAGCTCCCCTAGACTCATTTTGGATGAAAACCGGGCAGGGCTGGCTAGAACAGCAGCTTGGGGGTAGCTTCCAGTCTCCTGAATCAGCATTTTGAGAGGCAGACATGCTGAGTTACCCCCCTTTCCTCCCCCCAGGCCTGTGTGTATATAGACAGCCATAAAACACACATATAGCTCTGTGTTAGTACACACTCCTGCCTCTGGGAAATGTCAGCCAAGATATTATTCAAAGATTGCTCAGCCTGCTTAAAATGCTGCGAGGCTTCAGAAATTACACCCTGCTCCAGGAATGGGCAAGAACTGACACAAGGCAGCAACAACCGAAAATTTCCCAGCTGTTGTGTCTGGCCTTTGGAAAACTGGAATTTCTTGGTACGGAGCCTGAAACCTTGCTCTTTCCATTCGGCATTGCTGGAGGGAGGGCACCAGCACTGAAAGGATGTATGAGAAGGGACTTGTCAGCAAGTTGCTTGTAACAACAACATTTATTTTTCTTAAAGACCTGAGTATGGAGAGGCATTAGGGGGATGGAAGAAACCCTGGCTTGGTGTGTTCTCCTTCCCAAGCCTGTCTGCATGGAGATCCCCTTGCAAGGAGCACATTATGCTCCAGAGCCCAATGGCCCCAAAACACCAGGGGAGACAGCTCATAGTTCTTGGTGAGTTAATCGAGTTGGCTGCACTCAGGGCTAAAGAAACACAACGCAAAACAGGATGAGCTCAGGAGAGCCCCACCAGATAACAAGGTATGATGTTGTGCTTGGCCTGGTTTACCTGAGTTTTCTCTGGGGACATCAGTTCTCAAAGGCTGGTGGAACAAACCTTGCAGAGGAATGCAAGAATAGCCTGTGATTCCCTTGGCTGCTGTCAGAGTATGTGCAAATTATTCTTCGAAATTCGGACTGGAATGGGAAGCAGGTTCACCAAGACCTGGATCAAGAGTGGAAGGTGTTCTATGCCAAGTTCCTGCTGCACAGGACCTGAGGCAGGTGACATTCACATGAAAGTATCCCTGGCCAGGGCCACAGGAACTGTCTGGAACTTGATGACCTTTAAGGTCCCTTCCAACACAAACCATTCTCTGATCCTACAAAGGACCTTTAAAAGACTCCACTGAGGCCCAGTCTGCCTTCCACAGATCTTTGATACATGACTTAATGAGCTGAAGCTTCAAGTGGAACACTCATAAACCCAAGATGCTCTTGCAGGGGTTGATTCCATTATATCTCACCACAGCTTTTAAACCACCCCGCTTCCTCCAGCTTACATCGTTACTGCAGCTGCTCCTGGGGCAGTCACAGTCCTTTGGCCTGGAAATTTTCCCTTTGTGGCCTGTGATGTTGTCTCTTTCTCAAAAGGTTATTGGCTATGTGTCTTCAGGGGCATGAAGGATGCTGCACGGATTTATGTTGAAGCAAATCTGTGGCAGCTCCAAGCTTCCCTCCTTCCAGCCTCTCCCCAGACCATCCACATCTTCCCTCCATCTGACAGCTCAAACTACTTCAGTGCAGACTTCTATTGTTCTCAGAGTGCTTTGATGGTGGAAACCAAACTTTGTGCTTGCAGTGCTAATTGGGTACTCTGAAAACTCTGATTTACAGCTGCATTCTACATTTTATTACCATGCCCCCCAAACCAGATCCATTCAGCCAGAACTCTATACATAAGGCTGGTATTGGGATCTGGGCATTGTGATGAAATTTTGAATAATCAGAATCTCAAACACTGCCATTTGTTCTACCAACTGTTACTCTTAAAGGTTTCTTTCAGTACATGGATGCACAAAGAAAGATCTGGTGCAAAACACTTGGACCTGGTGAACATTTCAGTGTAAGTGTGAAAAATCTGGAAGTTTGGAAAGGACAAGTCGTGATGTCTGAGGGCTTTAGCAATGATCAGTTTGATTTTTGAGTAAGAAATGCTGCAAACACAAAATCCTGAAAGAGAGAGTTGAGAAGTGCCTGGTGCTTATTTTGGCACTGAGAAATGTGGGTGTTTTGAGGAGCAGAGCACCTACAGCTCCTGTTGATCCCAGAAGAAGGACGCTGCTTCCAGGATTTGGACAACTTGCAGTGCAAATGGTTAAATGCAAGCCATTCATCACATAAGCCAGCACCAAGTAAATGATCTCATATTTATTTATGTCCCCAGCCAAATTTGTACTCATTTCCTCTGTGAAAAGCAATAAATTGCCTCAGCTAGAGGCTTCAGCATCCAGTTTTAAGCAACACGATACCCACAGTCTCCACAGTGTTGCTTGTAGTCTAGAGAGGTCACGACTTGTGCAGCAGAGGGGACAGGGAGCGCCGCCGTGGTGGCCTCTGTGCCCCCCTTTTCAGCTCCACCTCTTCCCAGGGGCCAGGGGAGGCTCAGGACCACCAGCCTCTGCCTCCTCACATGTCTCAGGAGCCCGTGTTTGTCTCTGCCAAATTTCTCCAATTGTCAAACCCTGTGAGTGTCTCCCTGGCCAGCCCTTCAGCTTTGCTCTTACAGAGGCCTGGGGTCATCGTTACATCAGTGAAGTTGACCTGTAAGTGAAATATAAACATCTGATCCGTAAATAGCAGTACAAATTTAATCATTTGGGCCAAGCTCTTAGCAAATCCATGCAATTAATACAGTGCCTTTAATCAAGGCTTGCAATCAACTCCATGTTACCATGACTTTGTTTCTGCCCATAATGTGTACAGTGCCCAGTACTGATTTCTTGTTTAGCCATCCAAGAATTTGTCATGGAGCTGGGAAGGAAGATTCACGAGAATAACCAATTCTAAGAGCAGTTGTTTTGTATTTTCAAGTTAATTAGTATTTCCAGTAACTGCTAGGGGTGTGTAGGAGGAGACACAGTAAAATCATAATTATATTTATATTTCATTATGTTTTATTTAAATTAACTTTTTCTTTTCCAGTCAAAGTAACATTACTACATTACTTTTCTGATGTAGTCCCTGTAGTTTCTAAACTCAGGCCCACAAAACCCTGCAGGGTGACTGACCCAGAGCTGGTCCATGGGCTGCAGATTCAAAGAGCCCCCATGAGCTGATGTTTTCTGTCCCTCTGCCACAGGGTTTGACATGTTAGATGTGTACCCCAGCACGTGATCAGCCCTGTTGCTGCTTAATAGTTCCACACACACCAAAATTAAAGCAGATTTGGCAACAGCTTACCCAGTGCATTCTTGTCCTCAAAGGGATACGGCTTTGTCAGTGTTTTCCAATGAATTAACACTAAGGAATGGCCCTGGAGAAAGAAGTACTTAATTGGTTCAGAAAGAGCTAAAACCTGCGCCCAGAGCAATCAAAGGAAGTTTGGCCGTCGTTTTATGAAGTTGGAAGAGACTCAGAGCATCCCATGATGGCTGCTTTGGGTTGTGGATTATGGTTATGGTTTCTCTTGCTGTTTCTGGAGCTGCAGCTTGCTCCAGGTGCATAACATTCAAAATGTCATGGCTTTGGTGTGTGAAACAGAGACAGACTGGGGACATGGAGAGGGATGGCATGGCATGGCATGGCATGGCATGGCATGGCATGGCATGGCATGGCATGGCATGGCATGGCATGGCATGGCATGGCATGGCATGGCATGGCATGGCATGGCATGGCATGGCATGGCATGGCATGGGGACTCCAGGTACAATTCCAGGCCATGAAGTGGCAAGGATGTGTCATACATCTCATTTCCCTCACTGTAGAGCTAATCTAAAATTCTGAAAAGATCTTCTCTCTATGAAATAGAGAAAGTTGTTCTCTATAAAATAGAGAAATTAAGTCTTTCTACAGAAAGACTTAATGGTGGGACCAGCAATGGTTTTGTTGGTGCCAACCCAACCGAGAGCCCTGAGGTAAACATATCTTCTCTGCAGAGCTGCAGGTGTGGCAGAAGAGCAGTTCTGTGGTAACAACACTCGTTTTTTACAAGGAAGGAGTTGTCACAGGGTGTCTTCAGGAGCAGAGCCTGTCCACGTGTTCACCCATCTGTACAAATCTCTTTTAGATGTGTGTCCATTCATGTGTTTCACTAGAAATACTCTGGTAACACTTTTCAAGAGTGTGAGAGTCCAAAGGATGTTGTAACAAACCACCCTGGCTGGAACTGGCTGGTTTGGAAAGCTTGCACTATGAAATTTATAAGACTATTCCTATTCCCTGTGCAAGTTAGAGATGTCTGTACATAAGGGGAATATTTATGTGCAAAAAAAGAGAGATGACATTTAAAGAGTCCAGGGGAGAATCATTGTCATTAAACAATTAATGAAACGAAGGACAGCGATTTGCCCATCCCTGAAAGTGTTCAAGGCTAATTTGGACGAGTTTGGAGCAACCTGCCTGTGGAAGGTGTCCCTGTCCGTGGAAAGGCTTGGAATGAGATGAGCTTTAAGGTCCTTCCTACACAAACCATTCTGTGATTCTATGAGGAATGAAAACCAGGAATTCTCCCCAAGTCAGCAACTCTATCAAAACCTGTTTTCCCCTGTGGCAGAGGAGAGGTGTGAGGTTCAGTGTGCAAACAGAAGGAGAGGTATCTTATCTCCAGATGTGTGGGGAGCTTGCTGAAAGGACAGAACCTGGGTCTCCCAAGCTCCAGGATCCGACTCAAATCACCAGACAGCTCCTGCCCTCTTCCTCTGCTGCTGCTGATACCGAGAAAGCTGTGGCCATAATCTGGTGCTAAATCTCTTCAGACCAAATAGCTTTGCTCTTAACAAAATAATCCTATAGGATGACTTGGTTCTCAGCTGAGAGCAAGAGGAAGATCTGGGCAGTGTACTCCAGTCAGGGCACGGCACCAGGAAATTAAGCTTTATTATGTGTGCTCTGGCAGCGGAGCACACACAGAAGTGATGTTTATGGCACGTGCCCCGCCATTCCATCTCTTAATTCTCACTCCTTTGCCCATCACAGGAGGGCTGGGGAGTTTTATTAGGGAGAACGAGGGTCATTTCTTATGGCTGAACAAAGAAAAAGCTGGCTGTGAAGTTTTCCTCCTCTGTGTTTTTAAGCTGCCAGATGTGCTCCCTGCTCTGCCCTGCCCATCTCCATTCCTCACTGGAATGGGCATGGCAGGTGGGGCAGGAGCCAGGGGTATCAAGAGTAAGTTCATCACCAAAAGAGCTCCAAGCCCTGGCACCCACCTCCCTCTGCTGCTGCCAGTCCTGAGGCCAGGACCACCACGGTGCCTCCTCTTTGGAGCTCAGATCTGTGCACCACCACTGCTGCCCAGACCCCAGAGAAAGGGACAGCAGAGCCCCTTGCAGGCCAGCACGTGTTCCACATGTTAATAACCCTATGGATTACCCAGCTGGCCTCTAAAAACTACATTGTTGTATTTTTTTCTCCCCAGCTTTAGAAACCCGGTAGTGGTACGTCTGAAGCCATGTCTTCAAGTGCTTTCTAATTTAAAGATTAGATACCAGACGATAAGTCAAGAGATTTGGTGTCTGGCCTTTAGCTGTACTGTAAATCTTTTTCCATTTCCCCTGGCCAAATCTGGAAAAAAAAGCTGGAGTCATGACCCAAAGCAAAATTCCTAACTGCTGTCAAGTTGCTGGAATATTTCTTTACCTCAGGGAAACTGTTACGTTGGTGAGTTCTCAGGTTTTATTTCATGGTATCATAATACTAGTAGTCAGAGGACCTGTCTCTAAGGATGTGTTCCCCAAAAATATTTGTGATTTTCAGCTGTTAACAGTAAGGCTTCAGGAACCTGAAGTTACATTTCATCACTGTTTGTGAAGTATTTTGCTGAGCATGGCCAAAAGAAGGTGCAGAAAGGTCAGACTGGTATTTTACAGTAAAAAAAATTATTCCTGAGAGGCTTTTCAGAAGAAAATGAGGAGATGCTTTAAATATGTGAAGGTCTCATGTAGACAGATCCATATTTCAGACACAGTGCATCTGTCCAATAAAGCAAAATACACCTCTCCTTAATTTTGAGCTCCAAATGACACATTTTTAATTGTAGCCCCAGGAACAAGGACTTTGTGGTTCCTTCCTACTCATTTAACACTGCTCAGGCTCTGCATGAGCTTGAACTTGCAGTTCATTCAACATATTGATGCTAAGCATTGTTGAAGCCACCAGGTTTCACTCCAATGGATTTCCTATCAAAAGTATTTATTTTAAGGGATCTCTGTTCCCAAATGCACAGTTGTTTAAAATTTCCGGAAAAGGTTTGTCTAGGCTCGTTCAGAATTGGACCTTTGCTCACTCACAAAGTTCATGAACCTTCACAACTCTCTAGGTGAACTTTGCCTGACTTTCCCATGTAAAACCAAATCCCAGTCTGGGTCAGTCTCATTTGGTTTCGTGTTTCACTACAGACATTTTTGCACGGCTCAAGTTTTAAAGACCCAAGCGTGGGATAGATGCAGAGCTCCCATAAACACAGGCAACAGCCATGACTGTAGTTGTGCATCCCAGTCAATTTGTTTGATGCTGAAATGTGTTTTCCTGTATCAAAATCCTGGAGTAACTGTGATGTGAGTTAGTAGCAAAGCAGAAAGAGAAGGGGAGTGTTTATTGCTCATATGTTAAAATAATTCCACCGAAGTTTGATTCTGTCCAAACCTCTGTTTGGTCTAAAGCAAGTTTGCAGAGGTACCAAAATGCTGAAGGAGGCAGCTCAGTTTGTTCTGAAATGACCACACAAAAGGGCAAAGACATTGTCTAGAAATATACACTATAATGCAGAGTATAGAAAGCCTGCCAAAGGTCTGAACTAGATAATTCTCTCATGCTTTCTCCTTGCAAGACCCCAAAGAGGCAGTGCCTCCTGTCCAGGAGCAGGAGCCAGCCCTCAGAGGAGGATGCTCAAATGGGAGACAGATCAAAGCAGGGCTCTGCAGGCTGTGCTGTTGCAGGTCCTGTCCCCTGAAGGGACAAGCAGAGGCAGGGAGGACAAATGGGGTGGGTAACAAATGGTGTGATAGCAGTGTCAGTCGTGGTGAAACATCAGTCTGGCCCTTTGTTAGGGTGTGCTGCTCAAGCAAAGGCTGCATCAGCACTTGGTTTAGCTCAAACACCAATTTATGTTCAGCCCTTTGGACTAAGGCTGATTTTCTAGGAATTAACCTGGCAGTTCTTTCAGCTTGTGTCTAGTTCAAGAGTTTCTTTAACCTCTCACCCCTGCAGCCTCAGTCCCAGGGCACAATTTTCTAAGAGTGACTGAGGTTGTAAGTCTGAAATCGAGACCCTACATCAAAAACAAGGATTTGTGCACAGCTCCTCCATCCTTGGGAAACACCTGTACCCTCTGCCCATCCTGTCCTGTCCTTGAGCTGAAAATTCCTTGGTGGCTGGAGAGCTGGGGGTGTTCACCTGGAGAAGAGAAGGCTCTGGGGACACCTTAGGGCCCTCCCAGTGCCTAAAGGAGCTGTAGAGAGATTTTTGACAAGTGGCTGGAGTGACAGGACAAGGGGGAACATCTTTTCACTGCCAGAGGATAGGGTTAGACAGGATATTGGGAAGGAATCATTCCCTGGGAGGGTGGGCAGGCCCTGGCACAGGGTGCCCAGAGCAGCTGTGGCTGCCCCTGGATCCCTGGCAGTGTCCAAGGCCAGGCTGGATGGGGCTTGGAGCACCCTGGGATAGTGGAAGGTGTCCCTGCCCGTGGCAGCAGGTGGAACTGGATGGGTTAGAAAGTTCCTTCCAAGCCAAACCATTCTGTGATTCTACGATATTTTGGGGAAATTTCCAGCTACTTTGATTATGAGCACCACGTGAGCCAAGGGCAGTGATTTACGACTGAAGCAACAGAATTGTCCTACAGAATTGTTTATTGCCTGTCAGAAAGCTGGAATAAATGTGTCTTCTTCAGCCAATTCTGTTGTGAAGTAAAATTCAACAGCTTAAACCCCCATCTTTGGGATGTGACTGCAGCCACCTTGCCTGATGGGTGATGGCTCATTAAGCCATGAAACCTTGATCAGACCAAGCCGAGAGAACCAACAGCAATAACTTGCTGAAAGAGTTGCTGCTCTCCCAGAAGCTCTGCTGTTGCTCAGATAGGAAACTAATGCTCCACTTCTGTGCTGTGAAGCCTTTTGCTAAAAGCAGTCTCTGTGCTGGAAGTTTGGAGTGTGGTAAATATGTCACCAGTTCCTAAAACACCTACTGGGACCCAGAGACCAGGAATCCTGATTTTTCTGTCTGACAGAAATGTTAAAATTAGTAGGCATTTGGTTGAATATAACTGATAGACTGGGGAGGAGCTAGTCTGGCATTTGTAGGGAGAAATTGCACTTCACAAATCTATGGCAACTATTTGAAGTGTCAAACAACCCTTAGCTAAGGCTGACAGAGTCAGTAGGCTTTTAACAAGCCCCTCCCCAGGAGGGAAAGATTTTTCATCAACTACAAACATAATAATAAGCAAACAAAGAACAGGAGGAAACACTTGGGTTTTAAAGAGAAGTGTTTTCCAAACACTCAGGAGGATTATTTAGAGCTAAAGCTGACTGCCAAGAGGTGTAGAAGGATGTCCTGGTACTGGGGGGTATTTGGGAAAATGGCAGGTGAGATTGGATTTTGTCAAATGCAAGGTAAAGCACACAGGAGAAAGCGAGCCCAGCCACAAGCACACCCAGTTATCACAGCACCAGAGAATTTACTGTGGATCAGCCTGTACAAACATCAGCTTAGTGCTCACCAGAGACCAAAAGGCAGGACTTATCACAGACAAATACTGAACAGCACAGAAAACACTCTGTGTGATTATATAAATCCCTGGGGTTGGGATTCTGTGTGCACTCCTATTCATCTTCCCCAAGAAGGATATAGAAAGCTATGGAGGAGGAAAACAAGTAAAGGAATGACTGCCCTGAAGGGATATGAGAGAGGGCTTTCAGTCACACACAGCGTGGAGGAGATAACACCAAAACCCCTTGTCAGAGACTTAAAATAGAAGAGGATTCAGGATTGGGAAGAATCATTCATCCACGCTGCTGGCAGTCCCTGACCTGCTGGTAGCTGCAAGGAGTAGGACAGGGAGGGAGAGGTCCCTGCAGGCTCTTCTCTTCCTACCTGTGGTCACTGGCTTTGGTGGACCTTCAATCTGACCTCCAAAGGACCTGGGATAGGGGTGATACCGCTTTCTATACTCTGCATTATAGTGTAATGTTTCTAGACAATGTCTTTGCCCTTTTGTGGTCATTTTAGAACAAACTGAGCTGCCTTCTTCAACATTTTGGTACCTCTGCAAACTTGCCTTAGACCTCTGATACCTCCTATCCTCTGCCATATCTTTAGCTGCCATCTGGTTCCATTCAAATCTGTTTTCTAGCTGAAGACGAGACTGGCCTGGCCTGCTACAGCAGCACCTCCTAAAGATGATTCTCCCTTTTTCCAGCACAAATTGCCCTTGGTCCTTCCTAGTCAATGCCATTTGTGTGTTGGTGAAGTCACTTTAAACCAAAGGGGCATTTTGCATGGAAATGCCTTTGGGAATGAGCAGGCAACCTGTGCTAAAAGGCAGGTGATGAGGAGCTAAGGGCACTGCTGCCTTTTTGGGCACAGCTACTGGATGAAAGAGACTCCTCCGGGGCAGGTATAAAACCTGGAGCTGTTTATAATTCAACACACCTCTTGGTTGGAATCACCTTTTCTGGTAAATGAGTTTTGGGTTCATTTAAATCTGGGCCCAGTCCAAACTTTTATGATTTATGAAACAAAAGCTGGGTAAGATCATCTACTCTTGTTCTCAGGCCAACAGTTTAAACTCCCATCAGAGATCCTAGTGGGGAACTCTTCCTGAGAAATCCTAAAGTCTGGTGATGGATGAACACATGCCATGAGCTGAGGATGGTTGTAGAGCAGTGAGTGAAATGTCTTTTGTGACCAATCTCACTGTGAAAGTCCAACAAGACAAGCAGTAAATCTTGAAAGAAGACCTGGCCACATAGAAGAGTATTTGATGATGAGGGAAGATTTGGGGCTGTAATGAGGTGGGAATACTAGTGAAACACAGTATCAGAGGAGAGGGCTGTCTTTCTGCGAGGATTCCAGCTATTTTTGTAGTGGGTCACCCTCATCAGTGTTCACAGCAGCTCAGCAGTATCCTGACATAACCTTCAAAATCTGCCACATGGATCCTGTTTAACAGACATTTTTCTAGTCCTTTTAAAAGAGCACTTCACCTTTTCCAAAGAAAAATCCATACAAACTTTCACCACGAATATCCAAAGCCCTGAAATCCAGGGTTAAATGGCCAGGAAGCCTCATTTCCAGCAATCAGGTGCTTCCAGAGGAAAGTCTCCCAAACGATGAGCTAAGCTGGAGCACTGAGGCTGCACGGAGGAAGGTATCCAGTGATTGCTGGAGTACAACTTGTCTTGGTCGCTGCCCAGGATGATCGCATGTTGAAGTTATTGCTCTTCCCAGATATGCAGCACGCACGGCCAGCCCGTGGCCAAAATCAATTAGGGGTGATCACATCACACCACAGAAGGCACACACAGTGTCAGCCCTCAGCGAGGAGCAGCACTGCTGATTAGCTCATGGAGGCTTTAACGGGGAGAGCAGCGGGTGAAGAGTTCATGACAGATTATTCATGCTTCGGATTTCCTCCCGTTCCCTCTGTTGGCAGATTGACCCTGACTTTCCCCAATACTTTCATAACTCACAGCTACTTGGTGACTGATTTTGGTGGCACAGCTCATTTGAGAAGGCTCCATTTCTGAGCTGTTTTTTAATGACTGAGCTCCCTCCACCCAAAGGTTTCAAGGGGTCCTGTACCATGATGGAAATGTTTTAAGGAAGCACAATGGTGAAATACAGAGGGATCCAACAGCCAAGTGGCAAGAGCAGAACCCCTCCATTGCTTTCTTCTGTGTTTTCACCCCTAAACTAAAATATTTGGTACCCACAACCCAATAACATCCCCAAAGTGCCTTCCCACTGACCCCTATGGGTTTTGGGTCAAGGTTGGACCTCCTCACTCCTTGATGTGATACCACAACCTGCTTTCATACAAACGGGTGCTGAAGTCGCACATTCAGGCTTCCAGGTCTGAAAGCACTGGGGTCAAAACCCATTTCAGTCAGGAGAACTAGAGCAGAAAATTCTTTGGCCCTCCTCAGAGATGAGGGAAAGTAGAGGATGAGCTGGGCAGGAGCCCACATGTGCTTGAACAGAAAGCTCTGATGTTTCACAGACGTGGGGAGGAATCCTCCGAGAGACACAAAGCACAGCCCGGGCTGGGTGAGCTGCTCCAGCTCCTGCTTCAGCATAAAAGCTTGCCCAAGGAATCCATGTGCTCATGCAGAAGGGACAGGAAAACAAGCTCTTCATCCTAAAGCTTGCCTGGGTTATCACCCATGATAATGTCACCAAATCCTCTGAAATCAGGATAAATAAAACCCTCTAACACCGACTTTCTGCTGTTAGTGAGTCAGGCATTACTTTATTCTTGGCCAAGGCCTGTGTGTGCGGCCAACACAGTTCTGGCCTCCACACAAACACTGATACAAAATTTTTCCGCTTATTTATACATTTTTGGCAAACAAAGAAATTAATGTTCATTGGTTCAAAATTACATCATTCATTAATTAGTAGTCTGTCCTCTATTGGTTATTGATTTTTCACTGTTCATGCTAATTTCTCCATATTTTTAGTGCTTTTTCCTCCGGCAGGGACTTTCCAGCACACATATAGTGAGTCTTTATTAATATTTTCTTTATCTTCTGGTTTCTGCAAAATGTCCTTGTGGTCCATAATTCTGGACTCCTTATATCCAACTTCAACAAGAACAAGGCTTTGTTCATTGGAGCATATCAAAGTAAGTTTATCAAAACTCAAAGTTTCAGTAGTTTTCCCCAAGCTCCAAAAGCAGCTTATGTCAACTTTGCTAAATGCTCGTTAAAAGTAATTTAAGACCAACACACTATTTTTAATTAATATCGACCGGTATCAATAATTAAAACAATGAATTTAAAAGTTCATTAACACCATTGACTAAAATTATTTAAAAGTTCTATTTTTTCTAACCATAAAGCTATTCTTGGGGACACTGAGGAGTGACACCTGGGACAAAGCAGCTCCAAGGCTCCTGGCAGGGGTAGGCTGGCAGCTTCTCTTGTGCTCCAGGGAAATTACGGACCAGACACGGCCACCTTTGTAGAGTGTCACAGTTTTGGGGGTCATTTTGATGAAAGTCTGGTTGCATCTGAAGAGCTCTAATTATGCCTGTGATGCGAAGAAGCAGCAGAGAAGAGAGTTCAGGCCACCCTGACCCCACCCTGACTGCCCAAAGGGTGTCCACCTCCATGGACAATGTGTCTGTGATCACCCTGGCCCAGCCCTGAAGACAAGGAGGGGTTGGAGACACTCCTGGGGAGGTCAGTGGCCAAACACAGTCCACCTGAGATGCTTTCTGAGGGGGTCTGGAGGAGCAGGAATGTGTTTGAGGACACCTGCCCTGGCTGCTAACTGAGGAGTTGATTCAGCTGTGTTAGACCAGCATTCCCCAACACCTCTGCTCCACTGCTCCCTTAGGCAGCTCTTCTCAGAGGGTGAGAGCCACACTCTAATCCTTGGATCCTGCCAAGGATTCAGTGGGGATTACTGAGATGTCTAGGAGCTGCAATTTATAGCAAATATTCATAATTTTACAGTGTTGGTTTTCCTCCTGTTGATATGCAGGTGTTTTGCTTTTCCTGCCACCGTTCTTGCCCCAGTCTGCCAGCCAGAGGCTTTAATCTGACACAGGATTGTTGGTAACCAAGTGGCCAGTGTCCTACGTGGACATTTGGGTGATGTGATGAGGCTGCTCAGGATGAAGGATTGGAAATTATAACTTCACTGTGAGAAGATCAAAAAAAAGAAAAAACCAAAAAGCCATTTTAGCAGGTTGTATGAGATCTCAGAGGAGTTTGCTGGACTAAAGGATCTTGCAGCACCTGCACCTGACCCCCCAGAGGGTTTGAGTGGTGACAATGGGGTGTGCCCACCATTTTGGGGCTCAGAGTGTGCCTCTTTCAGCCTCCCAGGGAGGCAGAGCTGCTGTGGCTGGGATGGTGCAGCTTTCCCGGCTCCTCCGTGGGCATGGAGTAGTGGAGTGGTGTGAGAGTGCCAAGGAAGTGGAGTAAACAGCAGTAAAAGGGGCTGGCTGCTGTGGCAGGTGGGAATGATAGCCAGCCACTGGGAGACGGGAATGTTTTCCAAAAGGGAAAGTTTTCAGCAGGATTTAACAGCAAGTAAAAGGAGCCCTTGAGGACTCATGAATCCTACAGAGCTGCAAGGTCAGGGAGAGAGAAAAGCAAGTTCTTGTGTATTGTGGTGACAAATCCGATATAGGGAGGTGGAATAAGTTGCTCATACTGGCAAGGCCTTCAAGGGCAAAGATTGCCCAAGCTCTCCTTAAAAAATAAATAAGTTGTGGGAGTTTTTTGTGGATTTTTTTTAAGCATCCCAGCTGTTTTTGCAGGGAGTTCCTCTGTCAGGAAGTAATGAGATCTTGCTGCCTGATTGATAAAACACACACAGTAAAGAGGTTTCATCTGTTGTGGTCTTCAGGGCATCACTGTGCTCTGCAATATATATATTAAAAAAAATTACTCTGCTGACTCATGCTCTGCTCTCTGGAAACTGCAGCCTTCTTGGCAATCCCCCTCTTCTCCACCCTCCACCCCTGGCATTATTTCCCTTGACAGCCATTTCCTAGTTTCATTTTTTTTTTAAATCAAACTACAACCAAAAGAGTATAGCTTGTGAAAGGCAGTGTTTTGTCTCCTCTAATCCTATTGGGAACAGATGGAAGACTACAGAAAATCATCTCTGGAAAAACCCTCCAATATCTCTAGCTGCCCATGTTCTGTTGTGGTGCACACAAATCTAACCATGTGCAAGGCAGACCTGAATGTTATTTTCCCTAATTACTCTTGTAAAGGGACTTGAAAAGAGTTTGGGTGAGAATTGTGAACGTTTCAAAGCTACTTCTATTTCAAAGCTTTCTGGAAAACAATACAACTTAAGACATTCAAATGCTGTTTTTCCTAAACAGTACTATTTTGGAGAGGTTTTTTTTCCTATTGAACTGATGGTTTTACTTGGGATTTGTTTGCAAGATGAAGGCTAATCTGTTCTAAGAGTTGCTAAATCAAGGCCTCTGATATTTTTTCCCTTTGGAAGATTCTTTTTCCCCCCTTTTTTCTGTGTTCTCAGTGCGAGCTAATGTGGAAAGTGCTCTGAGCATCTTTGGAATGTGATTTGCTCAGAGGAGAAAAGACTTTCAGAACCAAGTTGTGTTTCCAGTGTCCTCACATCCATCATCTCTTTTCAGCCTGGTCTTCCATGTCTGTTCTAGTCATTGGCTGCTGTTTCCAAAACAACAAACCCCTCGGTGGTCAGGAATTCCTGGTCTGACTTGGTGGCCTCAGGCATCTCTGCTGGGAAGAAGCAGGGTGGATACATGGTGAGAGGGGACAGAGAACTCTTAATCCCCCCCAAACATCAATGATGCTAGAAGGTTTTTTTTTTAACATTTAAAAAAACATGAGAAAAAAAACATAACAATACTTAATTTACCATTTTAAGAAGTGTGGGCAGCAGGATCAGGGAGGGGATTGTGCCCTGTTGGGCTCCAACATCAGAAGAATGTAGAGCTGCTGGAGAGGGTCCAGAGGAGGCCACCAAGGGCTGGAGCCCCTCTGCTCTGGAGTCAGGCTGGGAGAGCTGGGGTTGTTCACCTAGAGAAAGCACCGGGGAGACCTCAGAGATCCTTCCAGTGCCCTAAAGGGGCTCCAGGAGAGCTGGAGAAGGGTGGTGAACAGGATCCTGGGGTGACAGGACAAGGGGGAAAGGGTTAGAGGGCAGGGTTAGATGGGACAGTGAGAAGGAGGACCCTGTGAGGGTGCTGAGGCCCTGGAACAGGGTGCCCAGAGAAGCTGTGGCTGCCCCTGGATCCCTGGAAGTGTCCAAGGCCAGGCTGGACAGGGCTTGGAGCAGCCTGGGATAGGGAAGGTGTCCCTGCCCATGGCAGGTATGATGGTATGATTTTGAAGCTTCCTTCCAACCCAAACCCATCTGTGACTCCATGATTTTACTATGATCACTTTGCCCTGTTTGAGATTATCCTAACACATCACCTTGGGAATTGCAGGAGGAGGAGGAGATGATCCTAGGTTTTTCCCAGGAGGAGCAGGTCACATGTGAATCAGTGCTGGTCTCCCTCCTGCTGTTACTAAGGTTTTCCTGTATTTGTTGTGTACCTGGCTATACTTTTATATTTTCTTTTCCTTTTACTACCTCAGAGTCATGGAACTACTTGAGATGCTGAGGGGCTTTTCTCTTCTTTTAACAGAAAAGCTCTGTCCTCACTGATGCAGAGGAAGTAATGAAAAATACAAATGCAATTAGTCATACTCAGTTATGTGATAAGGCTGAATAATCAATGTCTTTAAAGGCTGGTGTTGCCAATAAAAATCCCTCATGTATTTTCTTTAATAATGGCTGGAGACTGTTAATTCTGTTGCTTGCCCACTTGGCTGTTGTGGGTTTGTTCTCTCAGAATTGTGATGAGCCCATGAATTCAGCTGGAAAGAGGAAAGTGATGCTTTCCACAGCATTTTGAGGCGTCAAGTACCAGCATATCCATTGACACCCCTGTTGCAAATGTTCACTCTTGCCCTTTGGGGCTACAGTTCCATTTCCTGGAATTGTCTCTAAATTAGGAACTGGAAATCACAGACTATCGAGGTAGGGGTTGTATTTCTTGTAGGATGCTCAGTACAGACCAATGTGTCTCTTAGTGCAACTGAAGTAATGTGGATGAGGTGAGCTTAGAGGGGTTTGGGGAAGGCTCATCAGGTGTTTTATGTATTCTTTTTCTTTTCTGTGGTAGTTGAGATTTGTGATGTTATGCAGTCCTATTTGGCTGTCATGCTTAGCTTGGTGACAAAATTCACATCCTGACAGAAAGAAGGAGGATTTGCCACAGGATTGACTGAAGCTGCATCTCCTGCCTTGCCTCAGAAAGGCTTCTTTAGAGAAACTGGGAAGGAAAACAGAGTGGGCCAGAACGGGGGTTTACAACCTGAGCACCCATAAACTCATCAGCAGAGTTCTCCCAGCCCATTCAGGTTTGCATAGCTGGAAATTCTGACCCCACACCTCCCATCTGGAGCAGCAACAAGCAGCCCCTTCAGCATTCCCTAGCCTGGGAAATGACACACTCATTTAGTCTGAGGCAACTTGAGCTTGGGCTCCCTCTGCACCAAACAGGGCTCCTTACAACCATCCCAAGGAAAGGCAGTTTATGGCACAACTGAAACACTTCCAAACCTTTTCAGTTCTTTACTGGAGACAGGAGCACAACAGGTCTGCAAGATCTTCCTGCATTTCTCCAAAACTTGGGTGCACCAAGCCCATGTGTGGGACTGTGGGATGCTACCGCAGCCTCCTGGGAAAGTCACGATTTTTCCACGACCTGGAGCACTTTCCATCTCTCTGCTTGCTGGGCTGTGAGTGTTCTGGGGCAGGCACCATATTGTTTTGTTCTATTTCTTACAATACTTGGTAAAGAGAAGGCTGTCTTGGCTCTTCACCAGGTCTCCAAAGTGCTAAAATATTACTAACCTTGTAATAAATCTCAAATTTTTATTATTGTCTCACACTCCGCAGCTTATTTTGGCTCTGGGAATCTGCAAATTTGGACCAAAAAAATGTAAAAACTTGTCAAAGTGGAGCAAATGAGAGCACCCAGCTTCAGTCTCTTTAGCAAGACACAACTGTGAATCACTGCTCCTTGGGGAGAAGAACACAGGATTTCCTGGAACCACATTCAGGACTTGACAGAGCTGTTTGATCTTCAACTGATGTTTTGTTTTTGTTTTCTAAGCAGCAATAACATCATTTTAAGCTATAAAAAGACCATTTTCCCTTGTCCTTGAAGTGAGTCATTAATTAGTTAATAACATGAATTAATTACTGCCTATGCATAATTAAGGGGGCCATATTTGTTTTATCTACAACGTTCTTTCTAGTGGTGCATTTTTATTAACAGTCTCTCAATATCCAGTTTTCCTCATCCCCCTCAGGATCAAAAATTCTCCTTAAAGTCTGGTGTAACACCTGTGCCTGGGATGTAATGAAATGCAACCCTCAAGCTCACCCAGGATGAGAGATGCAAAATAATTACTCTTGGATGACAAAGAAGCCCCGAGGGCTGCGCTCACAAAAGGATGCCTTGTTTCTCTGGAAGGTTGGATCCCTGCCTGCCCTGCTCACCAGGAGCCACGCTGTGTTCCTGGGCTGGGAATTGCGTGGCCTGAAACTTTTGACAACTGCTTGGTCAGATTTAGTGGCTAAATAAACGGTTTGTCTCATTAATTACTGGGATCTTGCTGATGGGGCCGCACACGGTTCATGGGGAAAAGTTTATGTGCACATTTCAAATGTCCTCAGATAAAACAGAACTTCTTTGATGGAGATTCTCCTGCTTGACAAGCAGGGAAGAAACAAAATCCAAGCCTGCCTGGGAGTGCCTGTCCTTCTTCAGGGAAGACAGTTTAATGCTCAGCTTGGGATGCTTGGCTCTTGCCTCTTCCCTCAGTGGCCTCTGTCCTCTCTACACATGGCCCCAGTCAGGTGCCATGGTTTGTCCTTGGAATCAAATTTCTGTTACCTGGGAGTAGCAGTGAGTGAGATGTGCTGCATAGACAAGCAGGAATATATCCCTCTGCCACAACCCTTCACCAAATTTGGGATAGAGAAGACCAGTGCTGAGTGAATATAAAAACCTTTTCCACGTGTCACAGCATCTCTTAGTATCTCACCATTATTCCTTTATCACAGCACATTAAAAATGCTTTCCCACACACAAACAGAATAGAAACCTGACAAATCCAAATAAGAAAATTAATCTGTTTGTTTCCTTTACTGAAGTGGTAAAACTGCCTTGGTGATTCCAGAAAGCTCTGGGTACTTCAGGGGCACAGTCTGTGCTATTCTTGGGCATTTGTCTGACCAGGTAGCTGGGCAGCCTAGGAAAGTCCAGACATCTATTTTTAAAAATGCAACTTTATCAGATTTTCATCAGGTCTTTCACCATGTCCTTGGCCCCTCTGTGTGCAGCTGGGATCTCAGGAGTGCCTGACTCAGCTCATGTTCTGCAGCACCAAGATCTCTGCTATTCAAGGGTTTGTTTGTGGTTTTGTTTGTTTCAGCTTTTGTCAACTTGTTCATATAACACAAGGAGAACTATTTACTTTAAGTCCAGGCTGAAAAATATATATTAAATTTGTCTTTCTGGATTAACCTCCCCTCCTTCTTTCTCCTGCTGTCTCTGAAGTGGAACTAATTGGAGTTTTTTCCTGGCCTTAGCTTCTATTTTTACAAAATGACAAAATGTTTAGTTTTGTGATGTATGTTCGGGAGGTGTGTTTTATTTTTGGTTATTTCCTTTCTCTGTGACCAAGTGTGATCTGATTGTAATGCTGTGAGTGATGGGCTAAACCAGAGCTCCCTTCTCCCTTGCTGCCAGTGTCTGAAGGATTTGTTATGCCCAAGTGTCAGACAAATCCATTCAGTGCAAACAGGAAAAACTCCTTCCTTCCCATTTCTAGTGTGTTTCCCCCGACCCTTTGTAATCACAGCTCATTGGATGTTTTGTTAAATGTAAATGTCAAATACACCCCACCCCAGCAGCCAGCCGAGACAAACATCTGGACAGAGCTTGCACAGATGTCCACTGGGCCTTTTTTGCTGAAGGTTTTCTTTGGAGTAGTTTGGTTTTTTTCACATGCACTCTAAGAACTGTCAGGCTGCAAGAAGTGAAACGTGGCTGCCTGTCACCGTGTGTGATTTGTGCAGGCCTCGGTGGGACTGCAGGGAGCTCAGGGAGTGAGGTCCTCCCTCCCACTGACACATCCACCCCTGGCTGCGGGGCATGCAGCCCCACGGAGGGGTTTGGGTGGCACTGGGGAGGGGCTGTGCCATGGGACAGGGCCATGGGGCTGGGGAGGGGCTGTGCCATGGGACAGGGCCATGGGGCTGAGGAGGGGCTGTGCCATGGGACAGGGCCATGGGGCTGGGGAGGGGCTGTGCCATGGGACAGGGCCATGGGGCTGGGGAGGGGCTGTGCCATGGGACAGTGCCATGGGGCTGTGCCATGGGGCTGTGCCATGGGGCTGGGGAGGGGCGGTGCCATGGCAGTGAGGACGGGGATGCCCCTGGGATACTGCCTGCCCCTGGGACACTGCAGGGCTGTGCTGGCGAGCGCTGAGAGGTTGCTCCAGAGGAAGTCTGGGATAGCAAAGAGGCGGTGGAGCAGCAATCTGAGCAAATCTGAGACTGCCAGCTCCTCGCAATGGAAATCTTGCTGATAGGTGGCTATCAGCTCATCCTGCCCAGGTCAGCTTCCCGCAGGAGTGAGTCCTCCTGCCTGCTCCTGGCCCCAGGCACACTCAGCTCCCAAGAGAGCTGATTGCAGCTTGGCCCTTGAGGCGAGGAGATGGCTCCAGCATCAGCTAGTGTCATGAGCTCATTCCTTAATACTTTTCCACAAGCTTGAGATTCGTTTAGCAGGTAAGGGAGAGTTGGCAACTGTCATGATTTGCAAAACAAAAATACTCCTCTGCTCTGTTTAGTTCCTTCCAGTTTGTTTGACTTGGAGCTCAAGCCATATCAGCATCTCTTCATCTTCACCCTGGCTTTAAACCTACCCTGTGAAATGCTAATGCTGGCTTTGCTGCCCGCGTTTGGGATCAGGGAAGCCAGAAGGGTCAAGGCAATTGAAAGCGTTCTGGAGAGCTTCCACAGCCCCAGAGGTCCAAAGGCCACTGGCTCACCTCCGTGTGTGGGGTGGAGGAGCCTTTGAGGCACTTGAGGAGCTGTCTGTTTGGGCTGGTTTCTCTGCTGCTGTCTCACTGGTCCCTTGGAAGATGTACCGAGCACTCGAGCAGAGGTTGTGACCCCTCTGTCCTCTCTCAGAGGTGCCTGTGCTGCCACGGGTCAATGTGGGCTTGACCTCTGACCGTGAGCCTTGAGTGCACAAGTCCTGGGAGCTGCACAGCAGGTCCCAATACCTGTTCTCAGCTGCAGCTTCTTCCTCTCTCCCTCACACCCTCTTTGCTCTGGAGAAATCGCCTGAGGCCCTGAGCCAGCAGCGCTGTGTGTTCCCTGCTGTGCCCCAGGCCCTGGTGACAATCCTTTGGTCCCTTCAGTGCTTTGGATCAGGGGAACGCTGCTCACGGCTGGATTTGCTGCCGTGTAGTCTGTGAGAGCAGATCCTGGATTTGCTGCCGTTCAGTCTGGTGAGAGCAGATCCTTCTTCCCCACCCAGGAGGGCATGAAAATCACACCCTGTCCATCCCTTTGTGTTCCCAGTAGCCTGTGTGGTCTGTGAGGAGTTCCACAGGGGTCCCAGGTGAAGCAGCACTGACCCAGCCGGCCGTGACCCCCCAAGCTGCGTGTGGGGCGTGTGTGTGCTGGGGGAGTGATCCAGCCTCTGCCTGGGAACAACCTCTGCTCTTTCTCTCTGTGGAAAATATGTGCTTTTCTTCCCGACTCTGCTGCTCTCTGGGGAAAGCTGAGCTGTTGACAAGAGTGAGTGGTGATATCCCTGCCTTCCTCCCCCTGTGGAGGGACGTGGCTGCGCGCAGGGCTGAGGCTGGACACAAGAAATGAGGATGGGCCTTCTCCTCGTGTTCTCTCAACTCAGTGGCTGGGGAGGAGACGTGGCTGCACTCCCTTTATCCAGCCCAGTTGTCAAACATTGTTACCTCAACCCGGCTTCCAGAGGAATGCATCGTTCCCCTGGGGCTCCACGGAGCACCTTGGCCTGAGCACAGCTGAACACACGTGAGCATCTGCTGGGCTGAGGGTGCATCTGCTCCAATAACGTTGTCTTAGAGAGCCCCCTTCCAAGAGACTCTTGGATCTTGTGTTTCCTCATGTGCTACTGCAAGCACAAATGAAAAATTAACTTGTGAAACCCTTCTTAAAATCTTTTTTTTTTTAATGTGAACCTGGCCTCATGTGGTACTTGTAGGCTTTTCCTGTGGTTTAGGAATAGCAGAAACTGGAGAGATTGCACAGAATTTTTCTTGTATATCACAGATTTCTTGAGTACACCTGGTCAATTTTGCTTCATCTATGAAATATGAGGAAGGATAAATGCTTTCTATTCCTACAGAGACTGTAAGGGCCCACAGCAGCAGATGCTACTGGCAGTGGGAGGCTGTGATAACCAGCCCTGTGTGCTGACAGGTCCGTAATCAAAGCAGCTTGTCCCACCCTGGGCCAAGTGGAAGCAGAAATGACACTGGCCTGGGAAGCAGAACATCACTGGCTGCCACATGTGCAGGGCCTCTGGACTTGGTGCGAGTGCAGCTGACAAAATTCATGCAAGGACTGGGCTTGAGAGCTCCTACAAAACTCTTCAAATGAGGAGGTGAAATGGAAAAACTGTGTGAAAGAGGTTAGACATCCCTTATTTCTGTCACTGGTTCAATGTGGATCCAACCCAGGGTGGTTCTTACATCCTCTAAAGCCAAAGTGCTTCCTATTCCCCACCTTTGATGCACAGTTCTGATAAGAGAATCACCAAGAACTCTGATGTGAATCAAACAGTATCCATTTGATCATGACTTGCTGGGCTTCAGTGGGATTGGACATGCAAATAAAAGTTTCCTGAGAATCACAAGACCTGAGGCTGAAGGTGCTCTGTCACAGAACAGTGTTTCTATTGTGAGTGCAACCACAAAACAAGAAACTCATCTCCAGTTGATGAGCTGTGTGGGTGTTCTTGTTTTTAAACACAGATTTCCATATGCAAGAGATGTGGGCAGTTCCCACTTCATTTATCTTTGCTATTGAGCTCATGTGCAAACAACCCAGATTCCAGATATGATATTTCATGGTGATAATGTGAATGGGTTCCCAAAGTACAGAGCTCCTTTAACCAGGGTTAAGTGACCCTAAAACTTTGAGGGGCACATTCAGAACTGATGCAAACAGAAATTAATGGGATTTTTCCTGACTCTGGTTATATGTTGATTTAAGCAAGCAACTACAGTCAGAATTTTCACCGGCCTTTACAAAACTAAGGGATTTTGTGGGAGGGAAACAATGCAAGATCTCCGTTTCCACCATGCTTTTCAAACAATTGGGTAAGACATCTGAAAAGTGAAGAGTTTTATCATAAACTATTGTTCTTGGCTGAACATTTCTCCTTCCAGCACGTAGCTCTTGCGTGGTGTTTTCTCCTGTGTCTGTGCTTTGCAGATGACGTTATTGTGATTAAATGAAAGAACACAAGGAAAAACTGAGCAGGAAATCGTGTGTCTGCCCCTCAGTGCCAGGCAGGTCTTAATGAGCTTTTGGATCACGTTATCCCATAGTCCTCCAAGGCTGAAGCTTCCAACAATACCCTTCCAATGATCAGTAGCTCTAGGGATGGACAGAGTGGGGAAAATCAGCTGAAAATCTGCTCAGGAACGTCTAGCATGTTCACATGGTAGATATGGGACTCATCAGCGTGTCCCAAACTCAAAAAGCATCTCTCCAGTAGTGTATCCTCTCCCTTGGCAGCTTTCTCTGTAGCAAGAGAACCTTGGATTAGATCTATGATTTAAAGGAGCCTTTTCCAAAGCTTGGTGGGAAGGCAGAGGAGTACATGGGAGAGGAAAGAAAGGTTCTGGGTATGCTGAACCTGAAGGGGGAACCCAAAACTTCACGGTGCCCAGTTTAATGTCACAAAAGGCTGCTTCTCCCACAGGAGTTTCCCCATCTGTCAATGAATCTGGAGGCTGCTTCTCTGCCCTCTAATTTCTTCTACCAACTTTTCCAGCTCACCTGATTTTGTAATCAGCCCTGTGCATGTCCAGCCCTGCCTCTGACAAACTCCCCTGCTCGTGGCACTCCTGGGAAGGATTAATCTTTATTGCCTTCCTTCTGTTCACAGTGGCTGTGCCCAAGAAAGGACAATTTCAAACAGGCTAAAAGGGAAAAGAGATTGTCACAATTCCAGATGTCCACCTGCCCTTCTAGGCAGTTCAGCTGAGGAGTGGAAAGGGTTACAAGGGCAGCAAGGAAACCTGTGGAGTTGTTCCCTGGCACTTCAAATCCAGACATAACACGGAGTTGAAGTCCTGGCTCTCAAGCCCTTTGGAGGAACAAGAAAGAGTTCCAGCAGCAGTGGATCAGCTTTCCATGTGTTCAGGCAACAGCCACAAGTTCATGGGTAGAAGAGCTCTTTCCTCTGTAGCAAAGGCTTAAGAAGAACAAAATGTAAGAGTGAGAAACTTAAGGCTTTTCAAACGTAAGGCTTTTCCCCTACTTTCAAAACTAAAACTAAGCCAAGTGATGCATTTTTTTCCACTGTATTTTTTAATGGATCTCTTTCTCTTAGCTCCATTTCCTGAAGTGATTCCATTTCTCAGGGTCATCCTAAGGCTGTGGATCTTTGTGGTATTGCTCTTCCAGCAGCCTCCCTGGCCAGTGGGCCTGGATCTGAAATTTGGGGTGGAAGCTAAGAAGCAGTGATAGCTTGTCCCTGTGCCAAGCTGTGCTTTTCTTATTATTGCCACTATCTGCAGCTATCCCCTCCCGTGCTTTGGGGCTCATAGACCAGCACATCACTTCCGATTTTTAATGGAAAATGGAAATCTGACCTCGTGGTTCAAGGTTCACAAGTTAATCCTGAGACACCATGACTGTATTTGCTATCTCAGGGTCTGTGGAGCACCTGGCAGGATGGCATCCACTCCTTGGCTGGGTAACTTTAGCCACTGGGTAGTTTCTCTAACTCATTTAAGAGGCTGCAGTTGCCCTTTGCAAGTGCCAAGCTCCACTCAGAGCACCAGACATTGGTGTGACAGCCCTGAAGAGCCATGGGCTAAATTAGTCCCTCACGGCAGAGAGGGGCTGAATGATTTCTTTGTACTCAGATGACTGGCTAACCCTAAACACTCCTATTCTTTACTGACCCTCTTCTCCCCATTATTCTCCCTTGTTCTCCAAATGAGTCCAAAACAAAGACTCAGATCAGGAACTGCAGCAGGGGTGAAAGCTGAGAGCCTGGGTCTGGCTGTCATGGAAGAAATCAATTGTCCTTTGTACACTGGAGATAAATAGCACAGGGGGATAAGGCTTTGTGGCTGAAGATTGTACGTTCACAAACGTTATCTGCTTTGAGAAAAGCAAATATTTGATCAATCACGCTGGATGGAAACTTGGGGGGTATGTACACAATCTTGAATTTGTGCTGTCATTGTTAGATGTGGCCAGGGCTGTCTCTGGCTTGAACTGGTGTGTGAAGGGTCGAGTCAGCAGGATGTGAACTGCCTGTGATAGAGGAGGGTAAGATATCCAGCATTTAGAAGGCCAACAAGCCCCAAATTCCCCAAAGGAGAAGCTTTTAGCTTCCACTTCCTCAGAGATCTTCTGGAGGTAGATAATCAGTGCTAGGTCTATCAGGGAGAGGAGGCAGGAAGACAGGGAAGGTCATGGGGTAAATCCTGCTTGTTGCAGCACTTCCATGGGCTGGGAAGCCCTGCTGGTCAATCCCCAGGACTGCTTACAGTGGGAGAAACATTTTGAAAGATGCACAGAATTGCAGAGCAAGAGAATTTTCTTGTGCTTTGTTCCACGTTTTGCTGCCAGGAAACAAGACAAGGGTGCTCCTTGAGGTTTATTTCCTAAGGCCATTTCTGTAATGGCTACTTCATTAGAAGGGAAAATTTAGAGGAAGGGAATAAAAGCTCAGCCTAATCGTCATTGTTTACCAAATGTTGGGACATCTCTCAGTGGTCCAGAGCAAAGGTTCCTTTTGCCCAGCATCCTTCCTCTTCAAGTGGCCAGTGTGGGTGCAGAGGGGAAGCACCCAAGGCTTGACCCACCAGCATTCCCCATTCCTGGGAGCCTGCAAAGCCGAAAGGCTGTGCCTACATCTTTGGTCCAGTTTAGTCTCTTCTGAGATGGCTACCAGATAAATTTTAATAGGTTCCTTTTCTACTTGACAGCATTTTACATTCCAGAAATTTTTGATAGCTTCTTTTTGTGAGGCTAAATATATAAAGACATTAATGATACTGAAATAAGTTCATTGTCAATGCATTTGCTCCACAAAGCAAGAAATGCCCACTTTTATTATTGCAGTAGATCTCAGAGACCAGATCACTCATGGTCTGAAATCAGGGTGTTTCCATTCAGAATGAGTTGTTCCTTGCTTTTGTCAGCAAACCAGCTGAGAACTGGCTCATGCCCCAAACCAACAAACCCACATGTGTGGGTGTAAACCCAGACAGGGTAAAAATAGCCTTTGGTACCTCTTGGTGGGTGATTTCCCTGCCTTCCTGTAGCCCCTGCTGAGAACCAAAATTTGACCATATACTGCTGTCCCCAGGAGAGGCTGATGTACCAGACCACTGCTCATGAAGAATGGCAGGCGAGGTTCCTTCTCTACTTGCAATAAGTCTGATTTCAAAGGTGGTTTCCTGCCAAGTGTGAGCTCTGTCCTACTGAGAAGCAGTGCCAGATCAAACCTCTCCAGTCTGAGGCCTAAGCCAAAAAAAGGCTCTTTTTCATTTAACTAACACATCAGAACGATGTGTAATATTCCATAGTGCCTGCTGCAGGACACCAAAGAGTTAAGCTGCTGCTTTGGCTAAAACCTATCCAGCAAATATGCAATAAATTTAATTCTGCTGTCTCTGGACTTCTTGGATGGGTCTAATGGCAGGAGGTGTTGGGCTGTTCATCCAGACTGCTGGCTGCTCTATGTTCTGAATTATTGGTAGTGAGTACAAACACATGCAGCGCCTTCTCGTCCATCTTATTCTAACATTTGTGTGATCTTTGCTAATATACTTCTCCCTTTCACCACCTTCATCTTGCTTTCACCACCTGGTGTGTCTCACACCTTCAGAGTGGGGTCAGCTCCTGAGACAGGCTGTCAGCCTGGGGACCAGGGTGAGCTGCTCTGAAAAGGGAGAGGATTCACGAAAGTGATTGAGTGGCTGAGGAGAGGTTCCCTCTTTAACACTGAGATTGTGGATTTATGTGAATTGAACCACCGAGATTGTCACTTCATGTATTTGTTCATTTGTTTCCATCCTCCCTCCAAAATCTTGCAGTGGTGAGTAAAAGATGGAGGGACCCAGACCTGCTCTGGGACCAGGGGAGGCTTGAAGAGAAGTTTATTGTGAGGGTGCTGAGGACCACAGTGCCCAGAGAAGCTGTGGCTGCCCCTGGATCCCTGGAAGTGTTCCAGACCAGGCTGGACAGGGCTTGGAGCAACCTGGGAGAGTGAAAGTTGTCCCTGCCCATGGCAGAGGGTAGAATAGGATGGGCTTGAAGGTCCTTCCAACACAAACCCATCTGTGATTCCATGATACAGGCAAGCAGTGCCAGCATTCATATGTGGATGAGGACTTGGGCTGCTGCTTGGCTTTGTTTCTGTTATTGTTGGGGGGTTTTGGGGTTTTTTTTCTTTTTTGGTTTTCTGGTTTTGTTTGTTTGTTTAATTCAAATAAACATTGTAGTCCTATTCTTTGAATGGTTGAAGGACATGGGAGCCTCTTTTTCCCAGACACTTCTTCTGGGAATCTGTGCTCCCTCCGCAGAGAGCAGGATAAACAAACTAGAAATTTGGGGGTTTCAAATCAAGATAAATAACTATTGTTCCGCCCTCCTCCCTGCCTCCTTCCCTTCCCACCATCTCCCCAGCTGCCTTCCCTCCATGAGCGCATCCCTTGGGAACTCCTCTGTCCTAGATGAGGACAGAGACTCCTCTGTCCCTGTGCAGTTCTCAGAGAGCACATCTCCTGCTGAGGCACAAGGGCAGCACTCATTATGTTTTCCCTCCGTGCCCACGGCTCCAGAAACCAGCTCCAAATCACAAAAATGTTGGTTTGAGGCTACTCTGCAGCCCACGAGTAACCAATGCTGCAGCCTGGGTCAGATCTGGGTGCCACTGGGCAATAATGGATGATGAACTCCTCTGTTTTACACTTCAATAAGATCCCATGAGCTTACCCTGCAAAAGCTTTATCTTTTCAGGGTTTCCCATCAGGAGCTAATTTTATATAGTCCCTGCTATAACAGATCTCTTCTCAGGCCTCAGGGACTTGGGCAGAATTTGTGCTCATCAGCTGTTGTGACCTGTGGTTAAAACGGGAGGAGCAGGAAATGCGGGTGTCTGGTGTGGCAGGGGGTGGAAAATCTCTTTGCCAAAAGAAAAAGCCATGCCAAACCACTGGACCTTGCCTACCATGACAGGAAGAAGAGGTGGCAGAGTCCTCAGAGTCCTAGGAAATGCTAGTATGGCATATGGGGTGTAGATGGGATCATGAATTGATCTATGTTGATGTTGATGTTCCTGAAGTGTAAGGAACTTCCTGAAGTTTGTAAGGTGCTTAAGGCCTTACCCAGCTGTGGCTTTGTGCTCTCTCTCTGGGAGAGGCACCACAGCTCTCCACTGAGGCAACTGGGGAGTGTTTTCTTCTCATAAAGAAGTTTTGCCCCAAGATAATAATGGGCTCTGATACCCAAACCCCTTCCCACATGGGGACTCTTTCCATTACAAGAACCGGATTGGTAAGAGAGGGTTGCACTGGTGCTATTAATAAAAATAAATTTTAAAAAATAGAAAAAACCCCACAAAACAAACAAACAAAAACCCCCAAAACAAACAAACAAACAAAACACAACCAAAAGCTGGGGGTCTGAGACTTGGGCCCTACTAGGTGGCAATCAACCATTAAATGAATCCCATTCTTAAAAATCTGGGGAAGAAGACTCCACAGGTAAGTCTGGAGAGCAAGCATAGGAAAGCACGAAAGTATTGCTTAATATATAAACAAAGTCCTCCTTGATGTAGCTTAAGCCTCTTTCTTACTACTTCTACTATCTACCACAACCTCTGGGAAAGGATGAATCCATTCCTCTGTCCTGAGTGAATCTGAAGGTCACGATCATCCATCTTCTAGACTAAACAATCCTCATTCTTTCACTCTTTCCACATAAATCTTGTCTTCTTACTCTTCTCACTGATCCCTGTTGGACTCTCTCCAGTTAATTCCCCTCCTGGTTCCTGGGAGCAGCCACCAGTTCCCAGCTTCCTCTTTGATGTGAGCTGACAGCCTGTGGTGTGGAAATGCCGGGTGAGAGTGAAGGTCTGGGGTTACCCAGGGCGGGCGTGGGGACGGTGGGATAGAAATTTGCCTCTTGGAGAATGCAGGTATCAGCCAGGACATGTGAGCAGCTGCTCACACGTCATTCCTGTGCTGGGCCATGTTGGGGGTGCTGGAGGCTGATATGGGGAGCAGAGTTCCCAGGAGGGAGGGGATGCCTGAGTGCCAGCCCAGGAGAAGCTGTCCCATGGCAAAACAAACTGATCAGATCCCATGTGTGCTGACGTTCCTCTCCGACCAACAAACACCCCGTTTCTGCTTGCAAAAAGCTTGCACCCAACATGTGTATTCTTTTGAGATCAGAGCTGCTTTACTGCTGAACCCTGAGGACATGACTAATAAAATCCTTTTTTCCCAGTTCCTAGTCCTCAGGGCAAGTTCCTTCTTCCTGCCCCCACCTCATCTGTCTGTTTTTATCTGTGGGATAAGTATGTGTTAAAGAGACACTGGTTTGATGTTTCACTGGGAGGCTCCTGGTTCCAAGTCCTGGATCACACAGACACTTGAACATGAGCTTAATTGCTGCACTTGCAAATAGAGACCAGACTTGCTCATGCATGAGAACACAGCAGGATACAGAGGTGTCCTGGGGTGCCAGGCACTGAGACCTTTGCCTCATGCTGATCTGCCTCTGGATTTACTGTGCCTGGAGCTGGGCAGCGATGTAAAACTACACCGTGGTGCAGCAGTGACATGGCCAATTGTCCCACTGTCCTTGCTCTGGGGGCATCCATCCTGTGGGGCAGCTCTATGGCACCAAGAGCTCTGGCCCCTGGCAGCATAAGGCTTTGTCCCAGCTTGACCAGTGCCCGGCTTTTCCCACTGCAGCATCCTCCAGGTGCTGACAAAGCCCAGCTTTTGTGCCCGGGATGGCCAGGCCCTGTTTATAATTCACTCTCCTTGTCAAGGGAAAACGCTGATAAGACATGTTTGCTCTCTGTGGGTATTCCTACCTGGCTGCTCTGCAAAGCCCCCAGGAGCAAACAGAAGAGAAATGGGCCATATTTGGGACTGCTGGAACAAAAGCAGCGTGGCCATGCTATGTGTGGAGCCAAATGCTTTGCATAGTTGTGCTGTCAGCAAACACAGGCAGCCAGAGCAGGGGACCAGGCGCTGGCACAGCTTCTTTCCTAGCTCCTATTTGCCTTTGCATTTGTTATCTTGGACATAAAGAGCTCTGCAAGCCAGGGATTTGGGCAGTTAACCTCAAATAAACCCCCAAAGACCTACTTCAGTGAAGTGTAACAGAGTCTGTTGAACCTAATGGAGCTGGGCTTGCTCTCACCGAGGGTGATTTGGACTCTCAAGGTTTACTGTTTCCTGGAAGTTAATGGCATTTGGGGACATTTTTTGCTTTGTGTGCAACTCTGATTACTCCTTTTTCACCTTGGCTTTGTGTCTGGCTCCTCTGCACAACTGAGTGTGTGTACACATGTGTGAGGGAGAAGAGGCAGCAGTGAAAGGATGCACCACTGCAAAGACAGATATTTGGGCTTGCTGGGAAATAGCCTTTCTACTCAGACAGACAGCAAATATTTGACACCGAGCAAGAAAATCAGGTGTGCTGTTTGACAGAGAGGGTCCCTGCAAAAAGAGATTTGACCCACCAGCAGATTATTTCATAGCTTCACCCAGCCCCGGTACTTAAAAATATTGTTTAGGATCAAAGTACCCTGCAGGCAGCTGGTTTTGTTTCTTTAAACAAAACCCAGTCATGCTTTATAAGGTCATCAAGCTCCCAAAGAGTGACTTGGGGAATACAGCTGCAGATGGATAGCAAGGGGATGAAATGGAGCTGTTTGGAGAGCCCAGCTGACATCCTTCACGGGAGGTGGCTCAGGAGCTCTGCTCCCACTCCTAGAGACGGTGATTTGCTGGTGGCTAAAGGGAGCTCACAGCAATTAGGAGTGCTGGTCTCAGCTCCTGGCAGGCACAGTGACTCGGATCGTTCCCAGCTCTAATGTTGATTTCTTGAGGACTTTGGGGCGTTCAGGTGCCGGCTGGAAAATAAGCCTTATCATGGACTGTTGGAAAGGGAGACAGGAATTGAGGTTAAATATAGGCTTTGACCAAGCAGGAGTTATCCAAATGGGTCTGTTCTCCTGCTCTATGTAATCACCAGCAACTGAGAGATCATTGAAATAAAATACACATCCAGCCATTGGGAGGCTCTGGAAGATAAAAGCCTGGCTGCATCTGCTGCATCTCCTAAAAGCATCAAGCTGCTCAATACAGCTTCCAGGACTTGTGATGTGACCTGACTGAGAGCAGCAAACCAGAAAGAAAGCATCCCCCACTTGGAGTGGCTTCTGGACAAAGACTGGTCCCATCTCCTGTTGGAAAAGCACAGCCAGAGGCAGGCAAGGACAGAGAGAATTAAACCCCTGTTGAAACCCTCGTCTTAATAGGATCAGATGCACGCCACAGTTTGGAAATTCAGGAGGCTATATCCCCTTCTCTCATTGTCCTTGTTGTCAAGCAGGATTTCCTACGATTTAATTCCTTTATAAAGATGAAGCAGCACTGTGTGTTTACAGCTCTCCTGGTGACTTCAGTAAGCCTGACTGACATCTCTGTAGGAGCACAGTGGAACCTGACACAGCTCAGCTCTAGGCTCAGGTCTGCACTCTTCAAACACACACAATCTATCCTGAGGCTCTGCTGGCTTCCTGCTGCCCCTGCTTTGATTGCCGGGCGCACAGGGAAGGGAGAGGTGCAGATGGCTGTGCTCATTGGGGAAGCCTGAGAGTTCTGATTTAACCCAGACAGAGCTCCCAAACCAGAGCGGTTTCTCCTCCCCTCCCTGCTGAGGAGAGGGCAGGATGTTTATGTGCTGCTCAAAGGTACCCAAATCCTGAAAATCTTACTCAATTTTGCCCGGTACTTGGGATTTCTCGTCGGCATGTCCGGTATCAGTGGATCCAGCTGAAACCTGACGTCCCTGAACAAACCCTGCCTTCAAAGCCCGACTTGCAACATCCTCCGCGAGGTTTCTGGCTTGGCATCACCCCGCTCAGAGTTTCCTTGAAACACTCCCTTGTTAGCCCGGGAACAGGATGCATCGCTTGGATGGCTGTTCACAGCCCCCATGGCTGCCCAGGGGCCAAGCAGCGAGGGGATTTATGAGACGTGGAGAACAGAGCCCGGAGGAAAATATTGGGTAATCGGAGCAGTGGCCTGGAGGAGCCAGCCGGGCTGTTTATCTGCCCCCCAGGCTCCCCGGGGAAGGCAGCTGGACCGTGTCACAAATCCCTGCCCAGCCTCGTTCACGGCGTCCCAGCGGAGCGTGTGTTGGTGCCCGGGTCAGGCTGGGACTCGGCGCGGGCGGGTTCGCTTATCGGGGAGCCTGTGCCCGGCCTGGAAGCACAGAGAGCTCCTTCATCCCTCCCTCCCTCCCTCCCTCCCTGCCCGCCCCGGGCCGCGCAGCCCCCGCTCCCCCCTGTGCCAGCTTCGTGCAGCGGGAGCGCAGCTGCCCCCAGCGCTGTGTGCAGGAGGAAACACCGGGAATCCCCCGCCGCCCACATCCCGAGGGAGGAAGGAGCAAGGAAAAGGTGTTGGGGCGCTGCCTACCCCGCATCAGGAGCAGTTCCATTTGCAGCGGTGCTTTTTGGGTGCCGTCACCCAGGGGTCCCTCCCGCCCTGCAGGGGCAGCGCAGCTGCGGGTCAGAGCCTTGGGCCCTGTAAATCGGGTGGTGGGTGCTCAGTTCTGACAGTCACCACCTGCCCACTGCCTCACCTGGATTAGCCATTTACAGCCAGTTGCTCTTTTATGGATTCAGTGTCTGGTTTTCCAACATAATTCTTCCTTTCCCTGTCTCAGACTCTGTTGAGTCTGGCCCCTCGCTCTCTGTAATTGAAATATAAGCATTGCTGTGCATCAGACAGACCTGGGGTTTCTTTCTGTGTTTCTTCCTTCTTTCTTTTTTTAAATTTTTTTCCTAATTTCTTTCATGGTGGCCCATGGGATTATGGCTGTAACTTTAAATACCTTCCACCACCACGAGCTGAAATGAGGTTGGGGAACAGGGAGAATTAAAATACGCTTCAAAGGACTACACAGGAGGAATACAAATAGAAACAGATAGCTTGAATTTAATCTTTTATAGGCTATTTCATAGAGAATAATATCAGCTCAGGAGGGGTTAGTGCCTCTGGTAAGGGTAGAAGGAGACAGCTGCCTGCTACCCCTCCTCCTCCCAGAGCCCTTTATGGAGAAGTTTCTGTGCTCCACAGTGGGCAAATGCAGGATCACAATTTGTTTTCAGCTCTCCCATCGAACTGTGTTGCCTAAATGCCCACCTCTGCCTGGCAAGTCATCCTTCATTCCTCTCAGTGCAGGCCTGTGGTCCTAAAGAAGACTAAAACGAAATTAAATCCTCAGCTAAAATGGTTGTTCTGGCTGTAGCCACTGATGGTCTCCAGCCGAGCAAGGTGCTGGCCTGCGCAGGGCAAAGCAAGCACAAAGCACTTGCAGCCTGTGGAAACATCACATCTGCCTCCTCCTGGGGTGGAAAATCATCCCAAAAAAAGGCTGTAACAAGTGCTGGAAATTCAAACTGAAAAGTTAATAGCAGGTTAAAATAGCAAAATGTGTGCTTGCCTGCACCCCTTGTTTACTGAAAGCATGTGAAAGTCAGAGTAGATGCCCTTCGCTCCTCGCTGTCATTTATCACATACCAACCCCACTAACAGGTCACTGGCCCTGGCTCAGGATGGAGTCACTTCTGCATCTTCAAAAGGCACAAATCATTCCAAGACACCAGAAGGAACTGTACAAGCCTAGCGTTCAGGGCCAGGCCCCAGGACACCTGGGCTTGGCAGAGCCGTGGTGATTTATGTGAGGAGCTCCAGGGCGAGGAATCTCTGCTCGTGCAGCAGTCACAGACTTGATGTCAGCAGCAGAGCTTCCCCAGGCCACTGAGGGCTGTGTCCTGAGCAATATCCATCTCCACTGCAGGACAGGAAGGAGCTGGATGGGATGGCACCCTGGGAGCCCTGGCACACAGAGGTTTGGGCATCCTCACACCTGCTGCTGCTCACCCGCCTCTGAAGCTGCAGAAACATCTCAAGGGTGCTCTTGCCATGAGTGATGGTGCTCTGTTGGCCTGGGGGGTGTGGGCTCACATCCTGCTGAACCAGAAGGGTGTTGGACAAAGGAATCCAAGTGAGAAACAGTGTTTGGTGCACTATTTAAAGCAAGAAGATAAACTGCCTCAATCAGGTGTGTTTACGGCTTAGTCCCATCATCCATGCTGACCTCTTCCTTACCCACAATTATCCTCCCTGCACATAAAACCCCTTTTGTGCAAGGCTGGAAGATTAAATGGGTGCATTATGGCCTTTTGTGTATTTGGAGGGATTACCCTGCAGTGCTGGTTCTCCGAGTTTTAGCTTAGCAAGGGAAAACCCAATGTCAAAATGCTCAGGACTTCAGGATCACAGGCATCCTTGTTCATCTTCATTTTCCCCCTACCTTTTTATCCAATGGTAGTTCACCAAGTTCAACTGGACTCTAACCTAAAAGAAATGGAAAAAAATGGAGAAGACCATCTCCAAAAGAAGCTGCAAACACAGGAATGAAAAGCTGGGTGGAGTGGGCCCCTCACCTTTTCTGGAAGATCCTTCCTCAGTGCTAAGAAATGTGTTTATTTTTATCTAGAAGCTGCAGAATGACTACCAGCCCCCCCCCACCAGATTCATGCCTTGAGCTCTCTCCCCTGAAGTCAGTGGTGTATTTGCATGAATCATTAAAAAAAGGGAAGAGTTTTGCTGTCTCCAGCAAGTTCTCCTGCACAGGCTGATGGGTGGAAGGCACAGGCTGGTGCTGACGTCTGTGCCACATATTTCACAGCAGAGCTGTACGTTTGCTGACTGTCACCTCACATAGTTCCATGGTTACATCTTTTCCTAAATATAGGAAAAGCCTGGTAACCACTGACATCGGTAGGTCCTGTTCCCAGTCAGCCCCTACCACCTCATCAGCTTTTAAACCCTGCAGATTTACAATATTGCAAACTAGGAAATAGGGAGGTGGGGATGGGAAGGCTCAAAGGTAAAAAAAAAGGTGTTTGTTTTTTTACGTAAAGATAAACATAACATGAAATAGAATAATAAAGGAAAGAATCTGAAAAAAAGGTGGTGGGTAGTGATGTAAATCGTCATTGTTGAGAAAAATAAGGAAAACAAGGAAAATAAGAAAAATAAGGAAAAGGGCCCTCTGGTCCTCCATGTGCTCTGCAGTGGTGTGAAGCATGGGCATTGCTGTGGGGCTTCTTGAAACCCCTGATAATATGTAACTCATGGAGAAATTAGCTCTACCGAGGCGTGTTTATGAGCACAGGAACAAAATCTGCACTGAGCTTACCCTGAGACGCCCTGCTTGTCTGCCAGGTGTGCTTGGAGGGGTTTGTGCCGTCTCATATCCAGGGGGGCTGGATGCAGGAGCAGGGGGTTTGCCTCTAGAACAGAGCTTTCTGTGCACTGCTGCTGTTCAGGGAGCAAGTTCTGCTGAGAGGAGCTGGCAGTGTTTGCTCTGACCTGTGGCTGGGTCAGACTGGGCTTTTGGGTGACCCCAGGGCTGCAGAGGAGCTGGTCAGACCTTGCTGTCTCCTGCTGTCCCCACTCCATGAAAATTTCAGCCTGGGCAGCTTCAGCAGGTACCTGAAGTGCTCACCAGCAGGGCATGCCCATCACTTCAGTGTGGCCATGGTGGTGGGCAGCTCCAGTGAACTCCTCGGATATTTGAGCACCAGGCAGATTTCAGGACCTGCTGTGCTCCCTGAGCCACTCACCAGCATTCCCAGTACTCCAGGGAGAGCAGAATTGGAGCCTGAGCCACTTTGTGCATCCTGCAATTCCCCTCTTTTGCCACGCACTGGGGGGAAGAGACATGAGCTGCAAACTGCCTGATCACCCAAACCCGGGTGATTCCTGCGCTGCATCTTGTCCAAGGAGGTAGGAAGGAAAGCTGAAAATATTCGTGCAGTTGGGCAAGTTGGAGCCAAACAGCACTGGAAGAATGTGTGTGATTAGATCAGGACCAGTTGCTGTGTGTGAGCTCTCTCCCTGTTAGCACATCTGCCAGTTCATAAATGTCCATGGAAGCAAAAGGCTGCATCTGCCTTTAATTGGGACAGATAAACTGCAGGCAAGCCAAATTCCTAGGCATGCCTGCACATGTCTGTGCAGAGCTATAGTCTCTCTTGGTGATCTCATTTAAACATAGTCAAAATGATTAAAAGATGCCCTTCCCTTTTGTTTTGAAATGTAATTTTCCCTCGAAAAATAAATGGGATGTTCCTGACAGCTGTGCAGCACGCTGTGTTAGTGCATCCCCAAGCAGATCACAAAAAGAATTAAGGATTGGGCAGGGTTAGAACTTAAAACTGAACTAACTGGTATTCTGTCTGGAAGTCCTGATTTATCAGAATTGAAACTATTTGGGGGAATAGGTATTCCCCTGAATTTAGAATCCAATGGGTTCAGCACTGCTGTGGTCTAAATTTGAAATGTTATTTTCTGGATAGAAACAATGCTTGATTTGGCTTATATTAAAAAGCTGGAGATCATTATAAAAATAAAAAAAGTCAAAATTCAAGCAAAACATCTTGAAAATATTATAGCAGAGTCTTTTGGATAATAGTATTGTGAACATTTGAGAGATACAAAGCTTTACTTGAAGACAGATGCAGAAATCTCAAGACCTTGACAGTACCTCCAGCACAGGAAGAGCATTCTGCCATCAGTTCTGGGAGGCACAACCTCCCCATCCTGCTCCTGGGTGACCTGAGGGGCAGAAGCAGATGGGGCCTGTCTGGGAATGGCAGCTGAGTTTCCAAATCCTAGGCCAACTCCCAATCACTGAGATAACACCGATCCCTTCCTCCCCCTCCATCCCCAAAAGGCTCACGGGAACCCTGTGGGTGCTGCTGGCTCCCTGCTGACCAGATCACCCCTCTGGCCGTGTCCCAGCCTGGCTGAATCACCCTGGTGGTTCCAGGCTCTCATCACTCCTCCCTCCAGCTCTTTCATCTAAGGAAAAATGGGAAAAGGCACATTTAAATCTCCCCATGGTCACTTGAGTTACAGGTATCAAAGCAGTGGTTCAGGGAGGGATTGATCCATTCCCAACCTGCCCTCCATATGGGTTTCACAGATCTTCTGTTTCTCTTAATTCAAACAAAAAGGAAATTTATTCTCTTCATACCAACCAGCACTACTTTGGAGAGGTGGAACACTGTGCATGCCAACAATGCTTTCCATACAAGTTGATCATGGCATTTTCAAAAGGGGAGAGGAGATGATTTCGAGCAAGGAGGAGGTTGGCTGAGAGAACATCCTGAGGTCTTCTCCAACCTGAATTTTCCTTTTGATCCCTTGGCTGTGAGAAATGGTTTGGACTTTTATTTTCGTTCTTTAGGGAAGTACAGGTAGATCCTCTCATCATTTGTAAAAAGTCTTCTCAGGAACCATACTTGTTATTTTTGTGACTTTGATGCAGAAGAAGAGTAGATGGGCAGCTGGCAGGAGGTTTGTTTTTGACTCCAGTGGTGTCTGGACTTGCTCTGGTGTTTGTGTCTCCAAAGTCTGACTCAAACCCAGTTCAAGCCAGTGGAAAGAATCCCAGCAGTTTAACAGATATAAAGCTGCCGCTCTGGGAAGGATAAACTTTTGGTAACACATCCTTTCATAAATCTCTCTTCTTCCTGACGTGCTGGTGACTCTCCTTGGGCAGGGGTTTTGCTGGTGGTTACTGGGGCATGCACAAACACATTTCATCCTGCTGCCACTACCCAGATGACGCTGCAGCATCACAACACATTCTGGCACCAATGCTGTACCCTCTGCACACACCAAATAAATGCTCTGCTCTCCCCTTGGGCAGTGCCTGGGCCTCTGTGCCTCCATCTGCTGCCCTCTTGCCTTTGCTTTGAGCTCACAGAATGGTTTGGGGTGGAAGGGGCCTCCAAGCCCACCCCGTTCCATGGGCAGGGACACCTTCCACTAGCCCAGGTTGCTCCAAGCCCCAGCCATGTGGTTCTATCTCTATCTCTGTCTATTTATATCTTTGGCTGCCTAAATATCTTTGTTCTAATGCTGCTGAGATCCTATGGAGGGCACCCACGGTGTCTCCATTCCCTAATGCAAGCCCAACAAAATACTCACTTAAATTTATCAGCGCTCTGAAAAGCTGCTGTTCTCCCCAAGAGTGAGACCAAGGCTTACAGAGAGAGTGGCACATTTCATCAGACCAAAGAGGACAGGCAGAACAGCCAAGCTTTTGCTCTGCCAGTCTTTCCTTGGGGCCTCTATTAAGAGATTTCTCCATGGTCTCCCCTGTGCAAGGACAGCTTCCCGACGGATGTGTCCGCAAAGTCTGTGGTTTGTAAGGCAAAGAAATGGTTTTGATAATCCATAACTTGCTTAACAAGGACTCTCCACACAAAAATGGTTGCTTGTCTTCAAAGGAATGCTTCTGGAGAGCTACTTTGTGGCCAGTCACTCAACATTACTGATCCTCATTAGACCAGAAAAGTACATGCTTTCCCTCCAGGAAGAATATGTAAGTGTTGGAATTTCTAACGTTAGAAATGATTGAAACTGAGCAGTTTGAAATGGTAATTTTTCCTACAGCTTAAATTTAAAAGATGACAGTTTTCTTTCCCGTGTCCATTCTCATTATTTATCAGAAGTCAGGCTGTGATTTACATCCCTAACAAGTAAAATGGATAAGCCAGACTCCTTCCAGGCCACTGCATCCCATCTCCTTTGCCTGCTGCTGCTCCAGCCTTTACCAAACACCTGCACTGCCACCTTCTGCCTGTTTTGCATCTCACAGCTGAATTTCGGGTTTGTTTTTTTTTTTTGCTCATCCTGCCGAATTCAGGATGTATGTCCTAGGAAACCTTGGAATACAAACAAGAAACCCCATGTGCATATGCCCAATCAACATGGTCTGTAAATTGATTTTTTTTCCCTAGCTGGTCTCTATTAATTGCATTATGCTTATTTCCTAGCTTTAATTTGGAGGAAGGGAACTCTCCAGTGCTGCTCCCCATGACTCAAAAATATTTTGCCCAGAGAAGCTGTGGCTGCCCCTGGATCCCTGGAAGTGTCCAAGGCCAGGCTGGACGGGGCTTGGAGCAACCTAAGAGAGTGGAAGGTGTCCCTGCCCACGGCAGGGGGTGGCACATCTTTGAGGTCTCTTCTAAACCAAACCATCCTGTGATTCTAGGAAAAGAAATCCAGGTGAAGCATAACCATGGCTTATAAGTGGGGGAGAAAAAAAAAAAAAAGTCCCTTTTTTCTTTCTTTCTTTTCTGAGTACATATTAGCTAAATGCAATGTCAGGTTGAGGGGGGAAAAAGTATCTGAAAGCCAAGTGAACCTAGATGTCCTTTAAACCCTCTCACATCACTAATTTTTAAGAATTCTTGGTATTTTTCCTTTTCTGACTGAAAGCAGGGATACCAAAATCACCCTCTACTTAGAAAAACAGATGTTCTTAGTGAACATGCTAATCCCTGCAGCGGGCAGCCTCAGGACAAGTGGCACTTCCAAGCAGGAGCAGAGGCCCTGGCCCCAGCCCTGGAAGAGGGATGGGCTCGGCACCATCCCCTGGAAAGCACCAGAGTCATTACTGAAGGTCTAAACCCCAGCCTTTCACAAAAAGCCAGTTCTTGCAGGCTTGAGAGACTCGATGCATGCAAGGAAAGGTTGGGAATATTTCCCCTGCATTGTAAACAGGATTTTCCCCGTGCTGAGGGAACAGTGGCATCTGCTGTTCGCTGGGCTCTCCTACAGCCAACGCTCCCCAGGCGGCTGCTGGAACATTCCCTGCACACGGGCAGGGTTTGGCTGCCCAGTGGACCTGCAGGATGCCCAAGGTCTCCCCAAATATCGGGTGGGGGGCTCAAGCCCACCTGAACAGCAGCTGGAGCATGAGTGGTGCATCAAATCCCAAACTGCTTCTAGTGAAGAAGGAAATCGCTGTGTTGGGGCAGGAATTCCAGGACCACTATGCATTCCCCTGGTATTTTCTATGGAATTTAGAAAAGGCAAATCACTCTCTGCACTTTGCTAACTGTAATACATATTGGTCTCCTATCCCGAGTGCAGGAAAGGACATTTCCTATGGAGGTGGGCAGAATGACCAGCTTGAGGTTGGATCAATATAGAAACAATTTCTGCTGGTTTCTCTCATTTTTGAAGTTGCGGATTTTCCAAAGCTCTGCATCCTTCTACTTCACCAAAGGCTGTTCTGCAATACTTTGGGGACACCCCATGAGCAGTTTTATCTGAGTGCTGGCAGGCTTTTTTCTGCTCCTGTTGTGATGGGTCCATAAACACAAGTTCTGAGCCCCGAATGTGGAAAGGAGCGGCTCTGCAAATCCCTGCTCCTCCTTGCGGCTGCACTCGGAAACTCAGCGCTTTATTTCAGCAGTTGAACTCACACTGAGATGCTGATTATTGCTCCTTTTGGGGCAGTCTGCCCTATTAGGTTACACCAAAATGCATTTTGGTGACATCAGACCCGGTTTGACAGCTCTGCAAAGGCCCTGCTGAACGCTGACCTCCGTGCTCAAAATAAGCAGCACAGCTAAAAGGGTTTCTCTCCTTGCCTCCGAGGCTTCCAAGCTCATCAGGTGATTTGAAATAACAGGTAGCACTGTAAGTGACAACGTCAAGGGCTGACTTTTGGGTATCTCTCTGTTCCGCCACAATTTGTTCCAATCAAATCCTGGATTTGTTGCACACCAAAGTTTATTGTCTCTAAAAACACGGGAGGTTTTCCAAAGGGCAGCTGAACTCCTGCTAGAAAAAAATAAATCAGTGGGGAATGGGTACCTAATGTCAAATTCCACTGAAATTAGATTTGATCCTCATCATCTCCTACTAAGACTTTGGTCTTAGAGTGGCAAATGTAACTCTCGTAAGTCAACAGGCAATTTAAAGCATGTGGAGAGCAAGCTGCAGAGGCTCTACAAATATCCCAACCCCTTTGCCACCAGCAGTCAACATAAACATTGTTACCTGAATAGGCTTGCAGAGAGAATAAGAAAGGGTGGTTTTGTAATGTTTTCTTTATTAAACTCAGCTTTCACTGCTGTTCGGAGTTGACAAAATGTTTCCCAGGAAGACTGACAAACAAAAACAGTTTATAAATACATTTCTTTTTTTACAAACACCATAGGTATAAACAAATAAAAGCTCTGGTTTGCTACTTCGGGAGGCCCTATGTAACCAGCATTTTCAACTGGCCAATTAGCAGCATGTATGTTTATCAGTGAAGAACCTCCACTTGTTTTTAAATTATCAAATCCAGTGTTTTAAAAATTATTGCTCGTTATCAGACAAAACCCCGAGACAAAAAGGATGTTCATTATACCACGCCTGCTGGTAATGAGGATTTTTATATTGCCAGTGCATGCAGCTTTGTGGTGGGGTTTTTTTAGGCAATTAAGACCAAAACTTTTCAAAAGAGATTGAGATGCAGGGCAACCAATGTTCCAGGAGCCAAATTCTCAGCAGCTCTGAACGTGGCACCTTCCTAAACTCTGCCTTCTTTTAAGATGTCAAGCTGAGCACCCCTGACAAAAAACATCCCTCAGCCACTAAGGAGCACCCAACTGTGACACTGCTCCAAGGCAGATATCTTCTGTTAATGGGCCACTGAGGCTCACCAGTGACATGACACGACATCATCCCATTTGCTGCCTGGAATTCAATCCTGGCACGGCTCCTGCCTCTTCCCCAAATCCCCTGGGACCCGCCTGGAGGGCTGGGGTGAGGAAGAGCCCAGCGCACAGAGTCACAGGGTTGTAGATGTCGGAGGTGTTTTTCCTCTCTCGCTGCTCCTCCTGGCTGGCAGGCTCCACGGAGGGGACAGCGGCAGAAGGTGGAAAGGTGGATTTCCTCTCAGCCCTTGGAATTAGAGGCACCAGAACCTTTGCAGCTCCTGCATGGCAACTCCTCCCCGTGCCTACTGCATACACTACGGGCAGTGCTGTCCCACGGGGGCTGCTCCAGGGCAGTTCTCCCTCCCTGGTGCCCGGGAGCTCCCTGGGGCCAGCGCCCGCCTTTCCGTGCGCTCCTGCTGGGCACAGCTCGCTGGCCCCGCTGCCCTGCTCCGCCTCTCCTCTCCACAGGGAAACAAGGGAGGCTCTCTCCGTGCTGAGGAGCCTGTCCCGTGTCACTCCAGCGAGGCACACTCCTCAGGGCACAGCGGCCGGGCCGCTCCGCAGGGGCCCGGGGCCCTCGTCCGCCCTGTCCCGCTTGGGATACGCGGCGCTGGCCACCTTGAAGAACTCGTCCGCGGCGTCCAGCGCGATGAGCCGGTCCTGCCAAACAAGGGGGTCATGGTCACTGTGGGACGTTCCAGGCACATCCCTGCCTGGGGCCTCCCTCCACAGCCACTCTCAGCATTAGGGGTCATCTTCTCCCACCTCGTGTAGAGGATGAGAGAGCATCCAGCTGCATGGAACTTGCAGCGGGGCGTGGAATTCCTGGTGCTGCCACACCGACATTTCTGAGGGGGCTGAATAGCAACATCTGCCCCTGCTGCCACCATGTACCTGAGCATCCTCTGGCTCTCCTCCCCTCCTGTGGGCTCCCTCAGAGCTGGACGGTGGCTGGAAGGGGTGCTCAGAGTACTCACCACCACAAAGAGGTAGCGCTCGGAAAGCTCCCAGCTGGTTGGGAAGATGTTGGTCTCCTCCGAGAGCTTCAGCAAGATGTCCCGGGCTTTGCTCATGTTCTGAGAGTCGCTGATGATGCTAAGTTTGGTCACTGACAAGAGGGAATCTGCCTCCTTCTGGAAACCTGGGAAGGAGATGTTACAGAAACAAGTCAAACATCAGAGCAGGGTCATCCCTGAGTCCTTCAGGCATCCCTACTTCCTACAACAAACCAGCATTCCCTCAGGCAGGATGTGGGACAGGTATAAACTTGCTGGTGGGGAAAATAAATCACAAAAGGAGTCACAGCAAGTTCGTTGCTGGTTTTCCTGAGAAAAGGTGTGTGAACATGCACGGCCCAGGGTGCTGGTTCAGCTCTTCCAGAGCTTTCAGGGCTGGTGGGGCTCCCTGAAACAGGTAACAGGGATAAAACCCATGGCAGTGATGAACACCAGGCTAATTGTTCCTGTAGCAATCAGCATTGATTACAGGAAGGGTATCCAGGGGAGGAAAGGTAGAGGAGAGTGAATGCAGGGGTCTTTAAATGCAATGGCTACCATCAACTCTTTGTTCTGCTCCAGGGGGCTGGTGGTGATGCATCTCACATGAAAACAGTTATGGGGTAAGAGTGGTGGGCTTATGATTGAAGCAGAGGCCTAGATAACAGAAGATAGCAGGTTTCACATCTGGTTGCTCATTTAGCTTCACTAAGGCCAAAGGACCCCTGGCCTTGAGCCTCCCCAGCCTTTGAGAAACACCTCTGGAGCCACTGTGGATGTGAGAGGGGCATGGGAGAGCCTTTGTCAGCCTGCAGAGAGAGGTGGAAGGATGCCAAATGATCCCTCCCAAGCTTGGCCTGTACAGGCTGTGTGAGCACCTGGGTGGAGATGAGGGCTGACACCTGGTTATGGATTTATGATTTATGATGTTCCTCCCACCCAAATGCCAGAATAGCAGGTAGGGCAGGAGTGGCTGAGATACCCATCTCTGGCTCCCATTGAGGGTATCCCAGAATAGATTCACTCATCCTCCTCTCATCAGCCACCAACCACCTCCAGAGCAGGATGGAAGCCACCCAGCTGATGTGCTGGCACATCCCCAATGTCACATGCTGTGTGCCAGGAATTGGGAAAACCCCACCACACCCACCCCCACCACATGGAAACAGCAGTAGGAGGGTTTCTGTGCAGCACTCCCACTTGGTGAAAGAATATTTCCAATCCTCTTGGGAGCAAACAAGGTGAGTGGCTTAGCTCTGCTCAGCTGCCATTGGCGAAGAATATGAAATAGATGTATCTGTGCTCCCATCTGAAAGGAATATGCATTCCTTCCTGCTTATCTTGTTTAGAAAAACCCAGGGTGAACTCCCACTGCAAGGTTTCCACCAGGAAGCTTGAAATGGATGACTGTGAATGTTATTATGGGCTTGGAAGATGATGGTGGCTCGTGGGCTTTTGACGTGCCTGCAGACACGGTGTCCCTGTCCCCTCCCCACCGTGCCTGAGCCCTGGGGAGCCTCAGATACCACGTGGGACACCTGAAGGCATCGCTCAGCAACCTCCTTTTGCCTCCCTCCTCCCCAGCTTGATTTTGTGGAGCTGTTCCCATCCTCAGCCACGGTGGGATCTCACATTCAGTACCACTGGAATTACATCCCTTTGTCCTCCGGCTTACCTAAATCCTCCAAAATGTGTTTCCACCTGCTCCTCACTTCTTTCCGCGTCTGCCGTAAAGTATAAATGTCATAGTTGAGCTTCTGCCACTCCTGCAAAGCAAAGGGATGAGAGACACTCAGCCATTGGAATCTGCTGCTTTTCAAGGAATTTCAGCTTTGAGAAGGGGACCCAGAGGTGCAGAGCTGGTGCAGGCATGAGCTATGGGGGGGTGGGTGTGAAGGTCGATGACCAGGCTGCTGCTGCCCCTGGAAGAAATTACACTGACCAACACAGAATATTTAGCTTGACACTTGGCTCAGCGCTTCTCTGTCTTCCCTGTTCAAAACAGCTTGCAGCTTCCCTGAAATTACAGAATTTAGCTCAGATGTTGTTCACAGCTGCTCCTCAGTCAGACATGGAGTTTGGCATGAACTGGAGCAGGCAGCTGTTCAAAAGTACTAGAAAACAAGAAAAACAGACTTTTTTTAAAGATCAGGGCACCCTCTTTTTTATTAAAAGAGATGAACAGGGGTGCAGATGGATGGATGAGGGCTGAACTGGAGTAATCTGATATGATAACCCTTAGTGGCTGCCACTTGCTGCATCTGATGCCTCACTTCACTGCCCAGCTGAAATCCTTGCACTGGACCTGCAGCTCTAGAGCTGGATAATGGGACACTGGGCAAGAGGAGAAGGTTTGGGGTTATTTATTAAAGTCACACCAGCACATTTAAACACAACCACACAAGTTTCATGGTGGGCTTGGCAGTGCTGGGTCAGTGGCTGGACTCAGTGATGTTACATGACTTTTCCAACCTAAATGATTCCATGATTCCATAAGCATGCATTCCTGTGGAAATGCATGTGTTCTGCAAGAAAACCAGGAGCACTTTTCCCAGCTCTTCCTAGCCAAGTTTAATCACTGCACACACTGCTAAGGGGGCATTTTTAGAAGCAGCCCGACAGCAGGGTCACAACATCACCTGATAACTTCCTTCCAGTAACAACCTTAATTAATCTCATTTCCCAGCAAGGGATTACCTAGATGGGCTCCCGAAGAATAAACAGGTGTTAATCTGTGCTGTCATCCTGAGATTTTCCTACAGGCCAAGCTGGGTTCAGAGCAGAAAAACAACACCCACAGAGGTCGGCCGTGTGTTAGACATCTCACTGTTTTCTGGGGCTTGGTCAAACAGCTGACCTGATTCCATAAAGATTTGAAAATTCCTTAGTGGTTTCTTTTCCCCTGATGTGGCTGTCATGTCACAACTGCAGAGATTTAAAGGCAAGCCTGTTTTCCTGCTGATCAGCACTGGCTGCAGGAAGCCCTGGGAGATTACCCTTTGGAAAAAGCGGCCGGCAGGGTTAAGACAGTGGTGACTTCAGGTCAGGAGAGCAGAGGAACTGGCTCTGCCACAACCACCCACTCCTAGAAAACAAAATCCCCCTCCAGCGGCACATTTCCCTCTCTCCTGAAGTGGCATTTGAGAAGAGCTTTGCTGTTTGCACAGGAGAGTGCCTGGCTGCCAGCACAAGGCACCAGGACAGCCCTTCCCCAGGGGAATGAGGCAGGGGCCAGACTCTCCTCTCGTGTGACACCAGCTCAGAGCTGGGAACTGAGCTCTTCTGGGTGGAAAAGAAAGGAGGGGAGTTATTGTGCTAAAGCTTTGTGGGAAGTTTATTGAAAACTTGGGAGTTTTTAGAAAGAGGCTGAAAAACTGCGTGATGCCTTGGTCCCCGCTGGCAGAGGTTCCTTGGAAACGCCTCAGACCTCTCGTGAGCCCCTGGCACAGGCAGAAGGGAGAGGGAGGCAGTCTGGGCATGCTGGTGGGGAAGAGCTGCGTGTCTCTGGCCTCCCACGGAGATAAACAAGGCCTTTAGTGCAGACAATCCATCCACACAGCCACTGTGATCCCAGGCTCCACGCTGTGGGATCAGGGAGCTGGAGCACTGGGAAAGAAGCTCCTCCACAAACTGTGGCCTCCTGGCACCCAGCGACAGCTTTCAGGGCTGTGGGGATTTACCCCGTGGTACGAGCCAGACTCCTCACTGAGCAGTGCTTAGCATGCAAGGAAGCTGCTCCTGATTTTCTCTGGATTAACAGCAGTGTGTTTTCCCTTGTCTATTTTTGTTTTAAGAGAATCTGGGTTATGGCTTTCTTGTACATCACGGTGTCTGAGTTGTGTTATGGAAGTGAATGTGGTGAATATTCAGTCCCAGGGGAGCTCTGACAGTGTCCTGCTGACGGAGAATTTGGGGAGTGTGTAAAGGAATGATTTTGGTACACAAAATGATGCAAAACTGTGGTGCCTGGCTGTGACCTCTTGTTCTGGTGGGATTCCTTTTGCCTGAGCGTGGAGCTGAATGTGTTTACATTTCTGTGGAAAGCTGGGAGGAGGATGCTCCAGGGAAGCAGAGATTATCAGGACGATGCTGGGCTGAGCCCTCAAAGGAACTCGTGACCTGCCCTCCATCAGTCTCAGAAACCACCAGATTTCCCCAGGCAATTCCTTGCAGCAGAGACATCTGAACTGCCACGGGCTGTCCTCTGTGTGCCTTTAACGAGGGAATAAACTCAAGAGCATCTTTCCACACCCAAAATTATTCCAGAAAGCATCTGCCTTGAGCTACACAGCAGAGGAAGAGCCAAGCTTGCCCTGTGCATGGGCAGCATCAGAGGCTGTGGGGAGGGAGTTCCCATCACACATCCTGGAGTCACCAGGGAGGGTCTGGAGGGGCCAGGGCACCACGGGGCTGCTCAGCCCCACACCAAGCCCTGTCCTTCCCTTCTTGGGAAGTCAGCTGGAACTCCTGGGCAGGGAGCAGGCTCACACACGGGCCTGGGAAAGCACAGGGGGGACTGAAACCCCCAGCGTGGGGTGTTTGTGGGACATCCCAGCCATGCACTCAGAAGCAATCATTTAAGAAACAGACTCTTGCCAAAATCCAAGTTAACCACAGGAAACCAAAGCAGGTTGCAGTTCACAGTCCCGTTTCTTGCAGCCAGTTTTGCCCTTTAAACCTGCAGAGCACAACAGGGCACAACAGATACCAGTGGGGGCTTGAGAAAACCCTGAGTGTGTGAGTCAGGAATGTCCCAGGAGCAGCAGGGAAACCCCGCTGCCTCCCTTCTCTACATGCTCAGCCCTTCAAATATTTACCTGGAAAACTTCCCCAGACTCCCCAGTGTGACACACTAAATCTGCAAATGCCAAATGACATGGAATAAGCCAGGCAACATAACTCAGAGCTCTGGGAAAAAATGTGCCGAGAGAACAGGCAACACTGTGCAGCTTCTCATCCCTGACCATATGAACGTTTCCTAATTACTAGGGAGCTTTTTTCATGTTGCCAGAACAATCTTCCACCAAATCCATTGCCTTTATTCTCTTAAAAGCAATTGAGGTCATCATTCTGTTCAAGAGTTATTTTAGAAATGAGGTCAAAACAGAGTTATCAGGGAAAGACTGCAGGATATCATTCCAGGCAGGTACCAGGGATGCTCCTGCTCTGGCTCCACTGAAGACTACAGACTGACGTTTCAGGATAAACTTAAACTGGATTCAATTTAAGAGAGGCATGCAGACATCAAGAGGGTCTGGGCTGAGCTGCCCAGACAGCATCCCCAGCCCTGATAAATCCCATCACCTCTCTGTGCCCCAGTAACAGCTGGTCACAATTCTGACCTTCTCTGTAACCTGTTTGGAAAAGAATAATCCTGTAGGAGAGCAGGAGGAGAAAGAAAAGTAGGCCCTGCCAGCTCATTAATGGGCTTTTCAGGGGGATCATGCCAGCGTCCCTCTGCTAGCCAGGCCCCTGGCAGGGATGCAGGCTGAGGAATTGCCTCTGCTATGGGGTTTATGATCCCACCTTTCCCTAGGGAATAAGCCAAGAGAGGAGAGAGACACTGCATTTACAGCAAGCCGTGAGAACAGGGGGTTTTCCTCAGCCACCATGCAAAATGCCACCTTTAGTTTCTGTTCCCAGAGCTGTGGCACAGCTGCCCTGGCCCTGGCTCCTTGTCTGAAGCTCCTCTGAAGCCAGGACTGGTGCACAGCTCCCTGCCCACGGCTGGTAACTCCAACACCCCGGCAGAGGCTGGGGAGAAACCAGGGCCAGCCCAGAGAGGACCTAATGGAGGGGACTCAGTGCACCTCACACTCATCAGCCCAGCAACAACCCCAGGGCAGCCCTTGCTGCTCATTTCACCACCAGATCTCAGATTTATTTCACCCTACAGCAGGCTCAGTGATGCTGCAGAGCCGGAGTAGGGAAAAACTCTCCCATTTTCCCTGTTCTTGAAACATGAGCCCAGACTTCAAAAACTGTGATGACAGCTCTGATCTTCAAAGGCTGCATCTCCTTGACCAGCCCCTTGAGCCAGCCCCTCAGCCATGGCTATCCTGGCTTTCTCTGTGCAAGCCAAGGACACGCTGAGTTTGGGCTGGAGCTGCCAAATTTCCCAGAGCAGAGCTGCCAGCAGGGATGGGAGGAAGACACAGCTCCACATGGATCAGGTGTGGGTCCTGCCCCATGGTGGGGGCAAAATTTGACCCCAAGGGAGGGCACCAACACTGCCAAGATGGTGCCATACAGCTAAAGAACACATGCTGGAGAGCAACCTGCTCTTTGGGATCCTTCCAAAGGCCAGTGCTTATCCCTGAGATACAGGTGGGGAATTGCAAAGCACACAGTGAGTGCAGTGCATGCCAGAATTTCTTTGTTAAATGAAGGAACAGAAGTGCAGGAAGTTCTCCTTTCAGTCAACTTTAACCACAGGAAGAAAAGGACCTATGGTTTTGTAACACTTGTGCACTTGCACAGAAACTGTTCCTCCATCCTCTCTCCTGCAGCATCCACAGGCTTGCCCTGGGGATTTGGGGAGCAGATGATGGCTTTTGCAGCCCAGTGTTGTTCTGCAATTAGATTTTTTTCTCTCTCTCTGAGCTGAAGTCTCATTAAGAGGGGAGGGCACTGCAATCTGGCCTAGTTTTAAAATGCCTGCTGGAGTAAGGAGAGATTTTGGCACCAGGGGCCAAGCGCAGGAATGTTGGCTTTGCTGTCCAAGCCCCTCCCTGTCCTGTCACCCAGCCAGAGCTGCAGCTGGAAACTGCAGCAGCCTGCTGGGCTTCCCTGTGGTGCCTCAGTTTCCCCGCTGTAAGAGGGGACAGCAGAGCTGCTGCAAATCCCAGGCTGCAAAGGGCCCCACTCAAAGCAAGCGTGGAGGGCATTGGCTTTCCTCAAAACTTTCCTTACTGTTGTACTCCTCAGGCTATTTATGGATTGCATTGCATGAAAAAGCAGAGTATGGGATCCTACCTCTGCTATTGGGAGGAAGGCCCATGAGTTTTGGGCTTTCCTTTCCCACTGGCAGGCACGGGGACTGCTCAGACCCGCTAAAAACCCTGCAAATACCGTGAAGGCAGGAGAAAGGGCAGGATTTAGGGCAGGCAGGAACACTGGGTTAGGACATGCAGGGGCAGCAGCATTTTCCTGCTCAGCCATAACTGATGCTCTTCCCTGCCCCCTGAACAAGGGCGACACACCACACTCCTGTGCACCAGTGCAGCTTCCTAAATGGAGCTGTCCTCGTTTCCTTCAGCCACTTTGGGATGGATGAAGCTCCTGGCTTCTCTCAGACAAGCAGCTCAAGGTAGAGAGAGCAGCAGTGGGGAGGGAGGAGTTCTGCAGTTAGAGCCATAAAGGTCACATGCCACCATGAAAATGTTGTTACAAACCACCCATTGTAAACACCACGATTAAACCAAACCCACCAAAAAAACAACCCCATTAAATGGGGATTCTGGCCAACTGTATGCAAGGATTTCACTATCTCTTTTAGCTAATTACAACTTGTAATTTTGATTTCTCCGGGGTTTAAGGCTCCTTGTAAAGCTGAGCTGGCTTTTGGTTTAGGGAGACCAGCACAGGAGAAAGTTACACTCCTGCAGACTCTTGGATGAAGTAGGATCACTCTAAAGTTAAACATGAAGCCTCCAGGCTTCCCTGCAAACATTCTGGAGTCATGAAAGCAATCAGAGAGGGGGAAAATGTGTCACTGTTTGCTACAGCCTGCTCCTAATCAGGCCACTGCAATCTCCTTTGCGCTGAAGTGCCTCAGCAAAGGAAACCAGGGCTGCAAAACAGCCTTTATGTAACAGCCGTGATTTTTCCCTTCCCACTAAGAGCCGTGCCAGTTCCCTGCTTCCCGATAATTGTCGTGCATCCCACTGGAGGAGGATTTCACTTGACACGTCCCTAGAGCAGCAGCGGAACTCTGGGCCATGGAAAGGACAACCAGGGAAATGTGCAACCAGAACAGCCTGGGAGGGCAGGAAATGAGGCTGGGCCCCAGCGCTCCCAGCACACGTCTGTGGTTGTAGTGGTGGCAGGGCATCATTCCCAAGTGTGTTCCAGCTGCCATTAATGCCTGGGAAACCTCCCTGGGAGCTCCCTGCATCCTGATACATGAGAAGCAAACACTTCCTATCCACTGTAAAGCATCTTCCTCATGGTCTTCCCATTCCCTGTCACTTCCTTTTCCTTTCTCTGTCCCTGGTCTCCATCTCAAGCCTTCCTTGTGTCTTTTCCCACATCCCTGCATGTAGGCAGCCCCTTGCTGACCTCCTGACTTCCTTGGTTTTGAAGTGCCAGCTGCTGCATTCCCTCACACCTCCACGGAAAGCACACCACCTTTGGTTTGGGCTGACCAAAGATTTACAGAAATAGAGATTTCTGAAGAGGATGGGGAGTGAAGGGGGAAAAGATTCTGGAGGCAATTTATGCTCAATGGGGTGATGCCCTGGGAGGGCACTGAAAGCACCCAAGCCAAGCAGAACACAGAGATTCTCACAACAGAGGGAGATGAACCCAAGGGTAGCGTGGAGATGACAAACACACCACACCTCAGGGCAGCTCCTCCTGGACCAGGGGGTACTGGAGATACCCCCAAGCTTCCCAGGGATGAGATGGCCACAGAGACATCCACACCAAATGCAGGATAAACTCTGGAGAGTGATGGAACAGGCGGGAGGACCTGGTGCCTACATTGAGGGACTGTGGTGTCTCCACAGCAGCTGAATTGAAGGGAGGGCACTGACCTGCTGGTGTCAGTCCAGAGGAGCCCACCAAGCTGACCAGAGGGATGGAGCAGCTCTGCTGTGGGGAAAGGCTGAGAGAACTGGGATTGTTCAGCCTGGAGAAGACTCCAGCGTGACCTAATTGCAGCCCTCCAGTGCCTGAAGGGAATCCTATAGGAAAGATGGGGCAAAACTATTTACAAGGGCCTGGAGTGACAGGACAAGGGGGAATACCTTCAAACTGACAGAGAATAGGTTTAGGCAGGATAGTAGGAAAAACATCCTCCCTGAGAGGGCACTGAGGCCCTAGCACAGGGTGCCCAGACAAGCTGTGGCTGCTCCATTCCTGGAAGTGTCCAGGGCCAGGCTGGACAGGGCTTGGAGCAACCTGGGTTAGTGGAAGGTGTCCCTGCCCATGGCAGGGGGTGGCACTGGATGAGCTTTAGGGTCTCTTCCATCCCCAAGTGCGATCCCCTCTGTGGTTCTGTGATTCACCACGCGCTGCCAGGCCCCGTGGGGTGAGGAACACCCCGAGCCCCAGCCCATGGCCTCACCTCCGAGTCCTTGTCCAGCTGGTTCCTGACCACGATCATGTTGTAGAGCACGCGGTCGTCGTCGGCCTCGGTGTGGGTCACGTCGTGGGGGGTGCTCCACAGGTTCTGCTCCTCATCCCGCGCCAGGGTGGCCCCGAAGGACGCGTAGGGGTTGTTGTTACTGCACAGAGAGAGGGGGGCAGGCAGCGTCAGCGCCGGGCTGGCCCTGCTGCCCTCCAGTGCCCACTGCTGTGCCCTCCCCTCTCCCAGCCCCGTGCTGCGGGCAGAGGGGAGGCAGGGGAGCAGGGGGGAATGGGGAGGCAGAGGATTTTTCCCTAGCAAACATCCTGACCATGGTCCAAACCAAACCATGGACTGCCCCCACCCAGCAGCTCCTGCCTCAGAGCTGCTGAGCTGTGCAACAGCAGACAAGGCATGGAAAGTGTGTTCAGCCCCATCTTGTTATTTTGACAATGGAAATGTCCTCAGCCTTCTAATGAGCACCAGGCTTTATTTGCTTAGCAAAGCTGAGCATCATTTTCTGGGTAGGCTGTCCCCACAGAGGTGGGGAGCTTTCCTATGGACTGGGGCAGTTCTGTGGCGTTCTATGGCTTTATGTTGCTATTGGGATGTGCAACTTTTTAACAAGGACACTTCTGCCAAGAGAACTTTTAGCAGAACTTTTACTTTAGAACTTTTTTCCATAAAGTGTCTAATCAAGATGTCCAGCCACTTGAGCAGAACAATACAGGTGGAGAACTATTTTCGGCCTTACCACCCTCTGGCAATTCCTGCTCACTTCTTGTCTGAACAACCCACTGTTTATTTTGCTTTCTATCCAAAACCCATTCCTTTCCCAAGGAACCTGTCCAGAGAAATTCCAGGTAACACTGTGGGTGCTATGGCACCACGCCATAAAAAGATGCTAAGAGGAGCTCCAGCACATAGGTGAAATAGAAAATACTGATTCCCAGCAGCATTCCAGCAGGAAGGTTAATTAGACTTTCAACAAACCGAAAACCTGAGCAACAGGTAACAAGGGGAAAGATAATCTCCTCTAATCTCTCATTAGAGACAAGCAAACAAAGGTAACTTAGAGGGTGTGGAGGGGCACAAGCGTTTTTCAGTGGTGGAGCAGACAGGGAGGGAGCTGTGCCATCAGCAGGAGCTCACTCCCACCCTGCTTTCCACAGCTTCTTCCCACTCAGGCACTTACCAGTATGCTTAACATTTGACTTATTTAAAACACAAGTATTTAGCAATAACACTGCCACACCTGAGCTTTTCTGAGCCACTCCCTCCCTCACAGCTCGAAGGGCACTTCCCAGCACATTCCCATTTCCAAATCACAGCGTGGAGCATCCTGGAAGGCATGTGGCAATGCCCAGGAGTCAGCAAATCCACGCCAGCACAGAGGACTCTGCCAACAGCTCTTCCGAGCAACATTGCAAAGGAAGAAATGGGAGGGAGAAAAGAAGCATGTGAAGAGCAGTGGCTTTGCAGGTTAAGGAATCTCCATGGGGCCAGAAGGGACAGGGAGCATTTCCCACTGTGGATTTTATCCAGAAAATGGTGAGCACCAAGGCTTCATCAACGGATTTTGCTCCAGGGGGCTTTCAGTTCCCATTAAATGTTGGCATTTGGAGCCCAAATATTGAATTTTCATCCTGAGTGCACCCTCCGAGCCAGACCCCACCTTCACAGATCAAAAATGAAACCAAGCAGCCTGGATGCTTTGCAACACCACCTCCAAAACTAAAACTCAGCTAAAAGAGCTGAAATCTCAAGCAATTCATTCACTTTACAGCACTGCAGTAAAAATACAGCAAGATCCCCACTATGAAATAAGACCCTACAGCCCCCCGAGAAGGGGCAAGCATTAGGCTCTTAAGGACAGCGATCAGGCTGTTACATTAATCACGCTGGCACACGTGTATAAGGGCAGGTGCCTTTCGAATTCCCAGAATTTACAGAGGCTTTCCTTCTTAGGGCCAGCATTAATTGGATCGCCAGCGTTACTAAAGCGAGGTGCCAGGTGAGGGACAGCCACCGTGGCCCCGGGGCGGCAGGAGGAGCCTCCCCGCGAGGTTAATGCCAATTTCCTGGGCTGGAGGCCCCATGCTCGGGATTAGCATGTTATTTAGGTATTTAGTTATTTAGGTAACCGCGTTACCAGCGCGCAATCGGGACCTTTCAAGCCGTGTGTCCCCAGCCCTGCTGGACCCTGACACCGATGCGGGACACGCCGGGAGCATCCCACCCTCCGCAGGGAGGGCACGGCCCCTGCTCCAGCCCGGGGCTGGGACAGCCAGGACGGCGGCTGGCATCGGGAAGGAGGGAGAGCCGCCGCAAAACAAGGATGTTTTGCCACACGCAAACGTTCTTTGGGTGCTTGCACAGCTCTTCGCCACGGGACGGGGAGAATGTGTGTTCGTACAGCCCCAGGCTCCCGCTGTGCGCACAAAGAGAGCGCGATCTGCTCCCCCGAGCCTAAAGCCGGCTCCGGCTGCCCATCGTCATCTCCTCCCCGGCATCCCTGAACGGAGCCCGGCTGGAGCTGCGGGTGTTCACCTGGAAAAGGGAAGGCTCCACGGGGACCTCAGAGCCCCTTCCAGTGCCTAAAGGGGAGAGGGATATTTTACTGGGGCAGACAGCGATAGGGCAAGGGGGAACGGTCTTAAACTAAACGAGGGAAGATTTAGATTAGATGTTAGGAAGAAATTCTTCTCAGTGAAGGTGGTGAGGCCCTGGCACAGTGTGCCCAGAGAAGCGGTGGCTGCCCCATCCTGGGACGTGTTCCAGGCCGAGTTGGACAAGGCTTGGAGCAACCTGGGATAGTGGAAGGAGTCCTGCCCATGGCAGGGGCTGGCAGTGGATGGGCTTTAATGCCCCCTCCATCCCAGTCCGTTCTGGGTTTCTGTGCCCCCAGCGTGCGAACAGAGCTCTGCACAACCCAGAGCTGCCCGGCAGTGGGACCTGTCAGGAACGCAGGGCCCCCTTTCTGTTCAGTGCCTCAGCTCCTCTATTGAAATTCCACCGCGCAGAGACAAGCGCTGGACGGGGAGCGCGGGGAACACGGGGGGATGCCGCGGGCAGGCTCCTGCGGGCATCGCCGGCTGTCAAGAGGAGTCCTGCCCCTGTGGAGCCGACCCGGGCGGAAAGGGCGCGGGCAGCGGCTCGATCCCGCCGGGGGAAGATCCCTCCGGAGCCTGGAGCGCTCTGGCAGGGATGGATGCCCCGCTCCGGCGGCGGTGACAGCGCGGGGCAGGGCACAGCGGGACGGGGAAGGGCTCGGGGCCGGGTAGGTGCATCCCCTCCGCGGGGCCCGGGCCGGGGCTCACCTGAGCAGGGGCTCCTTCTCGGCCACCGCCGCCTCCCCGCCGCAGCAGCCGCAGCAGCCGAGCGATCGCAGCCAGGCCCGCAGCCCCATCGGCGCCGCCGGAGAGCCGGGCAGGGCGGGCGGGGCCGGCCCCGCGGCCGTCCCCTGTCCCCGCCCCAGCGGGGCCGGGCCGGGCTCCGCACCGCCCCCTGCCCCGCCCTGCCCTGCCCTGCGTTCCCCTTCCCTTCCCTTCCCTTCCCTTCCCTTCCCTTCCCTTCCCTTCCCTTCCCTTCCCTTCCCTTCCCTTCCCTTCCCTTCCCTTCCCTTCCCTTCCCTTCCCTTCCCTTCCCTTCCCTTCCCTTCCCTTCCCTTCCCTTCCCTTCCCTTCCCCGCCCTGCCCGGCTGCCGCGTCTTTCTGCCTCCTCCTCGAACCGCCCTCCCGCATCTTCCTCCTGCACTCTTCTGCACCCCCCTGCACTCTCCTGGATCCTGAAGTGTCCTTCTGCATCCTTCCAAACCCTCCTACCCTCTGCAGCATCCTTCCTTGCCCTTTTGCATCCTCACACACCCTCCTCCACCTCACTGCATCCTCACACGCCCTTCCACACCCTGCTGCACTGTCTCACACCTGTGCCCTCCTGCACCCTCCTCGATGCCATACTGCACTTGCAGCCTCCAGCCCCTGTGCCCCCACTGGAACAGACCATCACTGGCCATCACAGCATGGCCAGAACCCCAAAATCCCCTTTTTCCAACCCTCTGCACCACTGCACTTCCAGGCCTGTTCCCACCTGGCTTTTGGGACACAGGGCTGTGATCCTGGCAGCTGCAATGGGAAATGGGCAGGGGGGATGGACTTGGCTGTCTCCTGGTGCAGGGGCTTTTGAGGAGAAAGAGAAGAGCCAAAAATATTGCTGGCTCCTCTTTTTTTTCTCCCTGTTGTCAGGAAAATTAATCCCCAAACACCAGAGGTGTATGTCCAAAAAGGAGACAGAGGAGTCTTGTAACTTTATTTGAATAAAGGGAGAGGATATCAGGTACTTCCCCTGGGGTCTCTCAAATTTTTAGGGGATGCAGCCTCCTTTTTATGCTACTTTCCTGGCTGCATTTCCCTCTCTCTTTCCCCACTAGCTGAGGTACTTGAGAGGTACAGACTTTCCAAAACACCTAATACCTGAGATCCCTTCTAATGTGTACCCCCCACCCTCCTGTTACTCTTTTTCCTTCGTGTCTCTGTTCTTTTTCTCTAAACCCAGAGATTTAGCCCAGTCTTGAGTGAGTAACAGTCTGTGTCAGTTCCTGTGGAATTTATGGTTCCCCCCCTCCATATCTGCCCTTATTTACCATCAGGCCCACAGTTTGTTTTTAAGGACATCTCCTTCTCACTCCTTTCACTGTCTTACAATCCTATCACATTGCTGGCTGAGACCCCACGGAGGAAAAGCCTAAACTCTGAATTAAGATGGTCCTGGATCTTGTTTAATCACCACAAATTTGTCTTCATTTGAGAACAGCCCATCAGGCATCAGCTAGACCCAGAGCAATTTCTTTCCAAGAGTTATTTAATTTTAGTTCAGCAGCTTCCTGACGCCACTGCACTTTTTGTTTATGCGAGCAGATATAAAAATATCAGCCACTGCATCCTTGTGCCCAGTGTGTGCGTGCAGGGAAAGGTGAAATAAGATCATTTTGAGCTCACATTTCTCTCCCTCCTTTTATTCCAGGATTGTTAATTCATCAGCAGTGGACCCGGCCCCTGTGTGGGGAATGGGAGATCTCAGGTTGCTCAGCCACAGATTCTCAATTTTTAGACTTCTAAATTTCCTTTAATTCACTGGCTCCACATCCAGATTTCCCATCCTCCTTAATTAAAAGGCGGAATGGTGGGAGGAGGGGTTGCTGCTGTTGTTTCTGGAAGCTGCCAGTGCTGGGCTCTGCTCTCAGCCCGTGCTCCCAGCCCTGCTCATCAGTCATTCTATCAGGAAGCATTTACGGCCGGATGAGCCGAGGGGCAAGGTGGGATTGCAAAGCCAAGGGCGCTCTCCTCTGCAGGCTTCCTCCTCTGCCCTTGAGCGTGTCCCTGCCTGCCTTTATTTCCCCTCCAGCCTCTTGTGTGCTGGAGCACCACAATCACCAGCACTGCCGCTGCGAGGATCCGGGAATTGCACAGGCACAGATGCACTTCCCCAAAATAGTCACTGCTGCGGGAATTCCCTTCTCCCTCCCCTCTCCGCTTGATCTTCAAGGTCTCTTGTTCGTCTGGGCTTTCTTTTGACACAAACACTGATTTTTTTCCTGGATTGCAAATGGCAGGGATAGCCCTGCTGCCTGCTGAGATCTTGAGGCACAGCTCTAACACATCAACAGAGACATCCCTGATTTGTGGATAACTCCCTTCCCTACACGGAACCTTATCCATACCCCACTGCTTCTAAGACAAGAGAATTATGTTCTTCATTAATTTACAGTCTGAGCCCTCTAGGTTTTAAAAGAACCTTGAAGAAATGCCAACTATCTTCCAATCCCTTAATTCCTCGTTGTGATAATAAATCTTGTTCCTTTTCCATCAGAGAGCAAATAAACAGGGGAGATTCTCCCAAGAGACAAAGCCTTACTAAGACCTTAAAATCAAATCAAGTTTTCCACAAGGTAGGAGAAATATCACCAATTTCATCAGGGGATCCTGGGGATGGGGAGGTGGCCCCCAGCCCACCCAGCCCTGTGGGTATCCTCCCTCTTGTGTGCTCCAGCAAAAAGCTTCTGAGTCAATTAAAGCTGAAATGAAATTTTAAAAGATTAAATTTGTAAATTAAAAGCAGCAGGGTAATGGTGCCATTTGCCTTCTCTTCCTTTAGCTCCAAGCAATCCATCCACAGGTAAACCTGTTGGTAAAAAATACCAATGGACACAGGAGGACTGACAGGAGTAACCTTTGGCTTTTTTGTCCCCTAAAATAGATTGATTCATTTTTTCAGTTTTAATAAATTTCAGAATGAGATGCATTCCCAATGAAGGTCTATTAATCCAGGATGTGGCTATATAATTAAAATCCATAGGGTCTGAAGGTTTGGGGAACAAGCTGGGAAGACCCCAGAGCTCTTTGGCATTCCTTTGGATTTAATAAGTGGGCAGGCAGGAATGATGGACAGTGTCTGGTTCTCTGTGCCTGATGTGTAAACCCACATTTGGCCTAAGGCTCAGCAACCCAAACCTTGAGGAGATAAATTTATTTCTGCATGGTGCAGGGCCATCACAGAGGAGCTGTCCCTTGGGGAGCACAGCAGAGACAGAGGAGGGAGCCAAAGGCAGCGGAACCCGGTGTGCCAGATGTTGGGAGGGCTGAGGAAAGGCCTGGTGCCATTTGCAGCCTGTGCCTGCCTGGTGTTCTGCTCTCCTGCAGGTGTTTGGTGTCAGCTGTAGCCCCAGTGAAACATCACCTGTGCATTGCCCATGAGAGCAGCCCGAGTTCAGAACAGGCCAGGGGACTCAGGCCTGGGACATCCCCCCCTCCCTGTCTGCAGTGGTACTCTCAGCAAAACACAGGCAAAGTGGGGCTGTCCAAACCCCAAAGAGCCAGGTAATGAAAACACTGGGGCCTTTGGTGACTGCGTGGTGTTTGCTCTTGGTGCACAATTAAGCAGCAGGTGGCCCAAATAAAATATTCAGGACACAAGCCCAGGAACTCCAACCCATGCTTTGGTTTAGGAAACTGCTTCAAGCCAGCCTCTGGTTTCAGTCCTTGAGTAAATGCACTGATTTATCTTAAAATTAGGAGTGGCTTAAAGGCTGTGCTAAATAGCATGGACCCATGAGTGCTGTGCAAAGTACAGACTGAAGGGACTGTGCTTCCAGCAAACCACAGCTCCATTGGCCTCACGGAATTAACATTACCCTCCAGAGGACGGGGTAAAATCCTGCCCTGAATCAGGGTGAACTGCCTAGAGCTGCAATACCAGCATTCTAAGCTCTTTAAGTGCTGGTGTTGGGGACTCTTTCTGCTGGACACCAGGAGGGAACTTCAGCGCAGACAGAACTCTGTAGGTATGGCTTTGGCTGCCCGTTCTGCTTCCTCGCAGCATCTTCTGGGCTCTGCATCTGCTCCCTGAGATGCGGAGGCTGCTTGAGCATTCCCGGGATCCCTGGGCATTCTGAAAGCTGTAACCATGTAATTAGTAACCGCAGAGGTGTGTAAAGGCTGAGGCTCGGCTCCAGGAGCTCGGTGGCATTGAGGTCCCTCCCGGGTTTCATCCCCGATGCCGCCCGGGCAGCGCAGCTGGGGCGGGCGGGCAGTGCCGGGGGCGGCGCCGGCCATCCCTCGCCTTCCCCCGCCTTCCCCTTCGCCCGGCCCCGCAGCTCCGGACTGGGAGGCGCTGGGAGCTGCTGGTGCGGGGTAAGGAGCGGGGGTGGCTGCGGGAAAAGGCTCCTCGGAGCGCGTGGAAATCCCTCCAGAAAGCGCTTTGGCAGCGCCGCTGTTCCCTGCTGGGAGCTCCAGCCCTCAGGCGGTTCAGCATCTCTTCCTGTACGGAGGCAGAATAACCCTTCATCTCCCGCTGCATTTGTGTGTCGCTCGATAGACTCGCTGCGGGCACACGAGCGGGTGTCCTTTCCCGGGAAAGGGGGCACGGAGCCCTCCTAGCAGCGCCTGCGGTCGGTGCCGAGCCCCGGGAGCCGCGGCTGCCCCGGACAGGGCTCTCGCACGGACAGGATACGGCTGGAGCCTTCCGGGGCGGCGCCGTGCCCGCGGAGCGCCGTGCCCGCGGAGCGCCGTGCCCGCGGAGCGCCGTGCCCGCGGAGCGCCGTGCCCGCGGAGCGCCGTGCCCGCGGAGCGCCGTGCCCGCGGAGCGCCGTGCCCGCGGAGCGCCGTGCCCGCGCAGCGCCGTGCCCGCGGAGCGCCGTGCCCGGGGAGCGCCGTGCCCGGGGCGGTGCCGTGCCCGGGGCGGTGCCGTGCCCGGGGAGCGCCGTGCCCGCGGAGCGCCGTGCCCGGGGAGCGCCGTGCCCGCGCAGCGCCGTGCCCGCGCAGCGCCGTGCCCGGGCAGCGCCGTGCCGGGGAGCGCCGTGCCCGCGGAGCTGCCCTGGCTCCTGCGGCTGAGCTGCGCCGAGGGCCCCCGTCTCCTCCAGGCGTGGTGATGGCTTCAGTGGGATCAGCGGCTTTTGGGTGGGAAGGGCTAAAAAATAGCACACGGTTCAGAACGCGCGAAGTGGAGCTGTGACTGTGTTGCTAATACTAGGAAATGGATTTCCTTTAAAGAAAAGGCAAAAATATCCAACCAACACCCCCCACCACCTCCCCAAATGTTTTACTGGTAGTTTTGCTGCTTCAGTGCTCAGTGAATTATTTGAGAAAACAGCCGAGGGGGTGTGGCAGAAGCAAAGGAGTTAAACACTCCCTATGGAGCGTGTAAAAACCTGGAAAGCTTTTCCTGTTGGACAGCGCTGGTTTGCTCCTGTGATTAGCTCAGGGCTGTGGGAGGGATTCCTGGAGAGCAGGTCCACGCTCCCTTGCTGGAGCCTCACGGGCAAAGTCCTCCCCGCGGCCCCGCCAGGAAGTGAAGGCTTCGGTGCTAAGGAGGCGGCAGGAGTTTGGTCCCGAGTGACATCCCCGGCTCGCTGCCTCCCCCCAGGTGCCAGCTCAGGCAAGCATGGCCACGCAGATGTTCGAGGGCAGAGGGCATGCGGCCGTCTACCAGAAATACAGGTTTGCACCAGGCAAAGAGCTGCAGCAGACCATCCTCTCCTACCTGCAGGAAAAGGTGAGCGGGGTACGGCCAGGCTGGAGGAAAAATCCAAGCGGCATTTAATTGTGGGTGGCAGTGTTTGCCTTGCTGGGAGTGTCACTTTGGTTGGTGCCTCAGGGAAAGATAAAGCAGCAGGGCTCATGGCCAGATGGGGGCACAGAAGAGGCCTTCCACAGGTTCTGCCAGGGAAAGGCTGTTCCTGAGTGGGTGCTGGGGGAGGGAATGGGGTACAGGCAGAGGAGTTGGCTGGCTGCCCACTGAGACACATCCACTCCTCCCCACAGAAAGCAATCCCCGCGGAGCTGGCGGTGGATGTCGGCTGCGGCTCTGGACAGGGCACCCACTTCCTCGGGGAGCACTTCAAGAAGGTGGTGGGGACGGACATCAGCGAAGCGCAGGTCCAGGAGGCCAAGGACACCCCCTGCATGCCCAACATCTCCTACCTGTGAGTGTCAGCACAGCACGCTCAGCCAAGGGCAGAACTCAGCTCCTCACATGGAGGTGGTGGTGTGTGAGTATGACTGTTGTAAGAGCCAGCTGGCACCAAAGATTCCTTCTGACGGAATTCCTGGTGGGAACAGTATTACCCTAGACTTGAAGCCATGGCCTTGCATCCCAAACCGTCCAAAAACACCCGCTGGCTCCACACCCCTCTCTGTAATTCCCACATGACACAGGGCTTCTTCCCTGCAGCGTGTGCCCTGCAGAGGAGCTGCCGTTCCAGGCAGGCTCCGTGGACGTGCTGACGTCGTTCACGGCCGCGCACTGGTTCCACCTGGACAAGTTCATGAGGGAGGCCGAGCGCGTGCTGAAGCCGGGCGGCTGCGTGGCCATCAGCACCTACACCGTGGACATGAGCCTGCGTTACGGAGACTGCTCCGAAAAGCTCACCAAAATCTTCAGGGAGGTGAGCTGGGAAAACCGCAGGGCAGAGGGAATGGGTCACACGGGGATGCCGAGGGGAAGGAATGGGATTGACGGGTACGACAGGAGGGATCCTAACGCAGGCTGGGGCAAAGGGACGGGTAAATGCAGGGATAAGGCTGAGGCAGGATTTAGAGACTTCCACAAAGGGCTCTCCATGAGGAGAGGGACGTGAGGACTGATAGGGCAGACTCTGGTGAGGGTAAGAAGGGTGCCAGGGCAGATCTGGGAGCTGGTATTGTCCAGGAGACTTTTCGTGCTGCAGAGAAAAGATTGGGAAGTACAAACTGTTGGGAAGTAGTCCTTTTTGTAGGAATCTTCCTGGACAAAGGGTGTTTTAAAAACTGGATAAAAGGAGACTTTCCACTATGAGTAAGAGCTGTGCAGGGCAGATAGGAGCCTAATTTCTATAAAAGAATCCCTGAATTCTTGACATTAAGCAAGACTTTGGTGTATTTTAATGCAACAAGTCTTTAAAAAAAGAGGACATATATGAATGTACTGGATGCAGACCCAAACCTGAGTTAAGTGTCATCTGAGAACTTCAGTGGTTTTGTGTTTGTTTTTAATACACCATCCTTCCAGTGCTGGGACAAGATTTTAGAATACGCACATGACAGACTAAAATATGTCTTGGACAACTACAAAGAGATCTTTGAGGCCTTGCCGTTCCCAGACAAGAAGAGGTGAGCAGAGCCACCTTTGATGGTGTCAGATATTTTATCCATCACCATGTCAACCTGTTGTCTGTGTTCCCCTGCCTCTGAGGTTTAACTTGCCAATGCTCCTTTCTTGCCCGTGTCTCTTGCAGAATCACTGATATCTATGACCCAATTCCCATGACTGTTGAGGGTGTGGTTGGTTACATGGAGTCTGCCTCTCCGTATCAAACCTTTAAGAACAAGGACCCTAAAGCTGCAACATCCCTCCTCCAAGAGACTGAAAAGAGGTGAGAAAAACTGCTTGGGAAAACAAGCAGGATGTAGAGGCCCTGTGCTGTACAGTGCATGCAGAGGGAGGTTTTGCAGACTCTGCAAGTGTGCAGGGATGTGCTCCCTCCTTTCCCCCAGGGGTGGACACTTGTCTGGGGCGAAACACCAGATCCTTAAATTTTAAGCCAGTGTAGCAGTAGGATGTGCTTGCACCGATGCATCCATGAAATTTCTTTACCTCGCTTTTAATTGGCAAAGGGCATGACAAACATTGGTGGTTGCATCTTCACCCATCTGTTTCAGCCCCAACGAGGGCCTGCTGGGAAGGGATGCCTGCTCATTTATTCACTGACCAGAACAAGCCTTGTGCAGCAGCTGGAAGTTTGCCATCCCCCCTCTGTGCTGTGGGTGGGAGAGATCTGTCTCTGGTTGTGGGTGTTGCCTCACGTGGGGTGGGAGATGTCTGGGCAGCGTGAGCCCCTTCCTGTGCTTGTCCTTTCAGGATGCTGGAGACGATGGGAGTTTCCTCTCGTGAGACCCCAGTGGAGTTCTGGGTGAGGCACGTCTGCGTGCTGGGGTGCAAGGGACGCTGAGAGAGCAAACCCTTCTGACCTGGTGCTGCAGGGGAAGGAGAGGGTGGATTGTCCCCTAAAACCCTGCTTGTAACTGCTCTTACTCCCTGGGAAGATTGGTGCTGATTTTGCTGATTGAAATGTTGGTCTCCTGTGGAAAGCAGATGGGGTTTTATGCCCCTCAGGTTCCTGTCCACCCTGGTCCTGCAGTCTGCCCACTGGAAATGTCCCACTGTGGACTGCTGGTTTAATAACGTGGGGAAGAGAATCACAGGAACAGCTGAGCAACTCACTGCATTTCTTACACAATTAATAATATTAAAAATTAAGCTGAAAAAATGTTGCCTGCGGTTCCTGTTTTACAAAGAGGCTGTGGAGCACCCACTGGTGTGGGAATGACTGTGCTACATTGACACTGAGTGTCCTGATGGCCTTAGTGCCCCTCTGCTCCATGGGGAGAGTGGGTTTTGGGTAGGAGAGGCCATTGACCCCTTTCCCTGCCCCAGCTAAGCGAGGAGCTGTGCACTGTCTTTGAAGGCTGCCCTGGAAAGGGGCTGTTCTCACCCACACTGTGCCCCCGTGCCTGGTGCCTTGCTGCCTGGTGCAGGTGTCAGCACCTTACCTGTCCCAGGAGTGCCTTGGCCCTAGTGAGGCCCCCCAGAACAGCTCAGGAGCCTTTATGGGATCATTGCTGAAGGAGGCGTGTGCCCAGTCACCCACCCACACTGCAAAGGGAAGATTAGAGGCTGCATTTTTTGGGAGAGGCAAGGGGAGACGTGAGGGCTCAAAGCTGGGCATACCATGGCACAGGTCACCTCCTGTTTACCTTCTGGCTATTTCAAGTCCAGACCCACCCTCTGCAGGGATCTTTCCCTTTCCTGTAATTCCTATCCTTGGCAAGAAAGGCTGCCTCTCACCATGGGCAGGGCTGTGCCCTCACTGTTCTACGCCAGTGCGTTAGTAAGAAAGGTGAAGTGCCACCTCTGCTCCTGGCCCCAGAGAGAGCACCTGGAGGGGGCTGAGAGGGGCTAGAGGTACTTCTGCTGAGGTCCTGGCCTCTCAGGGTGCTCACTGAGCTCCTCTCAGCTTGCCCAGGGTGGAGAGCAAAGGCTTTGCCCCCCTTAGTCCCCCCAGGAAGGTGCTGGGGTCCTGGAAGGACAGCTATGGCATGGGAAGCCCATCTCGGATGGGAGGCTGGGCTCTGTGTCCACGCCAGGTGCTGGAGCAGCAATCCCAGATCAGCCCTGCTGTCCCTGGCTGAGGGGCTGCTCCAGGGGCAGGCTGGGTTGGGCCAGCAGCAGCTCTCAGGCCTCCCTTGCTGGGTGAGCTTGAGGGGTCGCTCCTGCCCGGGGTGGCACTGGGTGGCACTGGGTGGCACCACTGCTGCGATGCCGATGGCCTGAGGGGCAGCCTGGGCCGGGGAAGGCCCGGCTGTGCTGGCAGGGCTCGTCCCTGTGAGGTGCATACCTGCAGACATTCCAGGGCAGGGAGGGTCCCCCAGGAGGCGACATCCCATGTCCCTACACTGCTGGCAAAAAGGCTCTGGGGAAAAGCGCTTGGTTTTTTTTCCTCACTTTAAGTTTAAAACAAGTTTAAGTCTGCTCGCTAATTACATCTCAAATTCAATTTAAAAGCCTTTCCCTCCCTGCACCGGCATCATGTAGCAGCAGGGATTGCATCACCAGCTGCTCTGCTGCACGGCCCCTTGCAGTGGCTGCTGCAGCTCACACGTGCTGGGAGGTGCTGAAGGGCACGTTGGTGGCACCGACACCCTGGGCTGGCAGGTACAGGTCCGTGATGGCTGATGAGCAGAGCCCACCTGATGCCCCCTGTCCTGGCACCATCGGGCCACGGGCAGGGCTCCCACACATCACCCGGGGGTTTATTTTTAAACCTGGCTTTTTGGGGGCACGCTTTCTGTTCTTTCTGTCTTCTCTACCCAGACTTTAGTCGGTTCAGCAGGAGTCACTTCCTCCCAGACAAGCCCACTGGGGTCAGGAGCCATCTGGGCTCATCCTTACCCACTCCAGTGCCACGGCGAGCGGCTTTCCCACGCCTGTGCTGTGCAGGAACCCGTGAGTCACCACACAGCCATTGCCTCACCCGCTGCTGACGCCAGCCCTGTCCACAGTCAGGTTTCACTTTTGTTCTCGCACCTGGAAATCCCACACACCTGGAATTTCTGCCTCCAAGCAAGCTTGAGTGGTTCCAGCCTTCAGGCTGGGTGAACCCAAGGAAGCGACTCCATCGTCCCCATCTGTGCTGCTCTCCTGGCACAGCACCACCGGCAGTGATGATTGTGCTGGGTCCCCAGTGCCCTGCAGACTCTGTTGGGTGCAGTGTGATGTCCCCAGTGCCCTGCAGACTCTGTTGGGTGCAGTGTGATGTCCCCAGTGCCCTGCAGACTCTGTTGGGTGCAGTGTGATGTTCCCAGTGCCCTGCAGACTCTGTTGGGTGCAGTGTGATGTCCGCAGCCTGTGCTGGCTTTGGGGAACTCTCCACTGCCAGGGCAGGAGCTGGCACTGGCACGGTTTGGAGGAGCTGTGGCCAATGCAGCCCAGCTTTGCTGGCTGGGCAGTGGTGGAGTGGGACATTGCTGGGCAAGACGCACCAAAGCCCAGCATGGCAATGCCCCATCTCATTAAGAAAACCCCTCGCTGCTGCTCAGGCAGGCCCCTGGGGGCTCAGCTCTGGCTGGGGGTGCCACAAAGATCTGAGCAAGGTGCCCAGGAGAGATCCTCATCCCTCCATCCCAGCTGCCGTGAGCACTGGGGGCTGTGCCCACGGCCTGACTTCGTCCCCACAGCTTTAGCTTTTCTTTGACGCCTCTGAATTTCGTTTTGCATGTGCGAAGAGATGAGGTTTTGCTTTACTTCTCCAAACAGAAATGACATCTGGGAGAGAAAAGCCACAGCGATGGGAAACAGGAGCCAAAGCTGTCCCACGACGATGTGATGCTGCTCTGTGACCTGATGGGTGACCCGAAAGTGTCTTGGCAGGGATCGGTGGTGTGGGACCGTGGTTGGTGGTGGATCACCCCTTTCTCACTGGGGGCCACTTTTATTTTACATCTCTTGGGATTTTCTGCTAAGGTACCCTCTATTCCAGCTGAGCTGTGCCTGTTTGGGTGACAGAAGTGTACTTTTTTATGCAGGTTTGGACTTGTATTTCACAGTTACATTGATCATTAATCTTCTTGTGTTGAATAAAAATGTATCTCCAGTGGGTTTCTTTAATGGGAGAGAAAGAAAAGGCAGAGCCATTGTCCTGTCCACCAAAAGGGCAGGCAAGAGACCCCAGCCCACACCAGGGCTCAGGCTTTTGATTACTGACCACCCCACAGCCTGGGTGGTAGCCTGGTCCTGTGGCCACATCCATGACTGGAAAACCTGTGCCCACCACGCTCTGGGCTTTAGCACCACGTTTTGCTGTCCCAGCTCTTCTCCAAGCTGTCTCTGCATCCAGTTTGGATAAAATGGGACAAGCCACTGTCCAGCCCATGCTGGCCCCTCCCATTCTTCATCTCCACCATGGTTTTCCAGGAAAGATCTGAGCCCTCTGGGATGCTGCTGGAGCAAGAGAAGAGCTCAAGAAGGGCTGGATGGACCCTGTGAGTCACCACCTGGTCCTGCTCGATTTCTTTATGAATGATGTGGGTGATGAGGCCCAGGGGACCCTTGTGGTACCAAGTTCAGTGGTGACACCAAACGGGGAGAAGTGGGTGACCCAGCAGGGGACTGTGCTGCTGTCCACAGGGACTCAACAAGCTGGAGCAGTGGGCTGGTAGGAGCCTCTGGTAGGAGCAAAGGGAAGGGCAAAGTCCTGCACCTGAGGAGGAACAGCCCCAGGCACCAGCACATGCTGGGGCTGCCCAGAGAGAAACAAGCGGGGCAGAAAAGGACCTGGGGGTTCTGGTGGGCACCAGGTTGAACATGAGCCAGGAAAGTGTCCTGGTGGGAAAGCAGGTGGATGGTGTCCAGGGCTGCGCTGGGAGGAGTGTTTCCAGAAGACCAAGGAAGATGATTCCCCTCCCTTCCCTCAGTGCTGGTGAGGCCACCCCTGAAGTGCTGGGTCCAGTTTTGGGCTCCTCAGTGGGAGAGAGACATGGCAGAGACTGGAGGGAGTCCAATCAAGGTCATGAAGATGATGGACAGGAACATCTCTCCCATGAGGAAAGGCTGAGGGAGGAGGCTCAGGGGCTCATGGTGGTGTGACAGCACAGCACAAGCTGAACTGGGGAAAGTCCATCTGAACACAAGAAAAACAGAGAGGCTGTGAAGTGCCCACTCCATCCTTGGAGATGCTCAAAGCTGGTCACTGTCCTGGGCAGCCCGTGCCAGCTGATCCTGCCAGGCCAGCCAGGTTGGGCTGGATGATGTCGAGAGGTCCCAGCCACCTCCATGACCACATCCCTGCCACTCTGCTCAGCCACAGGTGTGTACCTTTACACATGCTTCCACAAGAACTTCTTTTCTTGGACTCTGAAATCAGCACTTATTTCCAAATATCGACATCAAAATTGGGGCCTCCTGGAGTGTTCTGTGGCCACTGTGCAAGGCCCTGCAAAGTACATTTATGCCTTCTACTTTCTTACTGTCTTGGCTTCTTAGATCCAGGTATTGCCCTAATTTTTTGTATTTAATGCTTAATGAAAGCACAAGACTAAAAGCACAGCAGTGACCACAGGAGGTTCCCTTGAGAGGAGGACAATTTGCTGAGAGGTTCCATTCCAGCTTCAGCAGAGGGATGTCAATACACCCTATTTGTGTCTCCAGGCTGAACAGGGAGGAAACCCCAGCCAGCTCCAGTGGCTTGTAGGGTGGCAGCCCTGCTCATCTTCATCTCCCTCCACAGCTCTGTGTCCCACCTGGAAAACTTCAGGTGGAAGTGCTTCTGCTTTCACCTTTTCCCCCTGCTTTGGGGGTGAGCCTGGTCCCTCAGGATAACACGGCCATAAAAGCTCACAAAAGCTGTGCAGTGCCCACTCCTGGCTGCGGCTTATGCCCCCTCCCTGCCACACAGGGAAACTGAGGCCTGAACTCCTGCTGCCACTCAGGAGGCACCAAAACCCTCCTGTCACTCGTGAACCTGCTGTCCCCAGGTGTCTCCTACAGCTTTCAGCATGGGGTAGGGTGTCCCCCTCACTTGCCAGCCACAACCTGGCAGCAGCATTCCCCCCCCAGCCCCAGCATCCTCGGCATCCCGGGCTGAGGCGGAGCAGGCAGCAGGGCTGGAGGCAGCCGGGCAGGTAACAGAGCGGAGATTCCCTGCACCACTTTCATTTTCTTGTTTCCAGCTCTACCAGCCCTGGGTTTTCCTACGAATATGAAAGCACCAGGCAGGGATAAAAAGGTGGAGATGGAGCCAGGCAAAGCATCTCCCTGGGACAGTCACCAGCTCTGCAGATCTGAACAAGGCACCCGTGGCACCTGTCAGGCCCCTCTGCATCTGAGATTTGGTGAATCCTGCCTGGAGTCCTGCTCTGGTTCATCTTCTGTGGCACCTTGCACCGCAGCCTCCTCACCCCATCGTAACCCATCGCCGACTGTCAAGCTCTCGCTGCCAAAATGCTGCGCCTCAGCCTCGCCCTGCTGCTCGTGCTGGTGCTGGGGGTCAGCCTGGGGGCTGCCTTTCCCCATGACACCCTGAGGAAGGGCTGCAGGCTGTCCAAGTACCAGAACATTGCACACGAGGAGCAGAAGGCTGTGGACATGATGAGACAAGAGTTTGTGAGTACTATTGGCAACAGGGGGCTGTGGGCTGGCAGGGGCCAAGGCAGAGGGGATGCTGAATTCAAGACCTGAGTGACAAGGTGCATGTTTTCTGCAGCAGGTTGGGGATGGGGAAGATGTTTTCCAAGGGTGTTTGGGGACGTGAAGGATGCTGGGCCAAATTTCATCCTGGTTTCAGACCCCTCAAAGCTGGTCGGGGTTGTACAACATAGCCAGAAGTCGCAACGAGAGTTTTTCAGTCTCTCTCTTGGTTTATGCCTGCAGGTGAACAACCACAAATGCAACACCAGGCTCTTCCACCGCAAATGGAACGCCGTAGACCTGCCGGTAAGAGCGAGGCGATGCTGTAAAAAGGGGGCACACCTCTCCTGCCAGCCGGTTCCACCTGCACCCGCACCCCCGGGCAGGTCCCCGAGACCCCCATGCTCCATCCCTGGCGCTCCGGGTCCCTAACCAGGCCTCTCCCCCCGCAGATGTCCGACCGGGTGGTGCTGGTGGCGGCCGAGCTGAACCTCACCACGGCCATGCTGGAGCTCCCCGCCGCCCCCAGCTTCGCCGAGGTGCGCCGGCGGCCCCTGGACTTCTTCACGCAGGCCCGGGAGGACGTGCGGAGCTGTGTGAGTGCCCCCCCAGCCCCTGCCCCGCCCGGCCCCGCGGCCGCGCTGCGGGGCTGCCCCTTACCCAGCCGCTCTCCCCGCAGGTGGATCCCTCGCACCAGCCCTCGGGCAGGCTGAGGCACTGGCTGCACAAGCTGCAGGCGGCCCTGCGAGCAGTAAGTCGGGTGCCGGGCTCTGGGGTGGGCGCTGCCGGCCGCGGCGCCACCGCGGAGCTGAGCCGGGCTCTCTCCCCGCCGCAGGACAGCGCCGAGGACACGGCGTGCCTCAGGGCCACCACCATCCTGCACGTCCTGCGAGTGCTGGACAACCTGCGCTGCGCCGCCCTCCAGGACAAGTGCTGAGCGCCCGGCCCACCGCACCGCCCCCGGCACGCCCCGAGAGCCGGGAAAAAACCACTGCGCTGCGCTGTTACTGCCTATTTAAACTATTTAACCCTTTCTCTTACTTACGCGAGCTGCGGAAACAATTTTTATTTTTTTTTAAGGCCTTTTAAATTATTGGCTCGGGATAAGGCAGAGTGATGCCGTTCCCGAAAGAATGTGAATATTCGTATTTACAGAGTACCTTTGTGGGGTTTTTTTTGTTGTTCGCGAAATGTTTGTAAGGAAATCTATTTTTTTACTTGCTATTTATTAAAGAGTATATTCTGCATATTTGCCTGTGTAAATCGTTTTTTATGTGCTATTTAGTATGAAAACTAAAGTAGTTAACCACAGATAAGCTGCCATCACGTGTTTCTACTGTGCTTTTCTGCAATACCATAGCACAGATATCGCCTTGCAAGGACATTGCCCAAAAGGAACCTCGTTGCGTTTAATCTGGGGTCGGGGACAGGAAAAAAAGCCTGGATGTTGGGGTTTTTTGGAAAGCTTTAACAGATTCTGCCGCTTGGCCATGCCCCGGGCGCTGCCCACCCAATGTCAGGAGCAGCGCCCCAGGCAATGAAAACCCGTCCGGAGGGAAACGCCCGCGGGCCGGCACCTGCCGAGGGCGGGGAAAGCCCGAACGCGTGGCTGGAATTCCCTGTGGAACTCGGGGTTCGGCTCCAGCGGGGCACTTCTGCTTCTCAGCACCTCCTTTGGGATCCCCTTTGGGATCGCATGTGGGATGCCAGCTCCTGGCGCTGCTCCCGATTTCACCGCTCGCTTCTGAAGGCTTGCAAGAAATCCCTCTCTGGGACCTCCGTACAGCCACCATCTGTGGGGGGAGGATGTTTTTAGGACATTGCTGTCCAAAGCTGCTGTGGAGTTGTTAGAAATAACCCTGTAATATTTGCTTTCACATTTATGTATTAGCTTTTGCATGTTGTTATTAATTGTAAGTATTAAAAATATAGCGCAATTTATAACTCCTTTTAGCTGCTTGCTAATATGACAGAATTTCTCAGTCTGTGTGCACTGTATAGCCCATAGAAATCGTGGTGTGATGAGTATATCAGATCTATACACCGCGTAGCTGATAGAAATAATGGTGTGATAAATGTATTGTACTGTAGGCCTTAGCAAAACAAAATGTTAAAATACTTCTCTGTAACTGAGAGAACTGTGTAAAGCAATTATGTTGTTTCCCACATCTGCTGGCTGACCTCTCCAAGTGATAACAGTGACACAAATAATTAGATAATTAGAGAAGAAGGAGAATTAGAGAAAACTCGTTAACTCCTCGTTATCAGGGAAGTGTGAAACAACAGGATGAAGCCACAAGAAGGAGTAAAATATATTGACTTGATCTGCAAGATGTCATGCAGGTAAGTCAGAGTGAAAAAACAAAACAAAACAAGGTCCTGCATCATCAAAAGCTCCCAAAAATGTTTGAATAATGCACGAAGCTTAAGAATACGTATGTACCTCAGTAAAGCAACTGTGTATAGATAACACTGCCTTAATGCACTGCTGTGTTCACTGGCCCATGGCCAGGAACACCCCAGTGCTGGATGCTGCCCTTTTTTAATTCCATTATTAAAGTCTGAAAAATATTCTGAGTGAACTTTTCGCTTTTCACACACTCATGATAGTTTCTTACACAGATTCCATCTGATGGACTTGTGCTTCTATATATGGTTGATATTTCATTAGATTGACTATTACATATTGATATTATTTGCATAATGATTGACTAGTCCATCTGGTTAAATAGTCTTCCACTCATCTGCTGCTGGAATGTACAAATAGTTGCTTGATTTAAGCAGGCACTGATTTATTAAAATATGAATATCGATCTAATATCGATATCCAACTGTGACAGACAAAAAACTCTCTCCCAGTTAAAGTTAGAAAGTGTATGTTTATTGCAACAGCTGGGATAGCTCCCTAATGGGCACTGCAAAGATCACAGGTAATTACAAAGCCTTTTATTTACAAGTGTTGAATACACAAAATACAAATGCATATTCATCCCCCTGTCACTTTCTCTTCTCCGCTTCGTATGCTAATTGAGAAAAAGGCCATTAAGCTTTTGTAGTTTGTTCCCTGAAAAGGGTCTGTGGTCCTTTTGTGAGGAGTGGTCACCAAAAGGAGGAAGTAAAATGAGTCTTCCTCGAGTCTTGAGTCTTCCTCGTTCTAAACTTTCAACCTTTTCAATGCAGATGGTTGGTAGAACTCCCTGTTTCCTGTTTTCCAGGACTATTTCAGTGGGTTTCTGGAAACAGGATCTCTTGTGTTGTATTGATTAGTTTCTCTGTTTGACAAGCAATGAGTTGTTAGATCCTGGGTAGATTATCCTAAATCCGGTTTCTTTTAACCATACTCTAACTTTTAACTGATTTCAGCAAAGCTTATCTATTCATTTCAGCTAAATCAGAAACATCTATTGTTAACTATAACCTTAGCTTTTCTCAAAGCTTCAAAATTAGTGTCTCAATCTTAATCAAGAGGTCTTTCCTAGCCGTAATGATTTCTCAGCATTTACAAAAGGTGAGAAAACTGGGCCTGGGGACAGATAACTCCAAGGACATCAATTCCCCTCAGGCGCTGAGGGGCCGCCCCAACATGGCGGCGTTGCCTGAGGGGGCCCCTCAGCGGCAGCCCCAACATGGCGCCGCCCTCCCGGCGGCAAACGGCCCCATCGCCGTCCCGACAAACTCTCGCGAGATCCCGCTCCCGGCCCTAGCTGCGCTCTCGCGAGATCTCCGCTGTGGGGGGTGGAGGAGGAGGAAGAGGAAGGCGGAGGAAGGAGGAGCCGCCGCCGCCGCTCCCCCGGGCCGGCGCCGGGGATGGTGTTGGCCGCGGCAGCCCGGCCCTGACGCCGCGCTCAGGTACGTGCGGGCTGTCCCCCTTCGCTCAGCTCCCGGCTCGGGCCTGGGCGCTCCCGCTGTCCCCACATCTGCCGGCCCTGCAGGCCTCGGCTCCCGGTGGGACCCCGGCCCCGCTCCCCCGCCATCCCCATGCCTTGCACAGGGGCAAGCTGTCTCCCGGGCAGCTGGAGAATTCTCCGGACTCTTGCTCCTTCCTTAAAAATAAGCCCAGCACCTTTCCCCTCCTCCTCTGTCTTCTCGGTAAAGCTTTACCTGCGATTTATGAGTGATTTCTTGCTGTGTTTCGGTAGAATCTGGGATACAGCCTAAGCGAATAATTTCTTTTCCAAACTGGTCACGCTCCTTTTGGGTTTCTTGGTGTCTAGAACAAGTTGTAAAGGTATCCAGGCATTTAATGCCCATCGAAATTGAATTTGTTTGGAATCAGCGCCTGAAACATGGGGGTATTTTTGAGGGGGGAGCTGGTCTGTTGTTTACAGTTTTATTTAGTTTTGTTTTTTCTCTTTTGTTTTATTTATGGCCGCATCCATGACTTTCCAGACTCACTACTCCCCTCTTCTAGCAGCTGTTGTCTTTTCCTTCTCCAGGGAAAAATGGACTGTTTTGTTCTGCTTATTCTTTCTTTCTCCGGGGTAAAATCCACAGTTGCTTCAGCTGAGCCAGCTGGATTTTACATCCACCCTGAACTGTAGTTTCTTTTTAAACATACATCTTGAAGCTGACACTCTCATTACTTGTCAGCGTCAGGGAGCTTGACCTTCGTGTAGATCTCACCAGAGTTTGCTGCTCTTAGGGACTGTTGTGAAATGTATTATTTCCTTTTTTTTTAAGCTTTGCTACTCACTTTTCTGTGAAGCTCTTCTCAACCTCCAAGTAAAGATTATATCCTGGCGTTTTGCATTTCCCCCCCCCCCCCCCCTTTATTTGGGTGAATTAACTTATATGAGTTAAAGAATAAGCAGTTTTTCTGCCATTTTAGCTGTTGGGGGGGCCTGAAGGGTTTGGTTTTGTCAGCATTAAGTTGTTTTTAGCCAGAATATTAAAGAAAAGGAGTTGCCTTCAACTAGCAGCAGGGTCAAAACATTAAGCCATGACAGACTGGCTGTTTTGGCTTCCTGACTTTGGCATTCTGACCACCTTTTACTGTAATTAATTTATCAGTGCAGTTATTTTCTGGAGTGGATGGCTGGCACAGCAGAATTATCTCTCCATCTCAGTCATTTGGTGTCTGTATGTCAGGTTTTTGCCCTGTGAGGAGTCCGTGTTGTGTGGCTATGTGGATAATTGCACTTTGCAGCCTCGATCCCTCTCCTGTGCCCTGGGAGCTGTCTCAAATCTCACTTCCTAGTTGGAGAGTTGATCCAGGAATCCCTCCCTTTCTCCTTTTTATTTATTTTTTTTGTTCTTTTGGCCAGCCAAAGGCAGCTGTGAGTGTTGTCCTGTGGGGTGTGGAGGAGGATGAGGGGCTGCCAGGGCTGTTTTCACAGCCGCTCTTTTGCAGGAGCAGTGTCAGGCAGTGAAGCCAGGTTACAAACTCTCATGCAAGCCTGCCCTCTCTCCAGAACACTGAATTTCCTCTTGCCCTCATGCACTGCAGTGTTCACAGCCCAAACCAGCCCGTTCCTCAGCTGTCCGAGGGCCATCCCCACCTTTAATCACCGCGCTGCTGCCTTGATGATGCTCGTTCACCCCTTATTCATCAGCCTGGCCTTGTTTTGCCCCTCCTGCTCTTTTTCGGTGACCGTGGCCGCGCTCCCGTTGTGTTGCAGGTGGGAAGCAGCAGGAATGCTAACGCTGGCAAGCAAGCTGAAGCGGGATGATGGTGTCAGAGGCCCCCGCGCGTCCAACCCGGCGTCCGACTCCACTCGCAGGGTGTCAGTCCGGGACAAATTACTCGTTAAAGGTGAAGGAATGTATTGAAATATGTTGGGATTTAATGTTTGGGGGTGTGTTGCCAGTGAACAGCACTAAACTGCTTACAAATTCCCACAGGTATTTTTTAAATGTCCTACAGGACACTTACTTTTATCCAGTAATGAAAATCAAAACAAGTGTCCTCTTTGCTCTGTTGAAAATTAGTCTGTCATCAATTAAAACGTGATAAAAAATTGTACAGGAGGAGAATGTCAACAGAAGTATATTTGCCTTGGTAGGAAGGGGTTTTTGAGCAAAACCATCACTGCCTGTCTCAGGAAAAAACATCCTGAAAGTGACCACAGAATTTTAGTGGTTTTAATGTCACAGGTCAGAGGCAGCTTTCAAAAGATTTCAAAAGCAATAAATAGAGACAGAGATTTTGTAGGCCTGGAGTCACTCTGAGTTGAGTGTGAGGTTGTGAATAATAAACCAGTGATTGTATTGCAGTGTGGTGTGTTTTAGGAAAACTGCTGGGTTTTTTTACCAGCTGGTGGAGAAAAAGCCCCAGAGCTACTGCTTGGCAGTTGTGGGTAAAGGGGGTAGTTAATGAGACAATAATTAAACTACTTTATAGCTAACTCAGGGACACCTCTTTCCTGCCCTTCAATATTTTTTGTAGCGTAGATAATATTGTATTTAAAAATCCATAGATGCTGACAGCTTGTAGTTACTATGGATTTAAATTCAGGTTCCTCTTGGTAAGAGTTGAATGTTAGTGGCAAAGGAATGTGTTGTTTAGGTTGGTGTTTCTGCTGAAGATGATCAGCAGCAGCAGCACTGCTGTTGGTGGTGAGCTGCCACTGTTGGGATTCATGCCAGTAAGAGGAAATCCACATTTCCTGGGCTTTTTTCAGAATGATTTGAGGCTGACAAGGCTGTAATTACCTGACTGATATTACTAACTAGCCCTGCATACATTTTTTTTTCCAAATGAGGGTAAATTCTGTCAGATAACCTGGAGCAAGGTGTCAGTGCAAATGCTGCTGCCTCAGCTGGACTGTAGGAATGTTGTGTCCACAATTTTTTCTCTGTGTTATTTTAAGGACAGAGAACTTATATATGCTTTAAGTGATGATTGTGGTCACTCTTACACTTCCAGTTTGGAAATCCACATTTAACTTCAGTTCTGAGGGGGAAAGATTCAGGCAGGAGAAATAAGCTCTTTACCCAGGCTAAGCTACAAAGCCAAATTACTAAATATATATAATCTGAGATTTTCCCTAACCTACAGGTATAGACTTGAGGGGAAGATAACAATGTGAACTAAATACCCTTCATGTGAGGTGCCAAAGAAATTTTACTCTACCCTTAGAGCAATCATGTTTTTGAAAACCATACCCAAGTGTGCAGGGGAGGAAGAGAATGTAATCTATAGAAAATTCACACTGAGATTGTAATTGCTGTGGCTGTGCTAGCAAATCAGCTATCTAAGTAAAATTAAGTATTTAAAAAAACTAAATAAAACCAAGTATTTAAACTAAGTTCAAACTAAGTATTGAACAAGTTCCAGACTGACAAATGCTAAAAGCAGGTCAGGGCTCACATGGCTGTGACAAGCATTGAGTGCTGGATCCTGATCTGATTGTGCATGGGTGAAATGAGTGGTGTAGGTCACTGAAAGAGCCACCATCAAAGGCATTGGTGAAAATGTGCCTTAAGAGAAATTTGCAAAAGCACAACAAAGGTTGTTGGTAGTGTTTATGCTACTGCTTACTGCATGGATAGCACAGGTAAAGGAAAATCAAATTAGAATTAATTTAGAGTGATATATGCCGAGGCTGGAATGAAAAGAGGAAAAGGTAAAGAAAACTCTTGTTTGAGTTAGGAGGTTCAGAGTGAAATCTCTTCCCTTCTAAATTCCTCAAGGAGGAGTCTCAGTGCAGCTGGACCCAGTCTCAGGCTTGGACTCAACAGTTATGTCTAAAAGATTAGCAGAACTTAATCATAAAAGCATTTAAGTGTTACATCAATTATTAATCAGCTGTAAACGTAATGTAGATTCAAGATAAGATGTATACTGTTTTATATTGTGTTCAAGTCAATGCACATAGATATACACACAAATGTGCAAAGGTAGCACACATATGTATGGATATATATGTACACCTGGGAATAGGTATTATAAAATCCCCCCAGAATCAGTGAAATACTCCTATTAATCCCTTTTTGGGGATTACTGGAATTTTCTGAAATTCAGGTGAGAGTGGCACCATTTCACTCAGGCTATAATTCAGCTAAAGAATGTTCCAGAATTGTCAGGAATGACTGATTATTCCTGCTCCCATCTCCCACCTTGTGCAGGCAGCAGGAGTTCCTGGTGCAGTTCAGGAGTGCCTCAGCACTGAGCTCTTGTGCAAGGGCCAGGGCCTGACAGGAATTGCTGAAATTGCAGAGCAGGCCAGGGGTTGGGAGGGAGGATGCATCACCACAGTCACGGTGCTCTCCCAAAATTGCAGCAGGAGCAGCTGGCAGATGCTGGGGACGGTTCCTGGGTGAAATGGGAACTGACAGGAGGAGCAGATCGTTCCAGGGTAACTGCTGAAAGTGAGAGGGAAATGACTTGTTGGGGATATTCTGGTTTAAGCTGCTCAAGCTAAATGTAGTCCATTTGTTTGCAAAAATTCCTAGAATTTGCTTCAACACTTTAAGATAGATCAGCTGCAGCAGCATCCACGATGTTAAGAGCCTGAGTGGAGGTGAACTTCTGACACTGATGGTGTTTCTGGGTCACATAAAGATTGCAGGAGTGAGTTTGGCAGACTGCAGAGCTGCCTGCCAAAGGTGTGCAGTGCTGCTGCTGCAGCTGGACCAGCACCAGTGCTTTTATGGAGCTGTAACAGCTGAGCTTAGGCTCTTGTGCTGGATCCCAAAGTCAGTAGGAGCCTGGAAGAATAACCAGAAGTTGTTACTGGTGCGTGTTTTGGCTGGAGTTACGAACAGAGGACAGTGGCAGAATGGGGGAAAGGCTCCGTCAGGTCAGTGTCCTGGCAACAAATGAGAAAATAATCTCTGCTGCATAAAAGAAGAGAAATCCTGGCCATCAGCAAGGGAAGGGGAGGAGATGAGAAAAGGCCCAGAGTGTTCTGCCAGTGGTGAAGCACCACTGTCCTATTCCTGCTCCACAGTAAATTGGGATAGTCTAATAAATCCTGCAGATGGATGTCTGCCAGCTTTGCTAAGGGTATTGTCCACACACAGCCAGTGTCTGGTTTTTTTCTGGAGGTAAATTGCAGACAGCCTTGTTTGTGTTGCTGGAGAATCCAGTCTGGAGGGCAGTGCAGGATCTCTGAGGGATTTGTTGTCACACTGATGCCCCTGCAACCCTCGCTTGTGTTGTGTCCTGTTCTGATTGAGGTGATGATCACAACCCCAGCTACTCCCGAGTGTAGGTGATGCTTACAAACTTTTAAAGACTTGGCATAGACCAGCTGCATGCTGCCTGACAGCAGGAAAAATAAGTGCTAATTTAGACACTAGGGGTGTGAGGGAACATCTCAGTTGGTGTTTGAAATACTCGTGTCAGGCACTGATCTTGGCTTTATGGATGGATGCACGTTAAACAGGCTTTGTTGCACTTTTGGGGAAAAGCTGCTCTTAAAACACTGGCGCCCTTTTTTAGTTCTTCCTTAAGTTGTTCTTTGCTTGTATTGTTACAGATTCAGGCGTCAGTCACATCTCAGGACATTTAGGTCATTTTATGGATGTATTATGAAGGGAAATCTCTCTGTCACTTAAGTTTTATGTGCAGGGAAGTAATTCTGAGTCGTTTGAACATTCTCTTCCAGCTGTAGAGAGGGTCTAGTAAAGAACAGCTTTGTTCAAAATCATGTGTGACTCATCTGTGCATCTGTTTTCACTGCATTTCCATCTAGGTTCAGTTGGAGAGTAAGGCCCTAGTTCTGTAGGGCTAGTGCCCAAATTAAAATAGAGCAAGCAGTACAATGGCTTCAGTTTTCATTTTGTTTGGTGCTGCAATTTTTAATGTCCTGTTCATCTCTAAGGGGAGCTTCATTCAGCTGGGAGCAGGGGCCACATGACTGCTCCTCCAGGATGGCAGGCATGCAGTGCTGAATTTGAAAAGCAGATCCTTACTGAAAGTTAAAAAGGGCTGAGGACAAACCAAAGTGGTGCTTAAGATTAATATTGCATAATGAAGGTGACTGCTAAATTGAATTGAAGATGGAGAGCATGCCAGGATGGCAGCAGCAGCTCATGGATCACAAAGGTTGTCCCTTACACTGCATTTTTGGTAGTGCACAGAAACTTCATAGTTCAGTTTTATATTACCACTGCTGCTTAGTTTGATTGTGGCACCTTGAAATAATATATGTGAAAATGAGTTAACAAGGTTTATTCCTCGATTGTCTTCAATATCTGTGGCTTTTACAACCATATTTATGTAACCAGAAAATATTTTATGTGTGCCTCTGTGTAAGCCTGAGAGAATGGACGTGGGAAACTGATGGTGAAAGTGAGGTGAATATCCATTGTAACTGAAAATGAGAGAAGCCAGTTCTTTTCTTTCTTCAAGGCTTCAAAAAGAGTAATATCCCTCCTCACAAGAACAGGTGAGGAAAGTTGAGAGGGGAGAAAATACTTTTTTTCTTATACTGGTTTATACTGTTCAGAGGAGCTTAAGTAGGGAATGCTATAAAGATACATGGATAAGAATTAGGAGGCAAACAGCATTTCTGGAATTAATAGAATATTAGAATTAGTATTTAGAAAGTGGAATTTTTATTAGTGTCAATGTATTTAATCTTCGTCTCTAGAAATCTTAAAGAAGTAAATTAAAGAGGGACCTAAACAGGACAGAGTGCTTTTTGAACAAAACCAGAGAGAACCTCATCCATGCTGTGGGATGAGAATGTTCACTTGAGGAAATAATGCTTTTATTTGGTGTACTTAAAACCGAACTCCAGCAGGAAGCACAGAGCCTGATTTTTGTGGAAGACTTTGTGAACAAAGCACTGCTGAATTCTGATTTGGGGAGGTGAGGGAGCAGAGCAATGGGGTTGTGGTGTGTGCACTGAACATTCATAAACCTTGAACACACAGCAGGAGCGCTCCTATTTCTGTCTCGAGAACTGTCATGGGTAGGGAGAGATATTGTTTGTGAAATCATTTATAAATAACTCTGGTGCTTGTGTTGGGCTTAGAAGCAGCTCAGGAACTGCTCAGAAGAGAGAAAAGCTGAGACACAATCCGTTTGCATTCAACTCTTCCAGTGTTTGTGTTGGGTTTAAGTTTAAGCCTTGCTTTTTTGTGGTTTAAAATGGCATTTGGAACTGTTCAAGTGTGTAGTGGGTCAAGAATAGGACTCTGCAAGTGCACCTCCCCTTGGGCTGCTCCTGCACCAGATCACACAAGGTTTTGGGAACACCACATGGACTGCTGGGAGTTTCCTGACACTTGGATTTTCAGGTTGTCTCATCATCTTCATGGAATTTTAACACACAGATGCAGGTTCTCCACAAATTGGCCAGGAAAAGTAGTCAAACTGAATTTTCTGCACTGTTTAGCTGTAGTGACAGTCATTTCTTGAAAGAGGAGCTCAGAAGAACTTTAGATTTGTTCTTTAATTTGGTGAGTTCTTTAATACTGGAGCCCTTGGAGCTCTGTCACTTCCATGCTTTGCTTGTTTACAAATCTCTGTTAAATAACTTGGCAGCCTGCACAAGGGCTGTTTTCTTACAGAGAATGCTCGTGTAGAGATACTGCTTTAAGCAGAAAATGTGCAAGTTAAAACATCAGAATCTGAAAGCAGCTTGAATGCTCTGGTCAAAATGTTTGCTTTCTGAGCAGCAACATACAAAAGTGGTTCTAATGTCAGTGTTGTCACTACCAAAGAGACACAGAATTTGGAAAACTCTCAAACACAGCTTTGCCCTGTTGAATGTACTTGTTAATTGGTGAATCACCAATATTTGCTCATACAGCACAATTCATAGTAACATCTGTTGCCTTACATGATGCTGCTTTAAACATTAAATTATTGAAGCAGATCTTTATCAGCTTTGTCTTTATGAAGTTGTTTCATTCTTAGTTTCAGGGGTTTGTGGCAAAGTTCATTCGAAACCTCAATTTTGGGCCGTTTGCCTTTGTCACCAAAACTTCTGTGTGGATTTATTAGCACAGCATTCCCACCTCTTTGCACACCTTCAGAGAAGGAGCACAGTGCTTCCTTCTCCTGGGTGTGAGCATTTTGTTTTCATGTTTTCACAAGAAAAAACACTCATTCTTGTGCCAAAATGGAGAGAAGCACAGAATTGTGAACACACTACAAGGAATTTTCACACTTTGAAGGAACTCTGGTGGTTGTAAACTCTGAACTGAACCTTGCACGAGGCAGAAGTGAGGCCCTGGCTCAGCAGAACTGCTCAGCCCTTGCTGGAACTGAACGTGCTCAGCCCTTCAATGTCTCCCTTTTTTGGGATCAGGGAAAGGGCAGGCAGGATTCATTAAGCTGAACATCACACAAGCACAGAAAGCAATAAAGGAAAGCAGTCAACACTTTGAAATAATTGAATCAGGTCCTAAACTTTGCACTCGAGTGAAGATTGATGTGCCTCCCGCTAGGAAAGGCTGGTGAATTCAAAGAAAGGAGTGAGGGAATGATCTTACAAAAAGTTTTCATAGCTGCAGCCTTCGGGGTTGGTTGTCACATCTTTCTTTTATCAACCAGGAAGGGAAAACTCAAGTCCTTGATTACAGCTGAAGTTACATTTTTGTGTGTATGTGTTTTATAAATAGTACTTTAGCAAAAGTATGGCTCCAGTGTTGTCTTTCAGTGCATGGCTTTGGTTAAATCAGCTCTGGCTGCAAGATTTTAAGAGTGAAGTTGTGAATTTTTTACGTAAGTGTGAAGCCCAGTGCTTCTGTTTTGGTGGTTTTTTTCTCTTGGTGTAGGCTGCAGATACAGGGTGTGCCAAGCACAGGGGAGATGGTGATGCCTTGGGAAGGCTGACCTGGAACAGAGACTGAGCAGAGCTGGAGAATAAAGCAGATATTTATTGGCCTTTAGGATACACCCTGGGCAGGACGAGAGCCTGGGTGGACCCAGAATGGTCACAAAATGGACAGCTGGTCCTGAAGTCTCACACTTTTATAAGTTTTGGTCCATTTGCATATTGGGGTTTAATTGTCCAATTAAAGCTTTGGGTTGTGAGGTCTCATCCTTCTTGTTCCTCTCTCCAGCCCACCCTTGTTTGTGCTTTTGGGCCTGAAAACTTGCAACCATTGTCCTGGGTTTCCAGCAGGAAAAGGATTTGTTTTGTCTGTCTACTCCGTGAAGAGAGCTTATCAACACTTAATGTGAGGTTCAGAAACACACCCTGGGCAGCAGAGAATCTCAAAAACATGACAGCTAAAACTGAAGGCATCAGTGGGAGTCAAATAAGCATCATTCCCACTGCAGAGAAATGCCAGGTTTGGTAAGCATGGATAGCAGGAGGAGTTCTGGAGAGTTTGTGGGAGTTGTGATGAAATCAATTTGGATTCGGTGCCAGGAATTCTGAGGGACAGTTTCCTTCAGATGTGCATTTTTTGAGAGCTGGTATTGAAATCTCTTACATGCTGTCAGCCCGAGTAAATGGGCTGTGCCTGTGGAGGCCTGAAAGCAAAGTTAGAAGTGGAAAATAAGACCACAGGAAAAGCCAAAAATGTTCTCAGGTTGATTTCCTAGCACTTCAGAAGTAAAGGGAGGAGACACCTTGATGCATCTTGTAGTTGACAGTAAGATTTCAGTAAAATACACAAAAGCAGGGATTCTTCCAGCAAAGGTGACTCAACAGGCTGAGGAATACATTGCATTTCCTAGGGGCTGTGGAACTGAATCAGGATGCTTCCTTTCTTTTATGAATTTTAGGAAATAAATAAAAGGAAAATTTAATTGAATATGAGTGCATATCAGTAACAAAAGCTGTGCTTTGGAAATGCCAGTGCTCTGTGTGGTAGCAGCCCTGGTGCTTCAGTCTTGGCAGAGCTGAATTCCCCATCAAAGGAGGATACATTTGCTATGTCTGTAGGGCAGATGAGCATTTTTAGTAATGAATTGAGTGGCTAAAAGAGAAATTTCAAGGTAAACTTCCACTGCAGCTTAATTATATTTTTAAGTAAAATTGCATTTACGGGTTGGTTTAAATTAGATCTGCCAATTTGGACTTGAAGAAGGGCTTTATGCTTGCATAAATAATGGTTTTGTTTGTTTGTTTCTTCTTTCAACAGAGGTTGCAGACCTTGAAGCTAATTTACCTTGTGAGTATAACATTTAATAGTATGCATTTTGAGGGGGAAAGGACCATTGAAATGAACATTTTGGCTGAAGTATGAATGCTAATGTTAGTTATTAATTCAGGAAAAGCTGTGCAAAGCTCCACCTCTCTGGCTTGAGCAGATTTTCTCTGTTGCTTTCTCTTATGGAACTGTGGAGAACTGGACTCCTTTGGAAGGAGTATTGATAATTTGCCTCCAGTTTTTGATTGCTGGGGAGTGGCAGCAAAACTTCCATAAAGCCCCCAAAAGGTTCCTGGGACTCCAAGGACTCCTGTTCTCTCTTTTTTCTCTCCTTTTGGAAACAGGAGATTCTGATTTAGGGGCAGCTCTCAGGGAACATGAAGTCACCCTGTAGCTTTTTCACTTCAAGGTGTAACCTGATGCCTTTGATAATGGTGAAAATACTCAAGAAAACTAATTTTTTGAGAGTGATCCATATTCCCTAAAAACAACAAAAAAAAGGCAAGATAATATGGTTTTACACCTGAAATCTTATTGGAGAGATTAGCCTTTCTTAAAGGCAGTTACAGAGAATTTACACAGAATTTAAAGAGTAATTTTAGGTGAATTTTTACAGTGTGGGTTCTGTTATAGGGTGACAAATACCTGAAGAATGTGGTTTCAGTTACTGCAATGTGAGTGCATTACAGGGTTTGTGTACAGTTCTAGATAAGTTTTTCCAGGCAAATGGGATTTATAACTATGATCCTATTTAGCTCCTTGACTACAGAGAAGAAGCAGCCAGCCTGATGGGTTAAGAAGCTAAAGACTGCATAATATGAGTGAAATGTCTGTGATAGATCTCTCTCCTCATGCTAGCCAACAGTGGAGAACTCAGTCTGATGTAAATTATTCTTTTGCTTCACAGGTACATGTAAAGTGAATTTTCCTGACCCAAACAAGCTTCATTACTTTCAGCTAACTGTAACCCCAGGTAATTTTTTTAAAAACATGTTACTTTTGTTTCTGTGTGTGTTGGTGTTTAGGAAATGTAATTCCAAGAGGAATTCCAATAAAACCTTGAGGCAAAGTCTGGCTGGAATAGTGATTATTTTATTAATGGCATGGAGAAACTGGGCTGAGTTTTGACAACCAGATTCTAATAAAAAGACCTTCAAAAATGAACAGGGTTAGGAAATAGTCAGATCGTGTTTGTTTACTTTTATTAAGAACCTTTTTCCTCTCAGCCAGTTTAAAACCACCTTGATTTATTTTTGCATTACACTACAGCTCCCTTGTACTGATTGCTTGGTTCTGCAGAGCTGTAGACAGAGGTTAGCAATGCAGAAAAACTTCAAACCTAGGCATGCTTGAAGATGCTTAATAAGGAGGAATCTCTGAGTCTTTGGTTGTTCAAATATGTGAAATCAGTTTTTTTATTAACACAGCTTGAATATCCTGTGAAGCACTTGCTGGCAGGCTGGTCAGTGAAAGCATTTTCATAAATTACCAATTTCATCTAAGTTTCCTAATAGCCACCTGAAATTAGGGTTTTCTGTGCATTTTAGTAAAGAAGGTTGTGTTTTATGGATTAATTTGCATGGAAATTTATTTAAATTTCACATGCACGTGTTGTGTTTGAGACTTAAATGAGAGCATTGCTTTGTGCAGTGCACTGAATCAAGCTGGATGTGCTGGGATCAGTGTCCCCCTGCCAGCTCGTTCTTGTAGGTGCTCATTTTCTGTAGGTGCTTTCTGAAGCAGAATTTGGCTGAGGTGTGTCAGTCATCCTGGTGTATCAGCTGCAGAAACAGTGGGATGCACTCCTGGAGTGCCTGGAATGTTTGTGTAACCCAGGACTTTGAATTCACAGCAGCACTAGGTGTCACTGTTGCTGTTCACTAGCCCAAACCAACGGGCCCTTCCTTCCCGCAGAAATTTTGGGTGGTCTCTGTTAACATGTCCGTTCGTGTGACTCCCTTTTGTGATGGAAAAACGAGTGAGGCTGCCCTTGGCAGTGTAATTAAAAATCAATGCAAGAGCTAATCCAGAACTTTGGCCCTGTCATTTGTGTAGGAGTTGTGCTCATAGTTACTCAGTGGGTGTTAATTCTGCTTGCACCAAATGCCCTTCACTTTTTGATGCTGCTTTATGACATTTTGGAAAGGAGCTGACTCTACAAGAACATCACTGTGTGAATGAGTGGTGTATGAAAGAGCTGTCCTAACTCCAAGGTGTCAAATCCTAGGAATTGTTTTGTCTCTTCCCTGCTGTGCAGCAGGATGCTGCAGGCACAAACCAGCTGTTGAATGCAGAGCTTGAGTTTTGTGCCAGCTTCGTTGCTGAAATCATCTTGCCAATGAGATGATCTTAATTAACATTTTGTTGCTCTAAATATAGCTGCACAGCTGAAGTCTCTGCAATTGCAGCCTGCCCCAAGTAAACAGCTATTTTCAGCTTTGCATAATTCAGGTGTAGAATCTTGTGATCAGCCATAGCTTAGCATTCTTAAGGCAGAACACAATACAGACCAAGAAAATCTCTATTATTTTCTGCCTCTCTTCAATGTTGGAGTTTTCTCTGTGCTAAATCTTAGTTTTCCTTGAGGCAGCAGAGTGGTTTTCACAGAAGTTTTATGGCTCAAGCAGGCTTGAGCCAACTCTTTTTGTATTGTCTGAACAGTATTGCAGAATCTTGACTTTTTCCTATGCAGTCATTTTGAATGTGGCTGGTCTTGAAAGGACGGCAAAAGCAGCTTCCTTAGGATTTCACAAAAAGACTAACTTGAATAAGAAAATAAACTTGACCACCAAGCAGAAATCCTTTCAGGTCCCTTTCTCAACACCTCTCACAACAACCTCTCTCAGCCAGTATTGAATGCCACAAAATTATCCTGGTGACAGGAAGTTTTTAATTTAAAATGATTTTGTAGAAAATCTTAATGAGAGTGACTGCGTTTTTTCCACATAACTGAAGAAATTCCAATCCCTCTACACTCCAGCTTTCTGCAATGCCCCATCAGTGGATATTTAGCAGCACATGCTAGAAAATGGCTAAGACTTGGATTTTTCTGCTGCAGAGGACAAAACTTTGTGTTCCCAAGGCAGGCACTGCTGGTTTTCTCTGCTGTCTGAAGCTTCTCTTCCCTTTTGTCATCTGAAGCAGTTGTTCTGCCTTTGAAAAATACCCTTGTGCCACCACTTGCCTCTGTTCTTATTTTTGCACCAGTATCATATGGGATTAAAATCTGGGGAAAATAAGGAGATAGATGCTAAGAATCCAGGCTTGCTGCACTGATATTTGGAGCACAAAATTGGAAGCTGAGGACTAAAACATGGTAATGACCTGGAAAAAAATAAAGGAGGTGACTTCAGGTAGCTTATACATGAAAAAAGCCAGAAGGATAAGTGCAGTAAATGTGATTTCCCTGCAGTTCCCAGGCTGTTGGACTTTGAGGTTGGTGTAGATATTTGAGTGGCACTCTAGGGAGATTAATAAAAACCCTGTTTTCTGGTGAAATGCTCACAAATATTGGTGAGCATGGCTGATTCAGGGAGCTGCTAGCCAAAGTGCATCCTTTGTGGCCTGCCCTAATTATCTTGCATTTTCTTCCAGACTGAGGAAATAATTTGGTTAAGTGTTTTCCAGAGCACTTTGAGGCATTAAAACACCCTGCAAACGCAAGCTAAGATCAGTCAGGTTGTTGGTAATGAAACTTGAGACTGAAGTGGGAGGGATGCTTGCTCTGTTAATACAGATTGAAGACAGAAATTTAAGCAGTAGGAGGAAAACTGTGGCTCAGACTTTTTAGCAAAAGTCTCTGTGGCCAACTTCCTAAGTTATGTGTTAAAGCTGTTTCGTTTGATGGGTTTATTTTTAGCTTTCTCCTCACTCTTAACTCTGCCAGAACTTTTTTCTCACCATTTTCCATGCCTAAAAAATTGAGGATTTCTCTCCCAGTCTGAGAACCTATTTCCTTGAGATGCTGAAAGATGACTTCATTGTGAAAGGTTAAGTGCAGGATTTCTGCTGGGTACTGAGGCTCTCCAGAATTTTTAATATATATTTGATTGGTAATGAGTAGCTTTATTGCTGCTTTACAAACCCAGAGGGAGAACTGTACAAAAGAGGGGAGATGTCTTGCTCTCCTAATTGTATAAATATATGTTTACTTATTTGATAGCAGAGCCAATAGCTTACCCAGTGTGGTTTGTGATTAGCGATTGGTGTCAAGGTAAAACCAAAATATAAAATAAGTTGTAATTTGAGGCACTGATGAATACTGAATTGTCTCAGAGGAAGACTTGAGCTGAAAGTTCTTGAATGTTTCTGTTGGACAGAAATTGCAGTGAGTGTCCATGAAACCTGAGGATTTTCTTGGACACAAGACACATGTGGATACATCCATCAGCAGGCATTTATTTCATTTTAGCAGGGGTGGAATGTGAAGAGCTGCTGCATGCTTTGCTCCAGGCCCAGCAAATCAAGGAACTGGTGAAATTAAGCCAAGGAAAATAACTTTTGTACTTGGAAATGTGATAATTTCTGACATTTGGTTAAAATGTAGTGTAGTGCTAGATGGTGGATAAAATGCAGTCAGCTGTCTGTTCTGTTGGGTAAATGTTGTGTTAGAGCTCCTAGGGATATTGGACTATTTTCCCAAAGATTTCTTTCTGGAACAGCTTCTCACTCTGAGTGTGTTGCACATTTGACAGGTAACAGTTTTACCAGTGGGTATCAGTGTAACTCACCTCTTCTTGTTCTTCAGTAATGGCTTGCTTTACTAATTCTTCTCTCTGTATATTTAAAAACAAAAGATAAATGCTTTTATCCTGCTTTTTTTCTTATAAAAATCAGTGCATGTCCCTTTACTTTTTGTTAAAGCATAGCATGCCTAAAATTGCTTCATAAATCCAGCACACTTCAGAATTGAATTGGAGTGGGGATGGAGAATGGATTCGAAAAGCAGATCAGGAGACAGCAACCTGAAGGAGGATGTTGATGACCTACAGCAGACAAACTAGGTTGTTTTTCTGGTTTGGAACAAGCTAGATAATAACAAAATTCCTCTTAGTCTTTCTGTAAACTATGGATTGTTTCACAGAACACTTCTTTGCAGTGTTGATTTAAGAAATATAAAAAACCTGCATCATACAATGCTACCCAGCCCTCCTGGCCTTCACTGGGGCTGGAGTGCTCAAGGTGGTTTGAGCCAGAGGTGTCCCTCAGGTGTCTCAAACCTTCAGTGTGGGCTGGGTACCTGTTTCCCTTTTTTAATGAAAAACCTCAGAAATGGCAATGCCAGGTGCAGTTCAGATCACTTGCAGGCAGTTCAGCTTCCAAACTCAGCTCTTTCAAGAGTTGCAGGCTGTCATCCCATTCTATTAGCCCTGGTTAAATGTAAGTAGACATTCTAATCTGTCCTATTTGAAAATTCAGCCATTTTAATAACTCAGGTTATTGGTTATTATATAAGTGAGGTTGGCAGAGAGGCAGACGTGTTTTTCTAGCAGATACATCATGGTAATATGATTAATAATAATAATATAAATAAAAGAGCCTGCTTGCTCTTACTGAGGTACACTGTGCAACGTGCTCTTGCACACATCATTCCCACTGCTCACCAGGATTGCCAGCACAAGTTTGGGAAGGTGTGCTGAGTCCTGGAGCAGGAATTAGCAATGCTTTAGGAAGTGCAGGATTTCTCCAGCTCATTCCAAGGGTCACTGATGTGGTCCTGCCTGCCACGTGCCAGGGTTTTCTTCCCACAGTGACAAGTTCAGTCCAGGGTTCCTCTAGCTCTAGCCCTGTTCCTGGGGTCAGGATGGTGGATTTTTCTGGGATTGTTGGCTCTCCTGACTCCAAATTCCTCCTGTAAAAAAGAAGAATGTTGAGAATGCAAGAAGACGCGATGCTCACACTTTCCTTGGATTAGGTGGCAGCTGGTGGTGCAGCCAGCTTAAGTATTTGATCATGATTCTGTGCTGTTGTTTTAATCTTGGTGTTTTTCTCTTATTTAACTATTTCCTTGGTTTTGCTTTTCTAGATGAGGGCTATTACCAAGGGGGAAAGTTTCAGTTTGAAACTGAAGTTCCTGATGCCTACAATATGGTGGTGAGTATTTATCATTAGTCTCATAGTTGTCATTTTAGATTTTCTTTGCAGGTAACAGGACTTCAGGGGGAACTTGGCATTGAGACTGAGAAAGGATCTTTTGTCTCTTAATAAAATAAGTCTGCAGCTGTCTGACAGAAGCTCTTGCAAGTGCAGATGAGTCAGACCTGAGTGTGCTCCCTTCTGGCTGAGGTTCTGCTCTCTCCTGTTAATTATGAGACCTGCATTTAATGATTATTCTCATTAAAAAGTTACATATCTAATAATGAAATAAGGGAACCAAAAGGAAAAGGTTGGCAGTTCTGTAACTCCCGCCCTCCATTCTTCTGCTTTGTTGGCTTAGATTTGGTGTTGGTAGTTCAGAGTTCTTTCAGAGAGGCTGCAGAATGTGTAGGGGAGGATCCTGGAGAAGAATTTCAGGGAAGGTCTTTGGTTCCTGCTCAGCTGAGCCTAACTTGAGCATTATCTGTGTGTAGCAGTTGCAGTCACAGCTAGGGAGTGCTTGCAGTTGTGTGGGTTTGGTTGTGGGATGTTTGAAGTTCCCCTTAACTTTACCAAAGAACTTCATACTTTGACAGAGGTCACCCTTATTAACTTTAGTGTACTCATTTTATTTCCTTCAATTTTTGTATTCCATTTGTTCACCTAAACAACACTGCTGCAGGACAGTGTGTGCTGTGTGTTAGCAGGAGAGCTGAAGTTCAGTTCTGATCTGAGTTGTTTGATTCTCAGTTCCCATAATTTAAAAGTCTCTCTGGTTAGTTATGGTTCCCTGCTCAGCACTGGCAGGAAAATCTACAGCAAATATTAATTAAATATTTTAAAATTTGAGCACCTCTCATCCAATACAAAAAATTTAAAAGTTTTGGAAAAATGCAGGAGGTTGAATGTTGGATTGGGGTCAGGTTATTAATGGAAATGTGTGCTCCCCAGTATTGAGGGAACCATGCCAAGGCTGTGGTTCGTTTCCTGCCAGGCAGAATGGGGCTGAAACAAGTGGTCCCTGTTTTCAGGAGAGCTCTGCAGACCTGCCAGGGCTGTCAGCCCACGGGCAAGGTGAGGATACCACACCTCTGCACTGGCCAAAGGAGTGGATACGTGGAATTGTGATGTAGTGGAGGAGCATAAAATAAATCAAGAGGAACAATTTGGAAGATTTTGTCTTGTGGCCTGCAGCCAAACCACTCCGTGCTTTGCTCTGTGTAGAGTTCAGTTTCAGCCAGGCTCCAGAAGCTCTTCAGGAACTGGTGGTGGAAAGTGGCAACAAATATCTAAGAGCTGGACTGTAGTTCACCTCCAGGAACTTGTATCCCCATTAGGCCCTCCTGGGGAATTCTGGTTTTCCAAACTGTAAAGAGAAGAGCTGGAGTTACAGCTTGGTTTAGCAGAATGCTTTGGGACTAGGCTGGTGTCCAGAGAAAACATTTCCAATAACATTGATTCCAGATTTCTCTTAGGAGCTGCATTCCTTCTCTGGGTAAATTTCTTCATTAGGGAAGAGTTACAGCTACAGGATACTGATCAAATTAAGTATATAAATAAGATATAATTAAAAAAAAAATACAAGATCTGGTGGTACACCTGTCCTTTTAGAATGCAAATTTATCAAGAACTGAAATTCTTAATTTTAGATGAGGGCTCCCAGAGCAGAAGTGGCAGCTTGGAAATGGAGAAGGAAGTGAATGTGGTCAGTGCCCCCAGCTGGGGCTGGATCTACCTGTGCAGCCAGTGGTGTCTGAGGGGAACAGGAGTTTGAGCAAGGAAATAAATGGATTTTGGGAGCTTTGTTGTGCAGAGTGTCACAAGTGTTCAAGAGAAACGTCATCCTGAGGAAATCAAATCTCTGGATTTGTTGGTCTGGGGAGGGTTCAAAAATGACTTGGAACAAGTTCCAAGAAGTTTTAATCTGAAGATCAATTTTATGGTAGTGCTGCAGTTGTCCTTTCTGTCTAGAAGTGAAAAAGGAGAGAGAGAAAAACCTTTGTCTTACTGTCAGGAGTGGGTTTTTCTAACTTTTAGCAATGAAAATCACTTTGAAAGGATAAAGGGATTCTTTTGTTTCCACAGTACAAAAAATGAGGCTCCAGTTAATTCACTGTGAGAATTCGGGGATTTTTTAAAACGAGTTTTCATAAAGCTTTTTTTTGACTCCTCAATACATTTCCTGTTTGAAGGTGCCTATGGTAGAAATTTACTCTTTTATCTTGATCTAATGGCATGGAATTAATTCTGCTTTCCCTTGTTGAGAGCTAGACATCATCTTTCAAAACAATGTGAAAGTGTAGCTAGTGAAAAGATTGTGCTGTTAGAAAACTTCTGAGGTGTTTGGGAGGTCAAAAAGTTTGAGGCTGTTTTCTGTGAGCCACTTAATTTTCAAGAATGCCATGACTGATGTCCCTTGAGTTATTGCACAGAAATGAAGTGGAAGAAGGACAAAATCTGCATTATCAACCCCAGATTTCTTGTGGTGATAAGTGTTTTTTCTTCTAGAACATCTTTTTTAAGTGTGTTTTTGGTATCTCAGTACCATGCATATTTTCTTACCTTTTCCAAGGAGTCCTAATTAAAATTTTTTCTTAAAAAGGTAATTGGGAAGTTGGGAACAAAATGAGGCAAAACACATTTGCCACGCAAATACAGCTCTTTGTTTTGCCTGATTGAAGACATTGGGAAAAGTGGAAGGAGGTGGCTCCACATTTGTAATCTGTGATTTAATTGAAGTTCTGCGAGGTGCTGGTGTGTGCTGATGGATTCCAGGACACTTCCCATCAGAAATAATCTGCCTGACTGAAAGCTGCAAGTCCTAATGGCAGAGCAGGGATGGAACAACGTGCTGTTGCTAAGCTACTGGAATTTTTATGTCCCACTCTTTATTTACTTCTCAAAACTAGAGCAAAGGAGATTGTACTTTAAAAATCTGTATTTCAGAACCCCACTATGGAATTCAGAATTTTGGTGATCTTACCTTTGGCATTTCATTTTAGTGTTTCAAATTCAGCTCTGACGCATTCCTGTTGTTGTGAATAGGATGGTCTGTATTTAAAAGAAGTTTTTTATTTGGTGTAGTTGTTATCTTTGTATTTTCTGCTGTTTTTTAACAAATCCCTGATTTGGCCAAGCCTTGGTGAAGTTTTTTTTGGTTTAAAATATTGTCTTAATACTTAAGTATAGAGGAACTCAATGACTTAGAGTGTTTTCTTTTCTCTGAAGGAGTAAATTTTCTTGGCTTTATTAAAAGTTATTTTTTTCAAAGAAAAAGCTTAATACCAGCCTGGTTTTTATGAGGAGTTGAAAAAGGCTAAAAGGGCAGAGAAACCTGGTTTGACTCTTGCAGATTATGTATCACTGCCCTAAACATAGAGGCTGTGACTATCAAATATATTTGCCTTTTTCTGTTTTATGAGTGATAACAGGGTTTTATCTTAAAGGATAACACAGTCATTTGTTTTCTCTCCTGGCAGCCTCCAAAGGTAAAATGTTTGACAAGGATCTGGCACCCAAACATTACAGAGACAGGAGAAATCTGCCTAAGGTAGGAACAACATTCTGTTGGAGTTCTTTAACCATGGAGGTTTCTCTTGTTTGATAAAATACTGGATGTAAATGTTGAGATAGGATTTTTTTTCTGCTGATTCTGCATGTGACTTTTAAGAACATAAAGATCTACTGGAAGTCTCTTTCTTGCTGTGCTGTAGGGACCATGTAGAGCCTGGCTTTTCAGGTTCAGGCTTAGTATTTTGTTCTGCTTGGGGTAAAAATGTAAACTCCAGCCTAAACAAAATGTGGTTGGATTTTTTCTTCCCTCCATCATACCAGAATTGTCCTCAGGCCCTGAGGGGGGCTGTGGGACTGTGCCCAAGTGTGTTAAGAGCTTGAAAATCCTTTATTCTTCAAAAAGGAAGGAAAAAAGTGTTGCGTAAACTTTGACAGTTATTATTCTTTGCCATTTGTTAATTATAATATTTAATATCCACTGATAAGACTCACGTGTCACTTAAAACAAAGCAGGCTTGGGGTCAAGATAAGTCAGGATATGAAACCTGAAAGTTCACTTTGCCAGAGTGAGAGGGTTCTGTTGCTGGGTGGTTTTCCTTGATAGTAAATGTTTCCTCTCCCAAATGTATTAGTGAAACTTTACAATTTCATTTTCAATACCTGATGGTGAAATTGGCCAGAAATCAAACAGAGACAGAAGTGAGAAGCCTGCCTGTCATTTTTCAGGTTAATGGCAAACAGAAGAAAGAGCAGATGAAGCAGAAGCAAGGCCCTTAAATGAGATTGAAAGCTGTTCTAAAAATCCAGCATGGTTGTCACCATGTGTTGCAAATCAGTGCTGAAAGGGAAGCTGAATTTTTCCTCTAGATGGAAAAATCATTTTTGTGCTGTGTTGAAGGTGCTGGTGAAAATGAAGCTTTTTATTGCCCTTCCTAGGCAAGGCAGGCTCATCAACCTTAAGAAAACTTAGATGTTCTGAGTGCAAGTGAAGGAACAACAAATCCCAGCCACCAAACCAAAGCTGAACCCCATCTCTAGCACAGCATCCTCTGAGGTTCAATAAAGCCTCACATTCATAAAATCCCAAAGTGATTTGGCTTGGAAGGGACCTTAAAGCTCATCCCATTCCACCCCTGCCTTGGGCAGGGACACCTTCCACTGTCCCAGGTTGCTCCAAGCTCCATCCAGTCCGGCTGGAGCAGTGCCAGGGATGGGGCAGCCACAGCTTTTCCATCTCTTTAAATGGTTTTAATTGTAAGAGGTGAATGTGGTGTTTGGAGCATCATAATTTTGGTGAAGGGATTTTTTCAGCCTCTACATTGAAACAGTTTGGATTGTCAGCTAGCTTAACATACCAAACTTTGGAAATGTCTGGCATTAGATGGAAAAACTAAAATAACTTAATTGCTTTATGTCTCTTGGAGAATGCATTCTATGTATAATATCTGCAATCAACTTACACAAGAGTCTTTGCATTAAAATAGCTTGAGTTATTTTTAAAAGCAGAAAAAAACATCTTCATCAGTGCTTCTCCCCCACATACCTCATGCTGTGGTGTGTGTTGCTTTGATTATCATCCCTGGATTAAATAATTTTAAATGGTTAAACTTGTGCTCAAGTGTAACAGTTCTGGGCAGGAAAAGTGGAGTTTTTCTGTGCAGTTACACTGGACCTTGTTATTAGTGACAGATACTAATTAAGTCTGGGTCATACTGGATAACACCTCCACTGCACATGTGATAGAAAAAATGGAGATTTCTTCAGGAGTGATCTTCTCCTTACAGTAAATTGTGGTCACTTAAGCTGCACATTGGGTCAGCTGAAGTTTCAGAAGGTTTTACTCTTAGTGGAATCATGGAGTTCCCACTTCAGGAGATGTTTTTGAAAGATCTCTTTGGGATGTGTGCATTTAAAAAGAAAAAAAATCCTCAGAGCTTTCTTCCATGCAGGAATTACTCACAGAATGAGAAGATATTTGTTGAAATAAAGGCTGAGCAGCTGACTGGTCACATCAGCTGTTTTGGTCACTAAAAGTTTAGAAGGAATGATTTTGCAGTCTGCCCATAGGAACCCAGATACAAAGATTTGTAATTACTGAGAGATCTCCTTAGATCTGGAAAAATGTTCTGTTCAGGGGCTTCATGATCATTCCCAGTGTGTAGAAGAAAGAGGGTGCTGCTCTAGAAACAAATTCTCTCAGCACATGAGGAGTATTAAGCCAAAGTGTCTCCACTGCTTTTGTGCCAGAGAGCTCTGAGAGGCACAAGTGTCCCCTCAGTCCTGCTGTGGTGTCCCCAGCTGGGGATGTGCCAGCAGAGCTCTGAGGCCTTGGGGAGCTGCAAGGCTGTTCAGCAGGCTCAGCTCATGCTCAGGTGCTGTCACTGAGGATTTTTATTTTACTCTGTGTATTAACTTCCCTCTCACTTGGAATTTCACAGTGAGGCGTGTGGAGAGGCAAATGGAAGTACTGCCACACAGTTTGATAAGGAGCAGGCAAAAAACAAGCTTTTTTTGCATCTTTTGCTTTTGACACAAACTGCAGCAACAAGATGTTGTTTTTAACGTTGCACAAGTGATAGTGGCATATTTTATTTTTTTAAAGGCACAGAAATGAGATGAGCAGCACAGTCAAGGTGGAATGGGCATGTCCAGGTTGATCATCCCTGCACTGAACAAGGATTGAATTTCCTTGTTCATTAAATAACTACATAACCTGTATGGTCTAGTCATCTACTAGAATTTAAAAAAATTTTAATACATATCAGCCTGGAAATTGCTAAAACCTAATAGTTTAGGACTATTTCACTTTAACCCTGTCATTTCAGTAGCAGAAACTGCTGCTGGTGAAGAATTTTTGTGCTTTACTGTGTGAGTTGTGAGTTTTAGATTCCTCCTTACAGAGGAAGGTGTGGTTGTGAAATGATGCTTCAAAGACTTCTTTAGGTTTTTCTTTCTTTCAGATTATTACTACTTTTCTGAACAAGACTTAAGCTTATTTCTCAATTGTGCTCTGATCCTCAATGTATTTCCCTCTCATAAGTGCTGAGGTTTGGATCTGAAAGGTCCAGAAATTCCTGAACACCTCAAGGTTTTCTACTTGCAGATAGGTCAGCAGCTTCACTGGGCTTAATGTGTGCCATTAATGTGTGACTGTGCTGGTCATACAGAATTTCTATACTGGATGTGTGCATGTAGAAAATTCTGTATTTTCTATATTGGTATTCAGGTGTGCTTATATTAAAATTCAAGTTATGGTTCATAAGGAAGTTTTTCCTCTGGAGCAGACAGACTGAAACTGCTTCACTTCTGATCTCTGCCTGTAGGAAGCTGAAGTCCTTTCACAGAATAGAGGGTGATGATCCTCTCCCTGCTGATTAGATATCCCTCCTCAAAACACCCTTTTTTGGATTGGGTTGGTCCATTTTGGTGAGAGATGGGTCATCCTGCAGGGCTGTCTCTTCACCAGATATTAATATGTTCTAAAATGCACCCGGGAATAAAAAAAGGGTTTAATGTTGAGCCTGTCACACGGGTTTCTGTCACACTTGTGCTGCTGGAGGAAAATAATTCAGGTGTTTGACAGAGGTTGAGCTCAGGTGGAGAGTTCTGTAATAACACTGTGTCGAAGGTAATTTTAGACAGACATCCCAACTCCTGGGATTTAAAATTCCATTACCTGGATATAAATAGTGCAAGAATTAGATCTTATCTTGCAATTACTTCCTGATGTTATCTGAGAAGGGTTCTGACAAAGGCAGAATAATATGCTCTGTATAACATGTATGTCTTTTTCTTGCAGTTTATTGAGAGAACACTCAATTGATGGCACTGGCTGGGCCCCAACTAGAACCTTAAAGGTACTGTTTCCTTTTGGATGTGTCCATCAAACTAGGTACATCTTATCTTCCTGCTGTTGCTGTTCCCAGGAATGCTGCCAGAATTGTTTCTTCGGAGTTTTAACAACGTTAGGTGGATAAAGGGCACACATCAGGTGTTTGTCTCTTTCTAAAACCACATTGAAAATTACCTTTATCTGATACTTGGTTTGGGTTTTTTGGCACTGTGAATGAGATCTGTGACTTTTTTCATCTGTAAAATCTCTTCTGAGGTGAGCATGTGACTTTCTGGAAGTAAAACCAGTTTGTTATTTTGTGGATTTCCTTAAACAGTCTTCTATTGTCTTTGCATAAGTTGGTGTGATTTTGTTTTGCCTTTTGTGTTTCTGTTTTCATCTCAGATTAAATCAAGGCATGGAATAATTTAGGTCTGTTCCTGTCTCTGTATTTTCATTCAGAAAAAAGTTTTTAGGCTACAAGTTTTAAGCTTCAGCCTTAAAAAAATTATAACAAGTGGACAAGAAACCCAAATGACAGGAGCTTTTTCTGTGATTGTTGAAATAAGAGATTCAGCAAGAGAAAAGGAAGGAGTAGCTGAACTTCAAAAAGAAAAAAATCAAATGTCCTCCTTGGGTTTTTAAATTTTCTGGCATTGAAGCACCACAGTTGTGAGCTCACTTTTTACAGCCTTTCATCACCACCAGGGGAGCAGTGAGAATTTGCACAGAAGCGCTGTCGACAGTAATCCAATCTTGGCCTGTTATGGACTTAAAAGTCAGTATTTCATTTGTCAAAAATAAGAAGTCAGCCTGGTCTTCTGGAGGAATGAAGCACTCTGAACTACTTCTAAAGAAATAAATTGAGAGTGGACAAGTCCTTCTGACACAAAAACTGTTCCAAGGGCATTAGAAAAGCCATTCAAATAGAGAATAGAGAAGCCCCATGCACAAACCATGCTGAATGCATGGAGCTTGTCTGCTTAACCCTTTAGAAAGCTCAAGTTTTTGATTGTGTCTCATTTCTGAATCCTTGTGGTGGCAGCAGAGCTCTTACACGAAAAAGCCTTCAAAATAAACTGCTGTGACCTTTTCAATATTTTTTTTAGTATCAAATGTGTAGAAACACGAAGAAGCTTTCTGAAGTAAAAACGAAAATCTGCTAAATTGTCTGTAAAACTTACCTGATAAAATGTATTCTTAACAGTGTGGAGGATTCTAAGGGGGGAAGACCTAACTCAGTTTTGTTTCCCAGCATTGTTTTGCACTTGGTGGCATCTCACTCATCCATAATTGAATTCTCTTCAGCTTTCCAAGGGTTGAGCTTTCTCTTTTTTCCCTTCTTTGTGTTTGGGAACACGTTTCCATGGACCACTGTGAAGAGCAGCCTCTCTGTGAGTGAAGGCACTAAAGAATGTGCTATTTCTGAATTCCTGCTTCAGTTGCTTTTTCAAAATCAGGTTCTGAGCAGAGTTGGGCTCTTACCTTGGAAAGGTTTAAAACATTAATCTCTCAGCCTGTCTGTATATACACTTTTTAGATCACCTTTTTTTTACTCATAGAAGCACTCCAGACCCTTAGATAATTTCTGGGAGTGGTTGGTCTCCAGGCTGTGGATTGTGTAAACACTGCTGCAGTGCTTTCTAGCTGATCTTTGTCTCATCTTCTACTCTTTTGTAGCTAAACATGAGTTAGCAACAGGAGCTTATTTATCTTTCAGTCTCCATTCTGCCGTGTTCTGCATCATTTTATTGCACACTTTGCTCTTTAAAACAGCTTATTCACAAAACTGGAGACTGCTGCAGTTGCTTTGGGCTCAGAGTGTTTGAACTTGCATTTCTCCTGTTTTTAGGTGTGATGGTCAAAATGAAACTTTCCCAGGCAGAAACCAAATAGATGGCTTTAATTCCATTCTGTTCTCAGATTGTTTTTATTGTCACTGGAAATACCAGCTTTTAAATACATCATATAACTTTATACCGTTGCTGTTACTCTGCCTCTCTGCTTTGTACCCTTCAGTAATTGCAATTTCAAACTCCAGAGTGCTTTAGTAGCTCCTGTTAGTCCTCAACATTACTTGACAGGATTATCACCTGCCTAGCTGAGTTAGTTCTCTTTTAATATTCCTCAGCTTTGTCCTAAATGCTTGTTTTCACTTTGCTATGAAAACATCTCAGGTTCTTGATTTTAAGAACTGAACAAGTGGATCTGTGTTTTAAATGCCTGACTGGTTCTACAAGTCAAGCTCCTTCTGCAGTTACCTCTAACTGCAGCTGGAAATTGGTTCATAAAGCAGTGGCTGATGGATGGACCTTAAAAATAATCAAACCCCACTTGGGCTGAGCATATGAACATTAAAACCAGTGTTTAAAAATGTGTGATGGATGTTCACAGGGAATATCCACCCTTTTTCTTCTTTTTGTAGCTGTGTTCTGATAGAGATCCAGCTGGTCTCACATAGCTGGGTTATTTTCTGGAGGGTTCCCATGTTTGTTAGGTGTATGTGCATTTCAGTTTTTCACTGAGGTACTTCAGCCTGCTGGGTTTTGTTATTTTTGTGTTATTGCTGTCAGGAGAGACAGGAGCAGGAGTGGGAAACATCTAAACTACAGATCTGCAGACAGCTTTTCATGCCCACCTACAGGAAACTGCTGTTTTGTCAAGAATTTCTCTCCCATAACTCCAGATCCTGGGTTAATAAATATCTGCCTGTGCTATTAGATTACATGATCTAAAAGGAATTAAGACTCATTTCCAGTAAACTATTGCTGCGTGGAGTTGATCCTTAAGAGCCTTGCTAATTTAATTAGTGTTTTAATACTAAATGGCAACGTTTTGTCCTGTTTGGTTCACTGGTTCTGCTGTTCAGGCAGTGCAGTGGCTTCATTTGGAATCATCCAAATGTCAAACACATCTCTTGGAGAAATAAATCAGAGGGTCGTGACTTAATTTCTCCAGTTTACCTCAAGGTTTAAGCATCAACCTGAGGAGTTTTGAAAGTACAAAACTTTCACCTTAAGGAAAATAGATGGTCGGCTGTCAAAATCATCTGTAATTAGTGTAGAGGAGTATTTTAAACAGACAGTAAAATAACTGTCACTGTCTTGAGGATGAAGGGAAAAAAGAAACCTGTGTGCTTTATGTAACATTAATTCTTGTTGCTCAGGCTGTTTTTCTCAGCATTATGTTAACATTGTGCAGCTATTGATTTATTCAAATCCTGTTTCGGAGTCGGTCTTTTTATGTGTCTTCCTCACCTCTGAAAATTGAATAAGCCCCATACAAAAACTTCAGACTCAGTATTTGGAAAGAGAAGCTGTAAACTACTGAAAACAATCTCCTGTGTAGATCTGACATTCAGTTTTTTCTTAAAATAAGCTTCAGGAGATATTTTTCCATGGATATATTGTGTTGTATTTTGACTTCATTATAAATTGGCTTTATCAGTTTTGTAAGAAGCTATTTATTTCTTTTCCCTCCATACATGCCCAGGCTGGTGAGAATTTACAACTCAGTGTCTTGTAATAGCTTTTGCTTCAGAAAAGATTTGCAGAATTTAAATTTTCTCTCTTTCCTGTCCCCTGCAAAGCCAAATCCTTAGTTTAGGTACAGTAGCTGTTATTATAAGCATGAGATACCTCAGTAAATGCAATTAAACCATGCCTTTTCTCCCCAAATTGTTGATTTCTGAATATTCCATTTGTGTCAGCTTTAATGCACTGAGCAGATTGATCTCCAGAGGGTGATGGCTTCAGTGTCATCACTGTGGTGTAGTTCATTAAGGAGCTATCAGAGAATTCCCCAGGGAATAATTTACACAGGATTTTCCACTTGCCCTGGATTAACCACGGGGACAAATGTCAAGGAGTCAGTGACAAAGTGAGGGGTTGGACAGGAGTGCTCCTGCCTTGGCAGGTCACAGCTGGGAGAGGAACAGGCTGGAATTGTTCCTGGTTTCTTTCCCCTCCTATATTGAAGTACAAAAGAAATGGTGTTCCAGCCTTCCTCCTTGTTTTGTGTTTGCTAACTGGAGCAGCTCATGCCTTTTAAGTTACCCAAAGCCCTGCAGGGAGCTGCTGTTGTGTTTGGGTGGGAAGCAGGGGCAGGGATGGCAGGCACATGACAACTGAGGTGGCTTAAGAAAGGTGGCATTCACTTCATCACATTATTCTGAGTGAAAACAATGTTTTTCGACTTTTGCAAGTTTAGAGAGGAGCGGGAGAGGAAATACAAATTCTATTTGGGAGAAGACAGTGTAGAAGGGAGGTTTTTCATAAGCTAAAAAGTGCCTACATCTCTAGAAGGAAAACATTTTGTTTTTTGATCCCCAGGACCAAGGATAAATTTTATGGGGTGGGATAAAGTGTGCTTGGTTTTTTAGGCTGCAGTGAAGAGAGGAAGAAGCTGGATTTGGTTTTAGGAGATGGTGGAAGAAGAGGAAGGGAAGAGGAAAAACACATTGAGGTGGTGTTTAGGCAGACAAGACAGCAGAGAGCTGCCCCAGAGCTTGGCCATGCATGGCCTGGACTAGAGCAAGCTGAGCTATTCATATTCAAAGGCATTTCCAGCCCTTTTTAAAACAAACCAAAAAAATTTGCTTCAGACATGTCCTTGTATAAATGACTACTGCTCCATTTGTTCATCTGACTGGGTTAAATTGCTTGTTTATAAAAAATGGTTTAGCAAGGAGCTCTGATTTTTGCAGTCTGTTAGATCAGAAATGCTTTGTGGATGTCTGGAGGGAGTTTCTTTGATTGGAAGTTTGTTAGGTTGCTTTTGTCTGGTTTGCTCTCTTCTTAAACTAATTTATCAAATATACTTTGCCTGTTAAATCTAAATTTGCGATTTCCATGTTTGCTCTCTCTCCAGAAGTGCCTGTGGTTGTCTTTCTGAAGCCCTTGTCTGTGACATGGTTTCAGTGGCACTGCTTTTGTCAAGTGGCTCTGAGAACTGTCACTTGGCCAGATCAGTGACTGAGTCAGGACCTCCTAGAAATGCAGAGCTTTGAGTCTCCCTGGCCTCAGGAGAGGCTGTTTCAAAAGCTGCATTGGGGATTTTGAGTCACTGCTCTTGAACTTCAGACACTGGTGCAGCAGCAGGTTTTTTCTCCTCGTTTGGCATGCCATAAATAAATCTGTGGGCAGGGATTTAGTGTAACTTTTCACTCGGATGCAGCACAAAAATAGTCCAGAGTGAAAAGGGACAATTATAAAGAGCTGTTTACAGCAGCCTGTTGATCTTCTGACTTGCTTGTGTTGACTTCCCCATGCTCCAGCCCGGAGTGGTGACAGTGCCACAGAGCAGAGCGTGCTTCCCTCTTTATTCCCTGTTCCCCTTACCCAGTGTGGGCTTAGCCAGGTGCTGCTGTGCCTGGGAGTCCCAGTTCCTGTTTCAAACACCATCACTGCCTGCTCTGAGCTAGCAGAACAGATGGGAACTAAGCCCACTTGAGTATCCAAGCCCTGCCTTGGACTCCCAAAGGCGTCTGACCCACGGGTGACACCTCAGCTGATGGGAAACCTCTGGAATACTGAACAGGGAACAGCCTGGGCACGGCTGGAGCAGGAACAACCACATAAAGCAGCTCGAGGAATTTGGTAGGTCCAGCCTGGGCAGGTACACAAAGCAGAGGTTTGGTACAAAGGCAGAGGCTCTCAGCTTTTGTACCAAAATTTAATTTTTTTTAAAATTTTTTTTCTGTGGCTGCCCCTCAGCTGTGGTGCCCTTGTCCTCTGTAACTTAGATGTTAAACACAGAGAAGAAATGGGATGAGAAGCAGCTTTGTGAAGGAAGCAGCTTTTTCAGGTGGAGATGTCTGATCCTGTCCAAGCAGGGTCTCACTCAAGTGCAGCACCATCAAGGTGGGCACCATTCACATTTTCGGTCGCCACCTGCCCTGCTCCTCCCTGTGAAGATAACCTTTAAAAATTCCTGCACACAGCCTTAACTTGGTTTTCAGACTATTTAAGCAACAAGTTCAGTAAGTATTTAAAGCCAAGCCTGATGCTTTATTACTCTGAAGGAGAACAGAAGTTTTTGAGCTGTCAAATCTGAGAAGATCTTTGGTGGCTTGCACATCCTTTAAGTTCCTCAGGAAAACCCAAAGCAAGGCCAGTGCTTATCTGCATGCAACCAACAGCTCTGCTGAAGTCAGTAATGCAGAGTGATTATTTCTGCAATTTAACAGGGTTGAGTTTTTCAAATACCAAATACTTGCTTCACTTTTGCTTATCTGTTCCATCCCACTTCCCTTTCTCAATATCCTGGATTTAAATCCAAGCTAGCCTCAAGCTCATTACAGAAAGTAATTGCCCCCTGGTAGTAATTTAGCATTATTTTTTATGGAGCCATGCAAGGCTATAAAATGAATCCAGCAAATCTTGAATAGATGGAGACATCAAAAATGGTATTAAGACTTTCCCAGGTAAATTATTCAGTCATAATAATAGTAATAATAATAATCCTGTTATGCTTCTTGGTGTCTAGAATGGCAGTGGAAATGTACAGCATTCTGACATTTGTGCCTGTGCAAAGGCTTTTGTTGTTCTTTTTTGCTTGGTGTCTCCTTTTTTGTTTTTTACCAGAACTCTGTAAAACCACCCCGAATGAGTCAAGCACTCCAAAGCATTAAAACCAGGGTTCAGCAAGTAAGAATTTGGGAGCAATTGATTATATAATAGGAAAATAAGACATCACATCTCCTTTCTGAGCTGCAGCATTTACTTGTGTGAGGTATTGGGCAAGAAGGAGTTTTGTCTGGAGAGAGCCCTGCAGATGTCTGGGGAGCTCCTGGCAGAGCAGGGGGCTCAGCACTGCTTAGTGGAAGAAGAAGATGAGCTCCTGAGGATTTTAGAAGGCACTGACGTGCTCCTGGCTTGTTCCTGTTTAGCCAAGCTGGTGCTTGAACAGCTGTGGAGAGTTTGTAACCCAGGGAATGCAGGTTTGGCATTCAGGATTTAGAAATGGCCAGACTCCAGAGGACTCACATGGCCTTGTACCTCTTCAGGGTGGTTTTAATGCTCAGTATTTCGTGATTCTGCATCACATTCTGTAACTGCAGCCTGCTCTCTCATGGTGTACATAGAAGGCAGCTTCTAAAAATATCATTTTTTCCTGCAACTCTGCCTCCCTGAAGGACAATACAGCCTTGGAGGGCAGCAGTGGAGTGGGCTCCTGACCTTTGGGGGCAGAGCATCTGCTGGGGCACAGGGGTTGCCCAGAGCTGCTGAGCACCCTCTGATGCCTGGATATTGGAGAATCAAGTGGAAATTGAGACCTTCCTGCCTTTTGCTACTCTCCAGGCTCTCCATGCCAATCAATCTTCGTTTAATCTGTGACTTTGGCACATCACTGCATTGTACTGATATTCTATCCCTAGGATTAATACAGGTTTCCTTAATACCATGCTCTGCTGACCTCTGCTGTGCCTGGTTTCTGTGCCAGCAGTTGAACAAGCACAGAAGCTTAAATAAAGTGTAAAACAACGATTTCCATCCATTATTTGAAATAGTTCATTTTCTCCTGCCTGCCAGGGAGCTGGCAGAGTTGTTGTTTGGGAGTGAGAAAGATACTCAGCACTAGAGTCTTAAAATTTACAGATAACTGTAATTAAATGTCTGGGTGACCCCTTTTGTGCAGTTTATGTGTCTGTGCTGCCACTGAGGGCGATGAGCACGTTTGAAAGTTGCTGCCTTTGCCACACTTGAGAAGGTGCTGAGGCTGGAAACGCTGACAGAGGCAGCTCTGCTGGGCAGACTGATGTTTTAAAAGCAGATAAACTGAGCGGGTTGTTTGTGCAGGATCAAAAATTGGATTGTGAGAGGCTGTTGGCTGCGTAATGCTGACATGGTGTCGTGTTCATCAGGGCATAATTGGACAGTGTCCCTAAAGAGATAGGGATTTCTGTGGTTCACACTCTCAGCACAGGGCCCAGAACAGGAAACAAGCTCAAATACACTCATTTATTGAAGTTTTTTGCTGTGCATAGGAAGTTTTTTGTGTTGAGGCTTTATCTTTATTGTAAAAAATACATTTGAGCTGTAGAATGACTTGAGACAAATGCTTATGTAAGAATAGTATTTCTCTGTACTCCTACTACAGCTCACCCTCTTTTCTCTGATATTTTGACAGCTTCAAGTATTTGTTTGACCCCTTTTTAATTTTAAGAATAGATTGCTGAATGAACTTTCATTACCTACCCTTTAAATTAAGCAGTTCTCAGTTGGTGGCATATCCTAAGGTATCACTCCCCTCCTTGAATGGAGGAGCAACAGGAATACACACAGAAAGATCTTTTCTTCTGTTTGAAAATGCAGTATTTGGTTTTTGTTCACTTCTGACTATCAAATGGCCATGAAATGAGAAAGCTTTTTCAACATTTTGATTTAAATCAGTAAAACATTACTCGTAATCTAGATATTTTTTCCAGTTACTTGATGAATTAATGGAAAATTAAAGTTTGTGAACATGTTCAATACTCCTAAAATGAATGTTTAACTGTGTTTTTTCCTTTGCAGGATATTGTCTGGGGGTTAAACTCTTTATTTACTGTAAGTAAAGGAATATTTTGTATGTCCACTTTTCTTTTTCCTGCCTGGTTTAGTTTCAGCATCACCTAATGCTAATCCTGTGTGTTGCCCCTAAAAGTTTAGGTCATTATTTCCCTTGGCTTCAGTGGGTGTTGGACAAGTATGAAATCAGATTGTGCTTTTGTTTGTGGAGCTCATCCAGGCTGTCTGAAATGCCTGCTTTTTGTACATGGTTTTACTTTGGTTAGAAACATTAGGGGATGTTTTGATAACAGATTATTTGGGATCTTCCACACGGTGTGAAACTTCCTCTGCTGATTTGCAGGAAATAGAAATTCATACTGCTCCAAGAAGGAATTGTGTTGGTGTTAGTCTTTAAAAAAAAAAGTGATTTAGGAATTACTGACTGCCCTGCAGTCTCATTCCTTTTTTGAACACTTACATTCCTATTCAGGGGCCCTGGTATCCACCCACAGAGTTGGGATAAAACCTGACTTGCCACACAATTTACATGATTTTATTCAGGGATCCTCCCCTTTTTTTAAACACTGATGGGAGCAGGGAATGTGTAATTGCAGGAGCACCTTGGAAATAGAGGAGAGGGCAGGAAGCTGCAGGAGACAGGCAGGATGCAACAGCTGCTTTTGCCCTAAAAGTGGAGAGGGGCTAAATCTTTACAAAAGTTACATTTTTTAGGGATTCCTTCCCTCAGCCATTGCTGCTGGGTAGGAAGCTCTGGAGAAAGCAAAGAGCAGAACTAACCTGGTGGCACATTTGTCATCCCCTCTGGAGAGAGGCATCCCAGGGTGTAGAGGGAAGCTGGGATTCCCTGGCATCCACAGGATTGGTTGGTTTTTTCAACGACTTCTTTGGTAAGTTGTTGTAAAAGTTTGGAGAGCATTTTCCTTTCCAGCAAAAGTGAATTTTGTTTCACAGTCAGTCTCCCTGTGCATGCCAAGTAAGTGGAGAGAAGCAAAATCCTCAGGGACAGAGCCGCACATAAAAATGTTGTGCAGAGAGCTGCAGAGAGGGGTGGTCATGCCTAGGAGACCACGGGGATTTGTCATGGCTGGTAAGAGCTGTGCTTCCCTCCTGGGTTTCCCTCACAGCCAGCTTCTTGAAAATAATCAGGCTTTGAAAAGCTGACACACTGGTCTGGCAGATTCATGGGGGTTTTACTGAAGAGAGTGAGTGAAAAGGAGGTGGGTTGGTGCCCTGAGTTGAGTGAAACGTGGGCTTTGCTGCTTGAAGATGAGTCAGGGACTGCCAGGAGCCTTTCACATCGTGGGACAGTGGTGTTTCACTCTAACAGAGGCTGACCTTAGACTGGGCAGTGTTATTTTTAATGATGATTCCTCTTCTCCATTGTTTTTAACCCTAGATCCTTTCTCCTTCCAAAGTTAGTATTTGACATTAAATATTTGTTATTAAGTTTTTGAGAGGCCTGAGGTTTGTTGTGACCATTTCTGCTCCCTGACCCCACATGTCCTTAGTTCTCAGGGTCTTTGCACTCCTTTTCCTCTAGGTCCTGTTCTTCCCAGAGCACTAAAACTTCCCTGTCAAGCTCCAGCTTACCTAGCTTCTTCACAGAGAGAATTAAACTGCTCTTCTGTGGAGGTGGAATTAAAGAAACTCCTACTTTATCAGCACACTCTTTGCAGAAGTTTTTTTAGAGGTTTAGTTTGCCCTCTAACAAAAATCAACAGGAATTGTGCCCCCTGAAAGTTCAAGTGTTCCTCCAAATTTAGTTTTCCAATAGAAATGCATTCACTTCCAGGGAGAAATGCCATGGGGCATGTGTGGCCCACACCGGAAAGTCTTAAATGCCCTGGTGCTGTTGCCATTTAATTGTCCTGTGATTTGGTTTCCGTTTTTCACACTCCTTTGCATTTACCTTTGGCAGGGACAGCACCAAGGCAGTGATTAAATGATGAAATGGCCCTGCCCTTGCTGCCCTGTTTGCTTTGTTCCATCTCTCCTTCGTGAGGGCATTGGGCTCCTTGTGATGCAGTGAGTGGGAGCCCCTCAATGTTCTCTGTGTTTCTTTTCCAGGATCTTTTGAATTTTGACGATCCTTTGAATATTGAGGCTGCAGAGCATCATTTGCGTGACAAGGTGAGTCAGTGGTTTATTTAAGGCAGGTTGTTCCTAAACAAACACACATTCTGTACTCAGCAGTTCCCAGCCAGGCCTTTTGGAGGGGTGGAACTGCTGCTTGAGGCAGTGGAGTGACTCATTTTATCAGCAGCAGTTACTCAAACAAAAAGTGCTTTCTCTGGGAAAGCACACTCCACACAGCACTGTTAGTCACCATGTGCTGGGAATGAGGGCCAGAAAGTGGTCACAGCCCCAGAAGAGATGATCTTTCCTTTCTGGTGCCTGAGGTTTCCTTTGAAGTTGTGCGTGTTCTGTGTAACAAGCTGATGGTGAGTTGGTTTGGCATGCTGACATGAGCGACCTTTGCCTTAGAAGACCTGTGAAAGGAGAAAGATCTCCTCTGTCTCTGTCAAAGGCAGCTCCTTTATTCAGAGCTCTTACACGTTCCATGTGTTTAGAAAGCCAGGAGAGATCTGGGCCAGTTTACAGAATAGGAGTGTGGAAGCTTCTATTTTCTTTTTACTGATCCTGACATTCATGTGTGTATTGTGAACTTGGCAAAGCAGAACATAAATGGGATGTCCTGCTCAAACCTCTGAGGAGAAGTGCCAATTTCTCCTTTGTTCCCATCTCCAAAATTCCATCATGTCACACTACATAGATGTATTCCTCAAGCACGTGGAACTCACACTTGGTATGTTCAAGACCTCTCGTTTTAATTAAACTCCTCTGACACTTTTGTTGAATTTAACCTTTATGATTGAAGAAAGTTTCCAGGTAAGCCGGTGTTGATTTGGAGAGTTCATTGAAAATACAGTCAGGCAGTGCACCTAATTTATCTCATTTTTTCAAGAGGAAATGCCAGGATTGCAAGTTCATCTTTCCAACTATTTTCTGATTAATGAGCTCTTGCAGCTATTCTGGTATTCATCCATGTTTGCAGGGCTGAGATGAGAACATAAAGCAAAGCTGGAAAAAATTATCTACAGACCTCCTCTGGAAGAGAGGGGTCTTTGTGGGTTTTTTTAATCATGGAATCACAGAATGGTTTGGGTTGGAAGGAACCTTAAAGCCCATCCTGTCCTACCCACTGGCCCTGCGTGGGTAAAATTGCTATCCTGCAATCTCAGCCTCATTGAGAGATTGGAAATCTTGGGAATCCACAGAAAGGAAAATGCTAGCTGATTTAAAAGACACACTTCCCTCAAAACCAGAGGTGAGCCCTTAAAAATAGGTACTGCTGCACTATTGGCATGGAAGTTGTTTGAAGAAGTGAGAAGGAAATTGAGCCTTTTTTTGACAGACCGCTAAATCACAATTTTTTGGGGGAACAAACATTTTTTATTTATTAAACTCCTAACGGTCTCATAAGCATTGGTAAAATCCATATTATGCCACTTCAATATTTTTTTTTGTGCTTATCTGAATTTAATGTAGGTGTTTCATTGATAGTGGCAGCACCAGATAGGGCTGGATTTTCTGTAGAGTGTTACATGGTGACATCAAAAAAACTCAGTGATGCCTTTGTGGAGAGAATAAATAATGCAAGGGAGAGAAAAAGCTGCAGTTGCAGCCTGAGTTTTGTTTTTGCTTTCCCCTGGCAGAGATATCATATTTTACATAAACATTTTGTTGTGGAGTCAGACTGCTGTGGTCCCATCCTGGCTCTTAAGAAATACCTGCAACACCCAATAGGATGAATAAGGGAATGCTAATTAGTTTTCTCTCCTCTGAGATTTGATTACATGTGTAATACAGTTATACAGATAGTGGATATGTAATACATGCTTGCATGTACAGTATCTGTATGAACAGATGTGCAAATCCACCCAGGGACACTTAAGATCCCTTCCTCTGTGTGGCACCTCTCCATTTTTGCATTAAAATCTATGGTGTATGACAGAGCACACAGTTGTAGCTTTTGGCAAAGGAGCTTTGTTCAAAGGTGTAAAATGATAGAAAATTCTGAGCTCAAGTTCTATAAATTGATTGCTTTATTAACCTGTCTTACCTGAGATGTGTTAGTGCAACTTCAGCTTCCAGCCCTCCAGGAAGGAGCTGGCAGTTCCTTTGCAGCTTCCTTCAGCCAATGAGCATCAAGTCACTTTTACAAATTATTTTTACCAATAAATATGTGTGTTTATTTGCTTTACTCATTCTACAGTTCTCACACACACACCTTGCTAGATGCCAGTAATTTTTTGGCAGGCTGTACAACAAATTTGGGCAGGGTAATCAACATCTGTTTACCCAAATGCTGGACGTCCCTGGTGCCCACATTGCCCTGCAGTTGGGTCACAGTCACTGGAAGATAAGCAAGCATCCTGTCTGGGTGCAGAGCTCAACAAATCAGAACAAAAAGATGATTGATGTCTCTATGTAAATTAAGCAAGGAGTTGTCAGTCTTCTCACTGATACAGTCTTAGCAGGGTGAGATTGGTGGTAAGAGTTTTCTTGCTGAATTTAAAGGAGCTCTTAGTAATTCATGAGCTTGGACCAGTCTGCATTTAGCACAGAAGTCAGGCTGTCAGTAGTTATGGATAGCCAGAGCCATTAACTGTCAATCAAGTCAATTCCATGGATTCTAAAGCAATGAGCAAGTGTTTAAGTTTTAATGACTGCTCACTTCAAAATGAGCTAAAATTTGTTGGATTTGCTGTTCTTATACAGCAGACACATAGAGCTTTGCTGGTTTGCTCTGTGGCAACCAGGTGGGCTGAATACTGAAACAACAGGGTAGAGCTTGGCAGTGGAAAACCAAGTGAGCTTAGTGCTTCAGGACTTGAATATTCCTCATGCAGAGTGCTGTGGGCTCTGTGGCTGGGATTTATTGGCTGGACTCTAGGAAATACTTTCCGTGTGACAATCTGTCACGGCTGCTTTGGGAACTGCCTCAGGACACTGTGGTTTGCCAGGATCCTTAAAAGCCTTTACATTTCCTCGTGGTGTTTACTTCTGCCAAAACAACATTTCAAAGCCATTTGTATAACACAAGGAAGATTCATTGCACACTTTGTGTGCCTTAGAGTAGAAATGTTTTTCCAAGTATTCCTTAGATTTCTTCCTCACCCTGGCTCTAATGCTGTGTCCTGTTTGAGTTGTATTTTCCCTGTATTCGGTGTAATTCAGGCAAACTTTTCTCATCCTGCAGATAAGCACACACTCATTTACTTTTTCATCTGTGTGATCTGGAGTTGTTGCAGTAGTAGGAGAAGCTGAGTTACATCCCCTGTGTTGTTTCCTGCACCATTTTTCCATCTTAGTGGAATCCATCTGTCAGCATTCAGTGCTTTGTGCTGTGTCCTTGTGGAAGGCTAAGGTGGATTGCAGTTGGCAGGGAATCTTTCTCACTCCATGTGAAAACCCAGCTTCATATTTACCTGCAGCTCTGAAGTGCCAGAGCTGAGAAATCTAATGGGAATAGGTGTGTTTGCCAAGGATCCACTTCAAACACAATGTTTTTTTTACTTAATTCAGTGAGCCCTGATTTTATTTGCATCCTCTTTGGAAAGCAGCATTTAATGCTCAATTATTTTGCACAGGTTTGTGTGGAGGAGTTTGGCTCTGGATTGACTTCTGCAATTCTTTTTTTTAGTTTTTAAATTTTAATTAAAGGTTTCTCTGGGTGATAAAGAAAATAAGGTATTTATTTCAGGATTGTTTCTGTGGAGGTGAATTTATGAAGGTCATGGTGTTAGAGAATCCAAAGCCGCCTCTTTAAGGTTTCCTCTTAGGATTGTAATTGCCCTACACAGCCTGAGTTCTTTAGGAAACTTGGCTTAAAAAACCCAGTCCCTCCTCTCAGTTGTTGTGGTCTTTGGAGGTTGTTCTAATGAGTCTTGTGGGATGAATATTTTCCTAAAGTTACTTGAGGACTGTCGTGTTGTCTTCACTAGTGAGAGCACTAATTCCATTAGAAATTCCATTGATAATTAGGAACAGTTGCTGAGTACAGATTTCACTGAAGATTTTTATAACCTTTCATAACTGTACGGAGTATTTTAGAGACCTTAAACAGCAAACAGTTCAGAATTTTAAAGAGCAGTCCTTATTTCTCAAGCATTGCCCAGAGCAGCTGTGGCTGCCCCATCCCTGGCAGTGTCCAAGGCTGGGGTGGATGAGGCTTGGAGCGGCCTGGGACAGTGGAAGATGGCAGGGGGTGGAAGGGGATGAGCCTCTAACCCAAACCAGTGGGGAATTCTGTGAAACCCCTGGGCAAGAACCAGCAGCACCTGAAAAAGTGGGCCTGACACCTCCTGAGAATGGGTGAGCCATGGGAAGAGAAGGTTGTCAGCAAGTGATGAAAGTAAGAAACAAATACAGATTTCTGTAGAGGATCTTGAGGCATCCCTTTGGAAACACACTGAGGTGAATTTCCCCCCAGATTTTCCATTTGCATCAAAAACTGTCATTGCCCAGCACAGCCTCCTCCGTCCTGGAGCCACCAGAAACCAGCAAGAGGCTGGGATTGTAAAACAAGAGTGATTCCCTCTTTGCTGGTTTGTTTTGTAGTGGTTTTTTTGGTTGGTTGGTCGGTTTTTTGCCAGACACATCTCAAAGTGGAAGGGGATTCCTGTCCTCATGTCTCACCTCAAGTTCTATCAAACACCAAACTGAGAGCCTGGTGCTTTCTTCTCAGAGTTATTCCCCAGGGTGCTAAATACAGGAGCTGGCAGATTTGGGATCTTTTATCTCTGCTGAAGTTTGGAGTAATTTTGTCCCTGCACTGCTGGTGCCTTTAGACAGCTAAAGAGTCCCAGAGCTCGCTGCCTCTGTGTCCCTTCACATCTGATCCTTCTAAAGACTCTTGCACAGTAATGTCATGGCCAGCTGTACTTTCATCCTCCTGGCTTTTCATTTCTGTGCTTATACATAATAAGGGCATAATTACATTTAGATTTAAGCCTACCTGCAAATTCCATTTTTCTGTATAGCTGAAGAAAAGCATTTGAGACTAAATAATGCCTTCAAATTTGGATTCTGCTTTATCTCATCACTGATCAAGTTGAAGTTAGTTTTCTTCTGTTAATGTAATTTCCTATCTCAGGAGATCAGTTTGTTAGAAATGCTCTTTGATACATCTGAATGAAAAGCATGCTATAAATTCCAGTGTGCCACAGGTGTGTTAGATTCTCTAAGCAGGCAAACTAACACAAAATTAAACTTGAAAGTTTGGGAGGGAAATATTAATTATCTGTATTTCTTCCTCAGATCTGCTTTAAAGTACTTTATATAAGTGATTTACAGTAGCTGCTTTGTTTCTCTGTTGTACCTGCTCTTTGTTACCATTTTTATATCAAAGGCCCATTTAAATATTTTACTCCTGCAGGGATTCTTCCTGTTCAGAAGACATAAGGTCTTTTCCTTGCCCCTTCCATACTTCCAAACTGCTTAGATTCTGCTTTTTTTTCCAGTTTATTTTTGGCTTAATTCCTTGAGGCTTAAATTTGTCTGTGAGTTAGAAATATCCACTGATCTGTAGTGATTGTTGACCAATTTGAGTGCAGAAATTGTCCAAGATTCTCTAAAATCTATTTTTATATAAACACTTAGAGCATATGAAGGATACTAAATAAAATTTCATGGTCTGTGGATGCTGCATCCTGTCACTGTGCATCTCAGAGGACATGTTATTTGTGGTAAAAAGCATTAGAAATAGCTCTAAAGAAGCATTTTATTTTCCAGATAATTGTGGATAATCTGTGTTCTGTGATGGTTGGTGGTCCTTGAAGAAGCAGAACAGTTAAAATGCTTTTCTTTTGCAAAGTATTCCAAAGCACATGGGTTGGGTCAGAAGTCAAATACCAGCTCTGTATGACTGAGGTTTATATCATGTTTCGAGCTGAACATTTCTTTATTGCATTAGAGTCAGAGAATGCACTCCAAAGGTTTTTAATGGCAAACTGCTTTCTCTAATGGCTTCCCTAAGGAATTTTAAAGAAATAATGCTCATTTAATTCATTCACGCATGATTTTTAGGCCAGTTCTCTTTGTCAGGCTTTTCACCCTTGCAAATGGTTTCCCATCACAGCCAGCTGGGAATTTTTCCAACCATATCCCTGTAAAGTTCTGTATTCAGACAGTGACAGTGATATATGAAGGGTTTGATAATTACTGTTACCATTTTTTAAGCTCAAATGTCAGAAGTTTAGTGATGACTCAAGGCAACTGGAAAATTTGCTTTAGAACAGAGAAAATACTTCAAAAACATTTACTTGAATTTAATTTAATGTAGTCTTTTGAGGGATTTTATTATTGTGTTTGAACTGGTGCTGGAGGAGCAGTGTGCTGGGGTTGGGTGTGCAAGGGGCTCATAAGGCATGAACAGCTTGAGCTGGATTATTTTTAAGGGATTAAAAAACCAAAGTATCAAAGTTTGACCTCTTGAACACGGCATAAAAGAGTGGGAAATGAGCAGTAAACAAAATTTTCTGGATTTTTTTTTTCTGGCACCGTGCTGGTGGTTGACTTCAAGCATTGCCTGGGTCAGCCCTGCATTCATTTTGACAGAGTGACTGGGGATGAGGGGATGGGTTCCAGCTGCCAAGTGAGGTGTTGTCAGGGAGTGGGGCTTTTCCATGGACTCCAGCCCTGTGTTGGCAGGCTTGAAAGGAACCTATCTGAAAACTGCAGCTTGTCATCATGTCCTGTCTTCCTTGGCAGGAGTGTGAGTACAAAAGCTACAAAGCCAGAATATTTTTTTTCCTGCTGTCCTAAAGGATCTTTATTTCAGTACTAAAACATTTACCATGTAACCTCCAAATGGCTTCCCCTGTGAGTGGCAGAGTGGTGTGGTTTGGAGGGAACCCTGGGCACTGTCCAGTGCCACCCCCTGCCATGGGACACCTTCCTCTGTCCCAGGTTGCTCCAAGCCCTGTCCAGCCTGGCCTTGGACACTGCCAGGGATGGGGCAGCCACATCAATTTTGGCAGATTTGATAAAACTGTGTCTTAGCACTGGAAAAAAAAATCAGCCTTTTTACAAGTTCTGCAGGAAGGATTTAACAGCCCTGTCTATCCAGAGCCCTTTAATCAAGCGTCCCCCTGGGTTTCCTCATCTGGGAGTAGCATAAGGATGGTGGGTGTCACAGAACTGCTCCTCTGATGAGGCAGAGCTCATGGTCAGGCACTCTGTGTGCTTGGATTACAGAGATTTTATCCTGGAAGACTGGGCAATTGCTTTTGCTGTGTTTTGTTTGACCACATCAACAGAAACAAGTTTTAATGGTGCTGCTGGCCAGAGGAGCCTGCTGGGGTGTGTGCTCCCCAGCAGTGAAATGAGAGCTCAGGGAGCTGGATTTGTGCATTCCTGCACCATTTAACCCTGCTGGGGTATTCACATAACCCTCAACTCCAAACAGCCCTTTGAACTTCCCCAGCCCTTGCAGTGCAGCTGCTTTGGATCCTTCAGTAGCACTGAGCATATGAACCCCTGGGCTGAAATCCCTCTGGAAAAAGAAATGGGGATTTCATTTAACAGGGGAGAGAGTAAACCAGGTCTGGGCAAATTTGGAATATTCTGTTTTTCATATTCTCTGAAAACTCACAGATGTCTGCCAGCCAAGTTTTAATAGGTGGGTAACACTGAAAGATTGAACAGGTGGCAAAAATGGTGATCCTTTGGTTTAAGGTTCTTACTTGCTTCGTCAGGAATGAAAATTGATGTTTTACCACTGCAAATTTGGGGGGTATTCTTCATTGGCTACAGGCAAGCCAAGCTTTTCACATTGTCTTCACTTTCCTTACAGTGTTCAGTAGTAACTGTGTTTTCATTCTGATATCTTTTGTTGTAAACTGAAAAACAGGTTTAAACAAAAATAGATGGCTGTTTTATTTTCAGTATCATGAAGTTGTTAATGTTGGTTTACTCTAGAATTCGTAGGCTTGACACTTATTTTTGAGTGAATAGAATGAGATCTGATGTCCACAAACTGCAGTGCTGGGAAACCAAACTAAATTTAAATGCTGGAGAGCTGCTGTGGTGCTTGATACTTCGCTGATGAGAACTGGAGTGCTGTGGAGAGGGAAATGATTCACCCGGGTAGGACAATGGAGCAGTGGGAGGCTGGGCATTCATCTGGATCATCTTAGTCCTGGATTAACAGGCTGACATTTAAATTGCATTCTGTTCCTTAGCCTTTCCTTGCATGTCTCAGTCTTGCTGTAATGTTCCTACACAGACAGCCTCTCTCACCTGCTTTATCTCTGCTCTGACAGGATCACTTTGGAAGGAGTAAATACAGACCACTTTCCTCTGCTGTGCTGCCCTTTGTACTTGCAGGTGCCAAAGGTTCCCATTCCCCAGATAAGCTTAAATGTACAGGGGAGAAAGCAACCAGTTTTTTAATCTTGACTTTTTCTACTTTTTATATTTTTAATCTGCCTGCAAAATAAATCCTTTATCTGGTTGTCAGAACTGAGGTTGGCCTGTGGTTTAAATCAGCGCTGGGCTGCACTGGCTGCAGTCACAGCTGAGACTCTCATCCCAGCGCTTCTCTCTGTTACATCTTGGAAACTTCAACCCTCCAGGCTTGTGATAAAGAGAGTGAAGAATCTTTGGCAAGGAGCTCAGTGCAGGACCGAGGTCTGAGTCACTGACAGTGTCAGAATTGGGTGGATAAGCCACCCTCCCCTGGGAAGCCTCTGGCACTGCCTCACACCGACAAAAAGAGGCTCCACCAGGGTTTTTGAAACATTCTCCTTGTGCTCTCCATGGTTTGCAGTGGCTTAGGAGGAGTGGCTGCTCATCCATGATGTATTTGCTGCATTGTGCTGGCAATCCCAGCTGTAATTCCCTGCCTGAAAGGAAATCTCCTCACATGTGTGATTACAGTCTGTGGCCATTTTTTAAAAATATAAGCAAAGGCTGTCATCAGGGGGGTAATATCCTGAACAAGGCATTAAAGTACAGATAGCTGCTAAAGTAGGTGAAAAGGAAAATGAAGTTTTTGCCTTATCCTTAGAAGCAATCAACTTAATGTGATTAATGGCAATTATTGTGAGTGGGGAGAGATTCAGAACTGCAGGGCACTTCAGGTTTAAAGTTAATTTTTGGTTAGAGTTTCCTAGACTGTAGAAATGTAATTGAGTAGGGGAAGGAGGGGAATCCCTCCATACATTATAAACTAAACAATCTGGTCTTGAACATCCTGAAATACAAGGTAACAGCTATTAGGTGTAGACCAGAAGAACCTCTGTAGAGTTGAGGGTTAAGGAAATACTGAGTTGACAAGCCTGATGTTTCCTCCTCCATACCGTGAGACTAAAAACTGTCCTTTTAACAAAATGTTCTTGTGTTTGGTGCGTCACTGTGGTGTGGAGAGATGTGTCAACCCAGTGCCACTGTCGCTTTTAAAGCATTTCTGTTTTCTGTCCTTTCAGTTGTCTGATGAAAGTTGGAGTCTGTCAGTTTGATAGTCTTGTAGCAGCAGCAGAATAATTTGAAGAAATACAAAATTATGGATAATGATGAAAGTAAGGAGCCTCTGGAAAACTTGGCAAGGCAACTGTCAGGTTGCATGAAAATAATCTTGATTTTAATGTAATGCAGGTGAAAGGATGTGATAGAAACATTTCTTTGCTCTCTCTTGCTGATGGCCAGCATAACCAAGTGAAATGATTCAGAATCACATTAGAGGGGGTATTTGCTCTGTAGCTGTAGGTTTTCCAGCACTTCATCCATGAGACATTTCCAGGACGTGTTTTCCAGAGTCACTGAGGTTAGCAGGGACCTCTGGATGGAGGTGATTCTTTGATCACGGCCCACTGAGCTCAGAGGTCAGCCTTGCAGCAGGTTCCTTCCCCTCCCTGCCCCTTCACCTGCTCTGTCCTGAACCAGTTTGTCCTGGAGCTTCACTGCAGTGACCCTTTGGCAATTGCTTTGCTTTTTAGTGTTTGTTTTTGGCAGAGGGATGAGGCTTACGCAGTGATGTCCGTCTCTCCCCTCATCCCAGCCTCCCCTCAATCCCTAGAGCTTTTAAACACACACGTGCATTTCCACTGGGTTTGACAGAGCAGCAGAGTCTCTACATCCAGTTCCTGTGGCTGTCACCAAAGGTGGCAGCAGCAGCAGGGAGAGGCTGGGCTGGGAGGGAGCCTCCAGGAAAGCTCCAGGTGGGATCCATGGGCACATCCAGCTCGGAGCAGACCCTGGCTCTGCCCTGCCCTCCACAGGCTGAGGTGGTGAAAGTGCCAAGGAAAAGCTGGGTGGGTGTGGGGAGAGTCTGCAGGTCTGTGAGCAGTCAGATTTTGCTGTCTTTGCTTGCTAAATGTGTGTTATAAAGCTCTTTCTTGCCTCTAATGCTAGACATTCCCTGGCTGTAGGTGCTCCAGACTTACACACTGAGGCTTCATTTTTTGGTAAAGAGAACTCCCCACAAGCTATTCAAACACCACAGGGTGTTCCATTGCTTCTGTCTGATCACAAGATCTGCACATTTTTACTTGCAGTTGTCTTTTTTACTCTTCCCTATTTAGCCACACTCAAAGTAATTAGTGGGCACACTGCTGCATATATGAATTTTTAGGGGATTTTGTGCAACTCTTGATTTTTTTTCATTTTCAGTGCTGCTGGCTCTCACTCCCAACATTGGAGCAATATATGCTCTTTAAATTGCTGAAGAAGTAATTGAGGTCAAGGCTTTGAAGCTGCTGCTTCTTTGTGGTGAATTATTAATTCTCAAGGCATACAGAAAGAGTGACATTGTAAAATTCATTGTAAAATTGTGTACTTTGTCACACTAGCTCCTCTGCTTGCATGCATTCTGCTCTGCTTTTCATAACATCTCCTTGGACTGCCTTTTACCAGTTTTTGTGGTTTTCAGTTCATCTGCAAACTGGATTTCTCATTTTCAACTCCTCCACACGATTTTGGGATTATTCTGGTGTGAAGTTTGTGAGGTCAGTCTTTCGTAGTGAGAAATTACAGTGAAAAAAGGGAAGTTCCTAAGAGTTTGTGAGATCCAAGGCTGTGTTAGGAAACAGTTTGAGGTGATACAAGTACTTCTATTCCCATAGAAACAGTAAAAAAAATACTGCTTTAAAACCAGGACATTCTCAGGCCTTTGATTTCTGGTGTGGGTCCAAGAATGTAGGATGCAAATGAATATGTTTTGATAAAACTCTGTTGATGGCTCTTAGCTCGGGCAAGGGTAGAGAGCAGAAGGGCTGGTCAAGACAGGGACATCAACAGAGCTGACCCAGAGCTGCCTCTCACTCTATGTTTGCTTCAAGCTGGCTTTGTCAGGACCTCATTTTTTGTGTTGTTTGCATTGTTGTTTGAATATTTGAGTCAGTGTTGTTGCTTAAAGTAGCACGGTCTCATCCTTGCTGTGCTCGTCGAGTTTCCTCTGGGCTGGGATCTGTCTCTGTCCTTGGTCTAGTGTGAGATTTTCCACTTAACCCCATCCCCTGGTTTAAACTGATAGCCTTGCACCATCCTAAAATCTCTCTTCCTGATGGAAAGTAGTTATTTCCAAACATTGGTGAGAGCACTGCTTTTTATTCATACCAGCACAAAACTGCAGTGATGAAAGTGTGACAGTGCTTTTAACCTTCTTCAGGTGAAATAAGAAATTCACATTTATTCCTGGCTACTGAATCAAGTGTCTCTTCCCTGATTTCTTCTAGAGGGGTTATGAAACACTGAAGAATTCTTTTCATTAAATGCACCCACAAGGTGTATCTGAAGAACTGAAGTAGATCTTCACCTTTGGCTAACCTCAGCTTTCCAAGCTTTTACCACACTGGAAAAGAATGTAGCCCCAAAAGGCTTTCAAGCTTGATGTGGTTTTTTTGGAAGCTATTTAATTTTTGTTGTGGGGTTTTTATTACTCTCTGATTACAGCTTAATGGCTTATTAAGAACAACAGTTCCATCCCAGTCCAAAAACATCTTTTCATAACAATTCTCCCTGTGAGTCATTGCATTTATTTATCTCCATATTTATTGCAGTAAATCCTTCACTTCCTCTGCTCCCCCAGCCACCCTGTTTGGTGTTTGTTGTTCCCACTGAAGCCGTGGCAGCCATGGTAGAACACATCTTTGTTTTTCTGCACCATTTCTGCATTTACAAATCTGCACTGGGATTTTTCTTGGATCGCCTCCCCGTTTTATGTTCTGTGTCCTTGTTACAGCCTTTGAAAGCTTCTTCCAGCGAGCACAAAGTGCATTAAATGGCATGTGCAAATGAGCAACAGCACAGCTGCTAATTGTGCTAACAGATGTAAATAGGAAAAACATTACTTTTCTAATGCTGCAAGTATTTATAGAAACCATTACCCATCTTCCATAACACTTTGATTATGGATGGAGCCTCTCTCAGGTTCAGCAAAGTTGATGAAGCTTTTGCAGATGGTTTGATTTGCTGAGGTAATGTGGAAGAAATACAGATGTTTCAAAGCTTTTGTTTCAGATGCTTTAGGCAACTAAATGGCTTAAAAGGAAAGCTTTTGCTTTGCATCCTTTAGAAACATCCATGGCTTCTGAAAGGGTACATATGGCAGGGGTGTTGAGTGCCAGCAGGGAGCCTGAGCTCTGGGAGCTGCATTCACCTGCCTGGCCAGGCTAGTTTGAACATCATTTGTCCTGAGCAGAGCATGACTTGCAAAAAACCCTCTGGCCAGGGGCAGGCAGCTCCCATTTCCTCTGTGCTTGTGATTTATCCATCGGGGACATAACCTCTCCTGGGAATGAGTGGCATCCTCCTGGCTGGAAGTGTGTTTGCAGCTCAGAGGAGCTCAGCCTCAGAGTGATTTTCCTTTTGTGTGACCCTTTCCCACAGTTGGCAAGGGGGTCACTGCCTGGGCCAGCCTTGGAGGAGCAGAGGAGGCTCCTGGCCTCAGGCACTGAGGGACCCAGCAGTCTCTGCCCCCTGGGTTAACTCCCAGGAGAAATCTTAAATGGCAGTAAGAGATCTGTGGCAAATCCCAAGTCTCCATCCAGCCCCGTGGTGGATTTGGACTCACATTGCATTTCATCCAGGGCACAGTTTCTTTGGGGAGCTGCTTTGCTCTCCTCATCTGGCTCAATTCTCTTGCACAAACAGGATTTATTTAGGTGTATTTATCTAATCCATAGCCTGTTCCTCTTCTAGAAACTTCACAGAGTCCTTCTTTCCCTTCATCTTTCTCCAGTGGCAGACAGCAGAAAATTTGTGGGAGCAGGAGGGAAATGGTTCCTGCTTAAGATGTGAAGTCTCAAACAAATGTGCAAATGTGTTCAGTGTGTTAATGAATTGCTGTGTCTCTGCAAGGAACCTTCAGCTTCTCTCTGTCCTGACAGGTCAGTGCTTCCCACACCAGTTCTGTAACCTACCTCTGTGTGCAGATATTTAAAAAAACAAAAGTCTGAACCTTAGTGTTTCTTTTCTTCCTCCCAGTGCTGCTGTTTTCCAGATAGCTGCAGTGGTGTGCTTTGGCTTTGGTAATTTTTTTTCCCTGCAGTAAAAATGTCACTTTTTTTTCCCCCCCTTAGGACTTGGCTACTAAAAAATCTGCTAAAGCATTTCCTCATCATTTTGCAAAATCACAGTTGCTTGGTGTCTAGGAGAGTTTTAAAATCTGAAGTTGGGATCAGGGATGATGAAAATTGACCTGGCTTTGACTGCACCTGCTAGAGAGCTCTTGGGAGATACCTTGTATAGGTTTTTCACCCCCTCCTCTTCTCTTTCTTCAGGGAATTAAAATTTAATTACAGAGCTTGGAAAACTCTTCACATCATGTAGAGACTGAGCTAAACAATGAGAGGGAAATGAAAGCAAGGCAGGAACATGAATTGTAAAAAAACCCCCTCATACTTGGTATTTCTGTACTACTCAGAGGTTTCATTCAGCTCCTTTTTAAATGGGAGGGGATGTGTGGGGGTTGGTGGGTGTGAATACTTACTATTTTCTGCAAGAGGGAAAAGAAAGAAAAGGTGGCTTTCAGTATAATTCACAGGGCTAATGGATAGATCTACCTGGTTATTATATCCTAAAGCCTTGGCTGAGCTGACTAATGAATGCCATTTTACTGGAGCTCACCAATCCCCTTTCCTAATCACTTCAGAACCTCAAGTCAGGTCCTAGCAGAAGCTGTTTGGAATTTAACCTTGGTAATAAATGTTGGGTTCAGATAGTGTTCTGTTAAAATAGAGCTGCTTTAAAAAAATAGTTATTACTGTTCTGGTTACTAGCACAGAAGAGGGAGAGGTAGGAGCAGTTGATCTGTGATCTCTTTCTGGCTGCATTTGAATTCCACAGGACTGTGGATCTAAAGAATGTGGAGGTGGATCAGAAAGGCTGTCACAGTGCCTGGGTGGCTGCAGTCACACTGAAGGGACAGATGTGTTAAACTGCACATTTCCCTACAGGGACTGGCCAAATAGTGCAGGGAGTGAAGCACCAGTCGTGCCTGTGGTAAAGGATGATAATAAATGAGCTAAATCTGCATTGGGGTTTTTAATACATATTTTTAAAATTTTATTTTTGCGTAATCCTTACACATAATTTGTTAAAATAAATAAAGATTCCCAAGGGAGAGTTTCTGTCAGAGCTTTTCCAGACTTCTCTGGTAGCTGTCACCAAAGTGTTGTATTTGCTTTGGATAACTGAGCAGATCTTCTTTGGTTTACAAATTAAAAGCTTAATAAAAGACAAGCAGTTAATAAGCATAACTTGGTGCACTATGAACAGTTGAAAAAATGAAGTCTCTTTTCCCAAAGCTGCCAAATGAAGTCAAAGGTCAGTTTTTGAAGCAGTGCCTACTTCTTGAGTGTGTGTCTACACACTTTTAGAGAGGGTGGAATGGAATTCTCTTCTGGGGTTGAGGCTCTACAGATCCTTTCCCAAGTGCTCTTAAATACAATCACAATAGATTGTATTAGAAATTGTAAATAGAACCCCAAAATGGTGTGGGTTGGAAGGGACCCTCAGGCTCATCCCATTGCACCCCCTGCCACGGCAGGGACACCTCCCACTCTCCCAGGCTGCTCCAAGCCTTGGACACTGCCAGGGATCCAGGGGCAGCCACAGCTGCTCTGGGCACCCTGTGCCAGGGCCTCGCCTCCCTCTCAGGGAAGAATTCCTTCCTAACACCTCATCTAAACCTTCTCTCTATCCATTTAAAATCATTGTCCCCTGTCCTGTTTATTTTATATATGTTTATTCTTGTAAAGGTTATTTATTGAGCCTCTTCATACAAACAAACCACCTTTGTTTAAATACAGAGGCCACTTTCTGTGGGATACGTTATGTCCTTGAAGGGATTTATGAATCCTTCTTTCCCTTCTCATTCCTAGCAGGATTTTGCCTGTGCCTCTTTATAATGCACGGTATGTCCTGCCCTGCTGATTTTTGTACTTGTGATTATTCAGTGTTGCACATCAGCAGCTGTGCCCAGGGAGAAGTGCTCCCCACTGGTGAGGCAGGGCTGAGCCATATGGCAGGTGAGGATGGAATATTGCAGCTCTGGGCTGAGCCCCTCCTCCTCACAGCCGGCTCCACACGCAGCGAGCAGCCTGTGAATGCATCCCTGCCAACACCTTCAGCCCGGGCTGAGGGGCAGCCTGGCTTTCTGCAGCCTTGCTCCTTCCTTCCTCAGCTCTTGCTTCTCTTCAGTGGCTGCTGAGAGCCCATTTTCCTGAAATAACCCATCAAGGGACAGAGGGAGAGGCTGAGGGGGCTCTGAGCTGCCTGCACTGCCCTGTTCTTGGACATCGCACCCCCAGGGAGGGTGCAGGTGTGTGTCCTCAGCCTTGTGCTCACCTCCAAAAGTGATCCAGGAGGGGGAAACAACATGCAAGAAGCCCTCAGTGAATTCAGTTTCCACCACAGCTATCATAACCTGCATCTTTGGATTGAAATTGCCTGGGTTTGGAAATCTGAGTTCAGCTTTGCAGTGTTGGTTATTTAACACAGCGTGCAGTTGGGTGAGTGTGGGAATGGGTGTGCTTGCAGCAGAGTGACAGTCACACTGTTGCCTTTAGTGGGTGCCATATGAGACCAAAATAGCTGCCCTTGCACCCCAGAGGAGCAGGCAGCCTGTTCCTAAGGAGGAGTGGGATTTCTGCAGCCATATTTGTAATAGGATATTTCTGGCCTTGCACTGTGTTTTAAACTTTGTTGAGATTCTGAGCACTTTGCCTGTAGTTATGGACATCTGTGCTGCACTTGATCAGCTAAAAACTGAAATCACAGAGTTTCTGATGGATCACAGGTTTTCTTTGATCCTTTAGGATTTAAGCATGGGGTAACCTTTATCCTCTCACTGATACAAAAACTCAGCAGCAGAAAACCAAACCATCATAAGGGGAGCTGATCTTAAGTGTTTGAAGGGTGCTGTTGGAGCCAGGGAAATGCTGATGTGTTCCAAGCTTGGCTGAGGCAAAAAGTTCCTATCAGTGCTCCTTCCTGGTGTGATGTGATGTCCAGCTCAGGGTAGTCTGCACCAAAACACTTGGGGTGTGTTTGGAAGGCATTATTTATGTATTGGCAAACCTGGAGCTGACAGGTGGCATTGGAGCAGGACCGTGCCTTGCTGTGATCCCAAAGGTTGTGGCAGTGGGATTTTGTGCCCAAAGCAGAGCCTTGGCAGAGGATTTCAGATTTCCATGGCCTCTGCTTTCCAGGCAGCTCCAGTGTGCCAGGACACTGTTCAAAACCTCCTCATCTGCTGCATGCAGTGTGTCTTCAGTTGTTTTCTTTTTTAACAGATACATAAGTTTCCCAGGTGTTCCTGCTTTATATTCCAGCAGCACACAAAAAAGGGGAGCTGGAGATCCAGCAGAATGCTCTCTGGAGCATGGGCGCCTCGCTGTGTTTGGGTGGAACATATTTAATCCCAAGCTGGAAGGTTCAGGCTTGGAATAACATGCCAGGAATGTGGTGTCTGCCTGGCAGCCCAGCTTGCTCAGGGATCACACAGTGTCAGAATTTCTCTTGCTCAGCATCTCTCTGCTTTATAAGCACAAACTGCCAGAACTGTGAGGTTTTCCCTGGATACAGAGGTTATGGAATAGCAGGCAGTTTGTGTGTAGTTAAGTTGGGAGCTGGTGATGGCAGACTTTTCCCACCTCACTCCCCAGTGGAGATTCCTATGGAGCTCTCTCTGTAAGGATCCAGGGCTCTCTTTCCCTTGCTGGCAGCGTGGCCCTGCCCGTGGCAGCAGGGGGATCCAGCAGCGCATTCCCCCGTGAGCTCAGGGTAACTGTGCCTGTGCTTCCCTCCAGGAGGACTTTCGGAAAAAGGTTGAAGATTACATTAAGCGCTACGCGAGATGATGAAGGGGGAGGGATGGCAGCGCCGCCGCGCCGCTCCAGAGCTGTCCTGAGCTTCAGCAGCAGCCAAACCAGCCCGGATTGTACCAGTCCCGTGTCCATGTTGTACTGAAGAAGAAAACTAACTTCATAACCTGTCCATGTTCAAAGGAGAGTTCAGCATAAATACAGCAAGAATTTGTGTCTGTTGGTCGAAAGTTGTCTGCTTCCTTTTACAAATGTTTACTCTTCTGAACTGTACTGTATATCCTGTTGATGAGATGCGCTTGAGAAGTTACAAGAAAACACTGTTGAAATTGTAATTACACTTCTTTTTTTTAAAACTCTTGCCTAATCTGGAGGGGGGGAAGGAAAAAAAACCCCAAACAACCCAAGCAGAAAAGGTGGTGAGCTTTTGGAACACATTGAGTTGGCAATAAATGGTCTCCTGTGAACCAAATCACAAAACTGTTGCCTTTGATGAGCAGAAACAATATGAGCTTTTTCTCAGAGTCACTCAGCTGAGGCTTAGAGCTTGCCAGAGTGGAAGTGCAAAATGAGATTCTAATTCTGGTATTGAAATTCTCAATGCTATTTAATGTAAGTATGTTTTTGTCACAGTTTGGAATTCTTACATTGTTAATTTCAGGCCCTGTTTGGGTTACAGTATTTTTTTGTTGTTGTTTCTATTCATTGTGTGAAGTAGTTAAAAGAAATACAGGCTAATACCTAACTTAAGTACATGTTTAGTATTAGTAAAATTATATATATATATATATATATAAAATATATATATTATATATTTCTGTGAAAAAATTAACAAAAGGGAGATTTTTTTTTAAGAAATCTGCCTTTGGGTTTCCAATCTGGATGTAGTGAGAGAGCATCAGATGCTGTTTGATGTGATGGAGGTAAATTCAGGCACCGTTATCTGGAGAGCACCTCACTGTGTTCCCCAGATTCCTGCACTGACAGGGAGTGAGGCAGCTGGAACCACACCACCTTTATTTCCCCCACTCGTGCACCCTTGGCTTTCCTGCTTTGGGAGGAGGTGATGCTGCAGTTGCCTTTCCTGCAGGGGGCTGGGTGGCACTGAGAGCCTGCAGAGCAGAGCAGCGCCCACCCCAGGAGCGGCTCCAGTCCGTGTGCCAGAGCTCCCTGGGATTCCCAGGACTGGGATCACGCAGAGGAGCTGATGGAGCCCTGCCGAGCTGCTGTAAACAAGAGCAATGTTTGTGTGGTTTCCTGCAGAGCAAGAGTGTGTGTGACACTTGGGCTTTGACTGTTGGGGGTTTATCCCCCCTCCATTCTTTCCTGCTCTTCCCCTGCTGCAGAGGAAATTAAAACAATCTTAGCCACAGGCACAGCAGAGCTGGGCTGCAAACTGTGAGCGTGAAACTTGTGTGTTGAGTTTTCCCTGTGCCTTTTCCTTCGCAGCCTCACAAGCTCCTGTAGCTGTTGCTGGAGGCCTGGGAAAGCAGGGAGGTGAAACACAGGGATTGGCATGCAGGAGGAGAGCTTCACCTGCAGATAACACTCACAAGGAAACACAGCAGCCCAGTATTTTACACAGGCAACAGCCAAAAGATCTGTCAGCAAAGGTAGGGAGTAAAACACAGAAATAGCGAGGTTGGGAAATACATCCAGGTTTTGCCTATGGCTGTAGAAGGGTTCTCTGATTCTTGAGTTGAACACTCAACCCCAGGGTTGCTGTAACAAAGTAGTTCTTGCTGTAGAGGCACCCTGGTACTGTGAGCACCTTGCATCCTTCAGGAGGAGGGGTCACAGTCCCCATTTCCTGGATTGTCACCGTGGATGGCTCCTCACTCATTCCAGGAAGCTGCTGCTGTGCCCAGGGCAGGGAAAGCCAGGGTGCTGCTGAGGGCAGCCAGGGAAAGCTGTGTCTGAGCACAGGGCTGCAGCCATCAAAGCCATCCCTGCCTCCCAGGACTGTCCTGTTTAACCCCTTCCCCGAATTGCTGCTTGCCTGGAGATGAGCAGAATAATAAAGTTTGGATACTGTTAAATACTGTACAAGAAAGTCTGAGCATTGGTTTGTGCTCATCTAGGACATGGGGATGGGAGGGATCCTAGATCTCATCACCTCACAGTCCAGGAAAATAAACTGAATTTTTCCTGAACACGAGGAGATGGACGGGGGGGGTTATGTATTTACATAAATATATATGCATATATGTTTATGTATATTTTAATGTATGTTTGTATAGATGCAATTAACCTATGCTTCTGCCAGAATCATAGACTGGACTGGGCTAGAAGGAGTCTGGGCTGTGTGGGCCAGGCAGAGGGCTGGGTGTCCCACTAGGTTTTGGGGGTTTTTTGGAAATGTGAGTCAGGAGTAAACAGCAGCCGGTGCCAGCAAGGCACTACAGGGGGCTGGAGTGGACCAGAGCTGTCAGGGTACGATTGGGGGGCCCCATCCATCCCAGGTGCTGCCCAGTGTTCCTGCACTGGAGCTGAGCCCACTCCTGGACCCCCAACCTGCCCACCCACACCCAGGGACCCCACTGGGTGGGGGTCAGCACTGTGGGGGTCTCTGGCATCACAGAATGAGGGCACTGAGGGGGAGGCTGGACCTCAGCCTTCAGAGACAGGTACCTGGTTTATCCATGTATTGTTTATTTAGGTAGGAAAAGCACCTTATTCCCACTCCCTGTCAGCCCCAGGGCACCACCGCAGCCTTCCCCGCGTTGTTCCCCACCTCCCGGGCAAAACCCAGCCCGTGCCAGCCTCGTCCTTGTGCAGGGGGCTGGGGGAGAAGATGCCTTTCCAGTGCGGGGGAAACCCAAAAAAGGACCAGGAGAGGGAGCCGAGGATGTTCAGGCGGTCTCACGTGTGTCGGTGCGGGGCTGGCAGGATCTCAACTCCCCACACCCGCTTGGGTTTTTATTTTTTTCCCTTTAAAATTTTCCTGCTCGGCACGGAAGCGGCCGGGAGAGGCGGTGCGGGGTGAGCGGCGCTCCCCGATCCCCGGCGGAGTCCCCGCTGCCCGTTCTGCCCTACAACCATCGCTCCCACGACATTTATTTGGAAACCTCCGGGCACACGGCAGAGGAGGAGCGGCGGCGATGCTGTCCCCGCCTCCGGGGCTCGGCACCCTCCGCGATGCTCCCGTGGCGGGCTCGTCCCAAAGCCCAGGCGCGTCCCGGGGGGGACCCACCCGTCCCTCCCCTGCGCCGTGCCCGCCGCGCCTACACGATGCCCTCGCTCCGTTTGCTCCTCCACACCACGAGCGCCGTCATGAGCAGCGTGACCAGCACGGGCAGCACGATGAAGGGGCACAGCACGCCGTTCGGGGGGTCGTGCAGCGCCCGGCCCGACGGAGAGCAGTTCCTGAAGTATTGCCGGTGCACGGCCACGAAGAACTCGTCCACCAGCCGGTTGGGCCAGTAGCAGTCGAGCCTCTCGGCGATCAGCACCGTGCAGTTCGTCAGCTCCCCGTAAGTGCTGCAACACACAGAGAGAGCCACTGGGTACTGTATATATATATATATATATATATATATATATATACACACATTGTATATCCTGTATATAAAATACAAAATATATACTACACCCTTTACAATATATATATATGAGAGCAATATAATATATCCCTGTACAATATCTCATACTCTATTACAGAGGCGTGTACTTGAGATTGTGCTACAGCTGTTGAGTTCTTAAAGTTTTTAGCTACAGCTAGCCCTGTAAAAAATATACAGCGGGTTTTCGAGGACTTACGTAACCTATAAAAATATATGGGGTTTTGAGTTCATAGCTGGAGAGGTAAAAAAGTAACAGGGTGTTTTAAATTCCCACCAGGTTTTGCCACTTTGAGGGCAACTTTTAAAGTGTTCACCCGCGGCCAAAAGCGGTTTTCATTTATGGAATGATGTGGTGGTGGTGGTTTAATTTTACAGAAGGAAATGAAAGCAGAAATAGTATTTACAGGAATAAATAAAAACAGAAAAAGTTTTTACAGGTATAGCAAGAAACAAGTTTGGAGGGTTTGGTTTGTGTCAATTTTTGCAGAATCTCCTGGCTGAACTGGTGCTGTGAGAAAATACAGGCCAGACTCACATGTTTTTAAGCAGACTTTCAGGAAACCCATCCCAACCTGGCCTTCGGAGCACCATCCTCCAGCTTGTGTGAGTTCAGTCCAAAGGGGGACAGAAATAAGTACACTGAATCTACTTTAAAATCTCCTTTGATTTGCCTAAAACCGGGGATGTTGCACAGAAACCAGCTGGGCAGGCCCACAGCCCATCCCACCCCTCTGTGACCAGCAAGTCCATTGTTCCATTTTTTAAATACCTGGAAAACCAGGAGCAGCCGTGAGCCAGAGACACTGTCCCTGTGCCAGGCCATCAGCCATCCTCTGGAATGACAGGTAAACCCTCCCTGCTTTGAAACCGGCTCAGCATCAAAACACGGATACAAATTTCCCCCTCCCCTCTCCCAATTAGTCACATCTAATCCTAGAGAAGCAAAGCAGAGCAAACCCCAGCTCTCCAATTAAAAACCTGCCTGGGGGAAGGAACATTTTAGAAGCAGCTTCCCAGCTGCTGTGCACAGCCCCAGCGCAGCTCCTCAGCTGGGGTTTGGGGTTTTGGGGCAGGCTGTGCCCACACAGCCTGAGATTTAATTAATGGGGCCTGCAGCTGCTAAAAGCAGCTTCTGCTCAGCATCCCAGTGTGCAAAATTACCATTTCCGGTTCCTCAGCATCCTTAAGAGATCTCAGGAGCTGCAGCATCTTCAGGAACCAGAGGGGAGGTGTTAACAGGTGAATAAAAGCTATTTTTAAAGCTGAAGGGCCATAGAGCAGCTGGCTTAGCCCTTCCCTGGCTCCAACTGCGCTTCCACGGGGACAAATCCCTGCTCCCATCACTGTGTGTGAAGACATGTGAGGAACCAAAGGCCAGCAGTGCCAGCCAGTGAAAGGATAAACTGTCCCTGCCCTTTCCAGGGAGGCAGCAGCCCTGCTCCAGCACTCGGCCACCTCCAGATCCGAGGAGCGGGGCAGCCACAGCCCCAGGGCCAGCGTGGGGGCACAAGGAGGTGGCCGTGGGGCTGTGACTGCAGGGAGGTCCCTCCATTCTAATGGGGTGGCTGAACACACCCCAAGTCTCTTGTCCCTTTTGTTTTTGCTGTTTCCGTTGGAGCCCCCCTGCTCCAGATGGCATCCTCAGCAGGAGCAGGGTGGCATCAGGGGCACTCCCCCCCTCTGGCCCCACAGACCACAGAGTGGGTGGGAGGGTCCCAGAGGGAAGAGAAAGTGTTCTCAGGACAGGCCCAAGTGCAGAAGTGACACCGAGGGCTGCTGAGCTCTTGGCCAAGGCAGAGCAAGGCTGGGTGCTCTTCAAGAGCCCATTTCTGCCCTTTGCTTACACAGAGCAAACTCGACCACGGCACTTCTATCAACAGCCAGCTAAAGCACAGCTGAGCTCTCAGCTATGGCCAAGCTCTCACTGCTTCCACTTTACCTCCCAGACCCCCAAAGGGCCCTGCCAGACTCCATCATCTCCTGTCCATCCCAAATGCCCCCAGTCACGGGCACTGGGGACCTTCTCTGACACAATGCCAGCCACCACAGCAGCATCCACTGGCTGGGAAGGGATAACCAGGCTGCTAACAATGTCAGACGGGATCAGGATCCCTCTGGACAGCAGCAGTGCTGCTGCCTGGGCCTGAGTGTGCTCCTCCCCACCACAGCCATGGTGAACATTCATCCCACTGTGTCTCCAAACAGCATCTGGTTCTCTTCTCACGAGCAGGGCCACGTTATTGTGCCGGCCTGGTCCCACTGGGAATCCAGCCTGGGCTGGTGGTGACATACCTCAGGGACGGGGGTGTTTTCCTGCTCAGCTCTGCCCCATTGCCACAGCCCAGCCCCAGAAAGCCACGCACACATCCCACCACGCTCAGCAGGACACGGCTGAGCCAAGCCCCGGAGGCTGCAAGGATGATCCTCAGCCACAGAGTTAAAACTCTCTGGAGAGAGGGTTGGAGCAGGATGCTCTGCCTAAGCGGGGGTAAAGCAGCTTGAACTTTACCCTACTTGTGAAAAATTCTCACAGATAGATGGAGGAGGGGGGGTCACGATTTGCCCACATGGATAACATCAATCTCGACTCAGTAATTACTTTGCTCATTTTAACAGCTTTGCTTCAATATTGTTTCAATAAATAGGGCAATATATACAACTGCCTATGCTATGTAGTAAATAACTGGATCCAGCCACACCCAGACCCTACCCCAAGAAATTGAGGGGGTCCCTTCTGCATCTCCTCCCTAAGAAACTTCGTTCCAAGCTTCCATTCTGCCTATAGCAAATGTGGAGTCAAGCTCTTGGCTTTCAGACAAGCCCCCAGCTCATGTGCAAGCCTCCATCTCCTCCACAAAAATACTAAGCAGCTGCTCTAGGCTAGCACTGGGAAGAGGGTAGGTTTTCCCAAACAATCCCACCACTGCCAGGAGACAGACACCTGGCCCTCAAAAGCTCAGCTGTGCTTCCGAGTATTTTTTCCCCACCCAATGTGAGCTGCAGTTAGAACTGTTTTCCCTGTCACCATGGAAATGCTTGGGGTTTAAAGGATGCTGTGGATGGACTGTGTGGGGATGAAGGGCTGCAGGCAGCATGGGGATGGGGCTGGGCCACTGGTGGGAAGCATTCGGAGCATGATTGAGGGTTTGGTGACATCTGAATGCTTACACTGCTACAAATCCTAACAAATTCCTCTGGGTTTTGTTACCACTGCAGCCAAGACTGGAAGTGGCTCTGGCATTTATTCCTTGACAGCACTTGGATGTGGAAGGTGTTGCACCAGGACTGGGGTTCACAGGATTGACAGCTCTCTCCTTCACCTTGAGTATCCCGGGATTTCTCACCCTCCCTGAATTCCTTGCTTCAGAAGGGAAAGAAAGAAAACACCACAAGGGTTCACTTTGCTTGGCAAATTAAAAGAAAACATCGATTTCCTCTTCTGCAAGGCTGCAGGGTGAGCCTGGAGCCAGGCTAAAGGGGTATCCATAAGGGACCTGGCAAGCTGGAGATAAATACGTAGATAATGAGATAATAAGAGAACGGATCAATCTGTTTTCTGTAAATAATGGATAAATAACCTGAAGACAGAGTGTGAGTGTGCTGACAGCAGGGAGAGCAGCTCCATCCCCGGCTGCAGCTGTCAGAGCAGCATGATCCCCCTGTGAGCTCCCAGGGGAAAGCATTCCATGGAGATTTTCAGGAATGCCACAGGGTGGATATATTTGGGATGGAGACGCTTGCCTGGGCTGGAGTGACACCCACAGCTGTGGCACCCTGAGCATCCCCTTCCTGCAAATCCATGCCCTGGCCATGGTCCCTCCAGCCAAAACCCAGCGGGAAAAATATCCCCAAGTCATCAGCTCCTGCTGACGCATTCGTGGGTGGGCAGCGGCAGCCCGAGCCCTCCAGAGCCCTGGAACAGCTGCCTCCAGGGAGACCACAGCTAATCCCCCTGGCTCAGCCACCACGCTGATGGAGCTGGAGCTGCAATCAAAATAGCCGAGCTGCTCTTCGGGATAATTCATCGGGCACAGCTGAGCTCCCGGCCAAAGCAGCTCGGCCACCACCACGGAGTGGAGGAGCCCTCGGCACCGAAGATCCCAGGATGCAGCTCCAGTCTGGCTTTTGAGTCCCAGGGCAGCCAGAGTGTGCAACAGCTCACACAAGTTCCCTCAGCCCGTGAGAAAAACTTGTGTATAAAAATCCAGCCATTTTCCTTAAATAACCAACGCTAAGGAAAGCCAGCAGAGCTCAAGGGGGTTGGACAAACCCAACCCAAGCTCACACAACACTCCTGCTCCAGAGATTCCTTGGATACATCAGAACAGCAGGAGCAGCGGTGCAAGAGCTCAGCTGATGCCTCTGAGGGCGAGATGGGAGCAGCATCTGCTGCCTATAAATAGGACCAGTGACCCACAATTACAGACTCTGCTGAGACGATTCATAAATCCAGATGTTGCCATCGTGCCATCCTCAATTGAGCAGGAAATGATGGAGCTTAGGGGCATTTCCCTGCTAAACGCTGCATGCAGGAAATCAGAGCTCCTGAAACACGCTGCTGGTGGCACAGAGGCAAAACCTCCCAACATTTCTCCTTCTTTCAGGCAGGTCTCACACATCAAAATGCCTTGGTTGGGGGGAAGATCTAGAGAGAACAGGCTCCAGGCAGGTGCTTTATTTCCATTTCTTTGTCTCACACTGGTGGAAGACAAAATCCTTCCCCGAGAGGCAGAGGGGTGACCAGCCAGCTAATACCACCCCCTGCCCACTGCTTTCTTCCCTTTCCCCAAAATGGGGATGGTGATTCCCACACACATCCAGGGAGCAAGGTGTTGAGCCCACCCAAACCCCAAATCCTTGCAGCTGATTTACTGCAGTAACTGAACTATTTCTACCCAATTTTTCCAGTGTCCTGAGGGCACAGGAGGCTCAGAGCAATGTCATCTCTCAAATAACCCTGAGCCATGTGTTTGCACGGAGCAAATGGACTCAGGCAATCAAATTAAACCCTGCGAGCTTATCAACATTTCCTCCAAGTGCCTCAAGGGTAACGACTTTAGCTGGGGCTATTTAGGAGACAAACAGGACATGTGAGGTAAAGCACAAGATGGTGAGGGCTGGAACAACATCAGCAGCCCTGGGCATTTCTGAGCACCAGATGAGGCTTCTCAAAACCAGAAACCTCCCACAGTCTGCCAGGTCTCTCTTCTTCCCCTCCATTCTGCCACGGATCAAGGGGAAGGGAAACCCAATGGTGTGTTTAGAATGACAGAACAGAGTCATTGAATCATTAAGGTGCGAAAAGACCTCCAAGATCTTGGAGTCCAACCTTTGACCAAAAGATGGATATGCATACGTGTGTAGGTTTTAATTTCACACAGAAGAAAGGGCCATGAAGCAGGAAATCACAAAAATCTCATAAAACCTCTTAATTTTTGTGCAAAACACTCATGGCACACAGCACCATCTGCTCCCTGTTTCCAGCTGACCCCCGTCTCCACTAGTGTCACTTAAGCTCATTTTCGTTCCACTGCTTCATTTTCCCAGGGAAAGGCCACAGAAAGGCAAAACATGGAGAGTCGGCTGAAGGGGGAAAGAGGGAGCTTCTTCTCTCAAGCCCCCACGCCAACAGAGAGCCACCCCGACCAGTCTTCCAACTCCAGTCAAAACCATCTCAGCAGATTTACACCATAGTGGTACCAAAGGATTCAGCTGTGCTGATTATAAATAGGAAAGAGCTAATCCAAAGAAAGCACTGTCTGCAATAAAAATAAAACCAAACCCAAAGGAAATCCCCCCCAAAAATCCAACAAACCCCCGCAGAGCAGCACACCCCCCATGTGTGACACCCCCTGCTGGGGCTGCACCCAGCAGGGCTCCCTTCCCACCCTCCCTATCCCACAGAGATGCTCCAGGGAAGCGAGGCTGCACCTCCACTGCTCCCACGTCGTAAATCAGGGCTGACTCCCTGACACTGATTACAAACAGGAGGCTTAGCAGGCGGCTGCTGCTGCCAGACCATTCCAGCCTCTCCCTCTAGCTGCTTGGAAAAATCAACACACAACTCGTGCAAGGAGGGGCTGAGCCTGCAGCTCCGGTGGGACAGTTCTCACTGTGGGTTTCAGGACATCTCGGTGGGTTACAGGGTTTTCAGGCTGAGTTAGGGTGTTTTGAGCTGAATGGAGAACCAGAGTGCTGAGAAAAAATGAAAAATCTCATGGAAAATAACGTCCATCAAACTGTGAGGCACCAGCAGCCCCCGTGACTGGGATCCCTCTGCCTCTTCATTAACCCATCAGTTTCCAGCACACAGCAGAGCCATGGTCTTCTCCTGCTGGAGCTCCACTGCTGTGTGGTGGAGTGTGACCACCACCCTAACTTCCAAACCCTGCTTAGGCTGGGCTCCTTGAAAACCCCTTTGATCCCAGAATGGCTGAGGCTGGAGGTGAGCTCCGGAGATCCACATCACCTCACCCAAATGCCCCTGCTCAAGCAGGGCCAACTACAGCTGTTTGCTGCCGACCACGTTCAGCTGGTTTTTAGTATCTCCAAGGATGGCAATTCCACATCCTCCCTGGGAGATCTGTGCCAGTGTTTGGCCACCCTCAGAGTGACAACACATCTCCTGGTGTCCAGAGGGGGACCTCCTGTGCCTCAGTTTCTGCCCAGCTTTTCCCACCAGGACACCTTCCTGGCTCATGTTCAGCCTGGTGCTCACCAGAACCCCCAGGTCCCTTTCTGGTTTCTCTCTGGGCAGCCCCAGCACGTCCTGGTGCTGTTCCTCCTCAGGTGCAGGACTTTACCTTTCTCCTTGCTGACCTTCAGGAGGCTCCCAGCTTGCTGAGGAACTAATGGAGAGGTTAAGGACAGTGATGACCCCTGTGATACACCCCTAGGGGTGCTGCAACCAGTGTTTGGCCAATGATCAACAACCCCCAGGCTCTTCTGGCAGTCCCCAACCCATCTCATCTAGCACATACAGGAGACAGAGCCAAAAACCTCCCCAAAACCTGGGCAGACAACATCCACTGCTCTTCACTCCAAACCCTCCACATGTGACCAGGCTGGAGAGACCCCTGAGCAGGGACAGAGCCAGGGCAGCAGAGTGAAATCAGGGTGTTTGCCCGCCATGAAATAAACCCCTCCACCCCCAAATCCCAGGCGGGAGCAGGACGAGGGGGCACAGCAGAGGGAGCTCACTTACCCCACGGTCTCGTCCCAGTCGCACCAGAGGCGCTGCCCGATGCCCTCCATGCTCAGCTGGAACTGCTTGAGGCAGTAGTGCCGGATCATCCAGCCGTAGTCGGCCTCCTGGCACGCCGTGGCCGCGATGAAGTGCTGGGCTGCAAGACAGGCCGGGGCTGTCAGGCCCTGCTGGGGCTCACAGCCCCTGTCCCCCTCGGCCTTACACCCCTGCCAAAGCACAGCTGTCCCCAGAGCAAGCCTCTCGGGCTGCTTTTCCCGAGATATATTGGTTAAGAGTCTTCCTTGGAAGCCCGGGCCAGAAGCTGAAGAAAGAGATGGAGTTCAGGTTTCTCAAGGTTGTTTATTATTTCTAATCACTGTGTTCTTTCAGCGCTCTGCCAAGGTCCTTGCCAACACAGCAACTCCCCCCAGGTGAGGAGATCTCGGACCTTTTGTACCTTTTCTCTGACCCAACCATTGTCCACAAGGTATTTTTTATTTACAGTTAATTGCCAATACCTACCACCTATGTTAGACACGTCACTTCTATCCTGAACCAATCCCTTGTGACCCACCGCAGCAGAAGATGGAGGACAAGGACAAGAAGGAAGAAGGACAGGGCCACACCTTGCTTCCTCCATCTTGCCTTCCCTGACTCCATTCTAAAAACCCCAAATTCTACATTTGCACCCTGTGATAAACTAACTCCTATTTACATCAAACTCTTGGGGTCTGTAGTTCCTCATGCAGTGTTGGTAATTTTTCCCATGGGCTGAGATCAAAGACAGAGTCACTTTGGGCTCTGTGCCAGGGTCCCAAACCCCCCTGTCGGGTCTCAGACCATCAAGGGCAGCCAGAGGGATGCCCTGACTCCGACACAAGCCCAGCTCTTCAAAGCCTCCTCCTCTCAGGGTTATTTCCCTCCTCGCACCCCTGGGATGCTGCACACTCCCAAGTGCCTGGCGCTGATGAATCGGGGATTCAGGACACGCCAGGTAACTCATGAATTAGTGAGGATGTGGATTTATTCTCTTGATCGCCCGAAATGCCTTTGGACTTCCAATGTCCAGGGTCTGGGCTTAAAAAACAAGGAAGGGTGTGGGGGAAGCTGGGGAATAAGAGAACCCTGAAAAACGACCTGCACAGTACCACACTTGGGAACAAACATCCAGCTCTGATGGAACGCAGGGACAGACTCAGGGAAATCCATCAAATCCACCCCTGGCTGCACAGTACTGATTGAATTCCCTCCTGGGAACACGTCCTTGCAACTGCTTTAAAAACAGGGAAGAAGAAGGTGCTGCTTACAGCCTCATCCACAATCAGTGCATGTTGCCGGTGAGGTGAAAGAGAAAGGACAGTGATGCTACAAAGGGAAGGGGGAAAATATCCTTTGGGGGAACGGTTTAGTGAGCCTGGCTATAAATAATAGCTCTCCCTTGGTCCCAAAGTGCCAGCTAGTGCCTTTGCAGCTCATGGAGTGCATTGCAGGCAGGCACCACATACCAGATCTATTTTTTGCTACGTGTGAATAACTCCGTGCTTTATTTTTATCTGATTTTTTTAACACAACAGAACCGAGCTGCTTATTTAGTGGCAAAGGGACATCACCATGGGGCACCATTCCTCTGCAGTCTCCAGAATCCTTGGAGCACTTAGGTATCAGCATCCTATGGCAATGGGTAGGAAGACAGGACCTGGTGGGAATTGGGGTGGGAGCCTTGGCTGATGTTCCTGGATGGGTGCAGGGCTCCCATGCTGCCTCTGACAGCAGCAGCCACTTTGGCCTGACCTGAGATAAAACCATGGGAGTTACTGAACCATGAGAAATTGAAGGGCATTAAACCCTCACTGTTGCAATAATAAACCCGAGTTTATAAAAGTCTCCAGCTCTGCCTAGCTGGTACCCAGCCAGGGGCACAACCTCAGCCAGGGATAAGCCCTGCTCCCAGATGGGAGGGTTTGACATGCTTAAGCAAAGCACCAAGAGAAGCAGAAGCAGCAGAAGCAGAAGAAGCAGAAGAAGCAGAAGAAGCAGAAGAAGCAGAAGAAGCAGAAGAAGCAGAAGGAGAAGCAGAAGCAGCAGAAGCAGAAGCAGAAGGAGAAGCAGGAGGAGCAGAAGAAGCAGAGAGAAGCAGAAGCAGCAGAAAGAAGCAGAAGCAGCAAAAGCAGAAGAAGCAGAGGGAGCAGAAGAAGACAAAGATGAAGAAGAAGAAGAAGAAGCAGAAGCAGAAGAAGACGAAGAAGCAGAAGAAGAAGAAGGAGGAGGAAGGGTGCAGTAATTTTACATGAGAGAAATGTGAATGATTTATGGACTGCAAATCTCAGTCCAGGCAGGCTCAAGGATGATTGATGGCCAGGAGGCTTTTCTCCCCTTGCCATCCCTTCCAATCTGGATGAGTCAAGTGAAGGAGTGACACGGCTGAGCGAGCACCGGCGTCCCAGGGAGGCTCAGGAGCCACCCCGGGGTCACCCCGCGGTGACGTCCGCGCACTGGACTGTGAAGGACAAGTGCCCTGTAAATATCACTGCCACCACTGGTCTGGACAAGCAGCTTGCAGAGAAAATGCTGCTGGGGAATGTGTCAGGTGCAGAGCAGGAGAGCACAGCAAAAGGACAAGGGAGAGCAGGGGAGGAGAACGGATTGAAAAGCAGATAGATGAGCAGCCAGGGGGATTGAGGAGCACAGGAGGAAACAGAGCCAGGAAGGAACGAGTGAGACACGGAAAGCACAGAGAGAAATTGAGGAAGATGAAGCCACTTGAGGAAATTCAGCAGCGATGCAGTACAGGGAGAGAGAGAAGAAAAGTTAAGCAAGCACGGCCAGGCTGCATTTTGCCTGGCTTTGCTCCTCCCCACTCTCATTCGGGATGAGCCCAGAGAAAGCTGTACCACAGCTGTCCTCAGGGATGCCCAAATGTTTCCTGATGACCACACAGCTATGCAGAAAGAACCTGGAGGAAAACACTTTCACCTTGAGTGGAGAGAGGAGAAACACTGAATAAATGATGGGGAGGAAGCAACCACAACCTGGCTGCAAGTAGCAGCCAGCCACAGACAGCTGGTAGCCAGCATGGAAATCAGCCCTACTATTAAGAGAAAGAACAACCCAAACCAAGTGAAAACCAAACCCTGGGGAGCTTTAAGCACTTGCCAATCACAGCAGCTCAGAAGATGCAGCTCTGGAGGTCCTTCAGAGGCAGGGGAGCACCTTGCTGTCCCCCCCTGGCAGCTCCTCAGTGCTCCCCAGGACCCGATCCTGGAAGATGCCTCTCCACACCTACACGTGGGCTCTGCAAACCACTTTGCCCCAGGGACTGGGGAAAGCAGAGCCATCAGCCAGTGACCTTTTCCAAGGACATCTGATTCTGGACATGGTGAAGGGCTCTTTTGTTTCACACCCGAGAGCAGCAAGGCCCAGCAGGGCTCGTTGTGTCAGTGCTGCGAGAATGGAGCGAGGCAAAAAAGCTCTTTTGTTTCCTGCTGACCAGGAGAACTGACTTTAGCAGTAACTGCATAATTTAAGGTCAAAGTGAGAAGCTCCTGCCACGTTCCCACATGGTCCCACCTCACCCCACAGATCCCTGCTGCTTCACAGATTTTCCCCCAACCCCGCTTCAGACTGGGACAGGGTTTGTAACAACAGTGGGGAAAAAAAGCAGGGAGGGATTTTTGTATCTCCTCACTCTCCTTCTGGAAGGTTTTCCTTCTGGCCTCAGCCCTGCTGATGGAGATGGTGTAAGTCAGCTGCAGTGAGCTGTAAATAACTGAGCTCCAGAGCAGTCACGGCTCTGTACTCAGCAGCATCCATCTGTGAAGGCTGCAAGGAGATGCTGGATAACTGAGCTCCAAAACTCAACTGCACCAAGGCTGAGCTGCCTCCAAAGAGCTCCCCTCTCATGGGTCCCTGTCACTGCCATGCCCTCAGGAAACATGGTGGTGAGAGCTGCAGGAATGCACTGCTCCTCTGGGAGCAGCCCACTGGAGCCATACAGAGCCTCCAAAGCCCAGCTCGGTCTTTAGGTGCCACACAGAGAACCACAGAATCCTGGAATGGTTTGGGTTGGAAAGGACCTTCAAGTTTATCCAGTTCCACCCCTGCCATGGGAGGGACACCTTCCACTGTCCCAGGCTGCTCCAAGCTCCTTGGACACTGCCAGGGATCCAGGGGCAGCCACAGCTGCTCTGTGCCAGGGCCTCACCTCCCTCCCAGGGAAGAGTCCCTTCCCCTTATCCCATCTAACCCTGCCCTCTGGCAGTGGAAGCCATTCCCTCTCCTCCTATCAGGAGAATTGTTGATGAACAACCCTCCCTGCTGAGAGAATCCCTGATTGCCTGTTAAAGATGCAATATTAAGGACCCCTCAGTTTGCCTCCTCACAGGAAACACCTGGAGAGCAGTGGTGAGGAGGTGATTGGAGGGATGGCTTTTGCAGGCATCCCGGATCCTCATGATTGCCCTGGGATTGATGTCCTGCAGAGTCCCAGCAAGCATCCACCAGGACTCAGCTTACTGAGGGCTAGCTGCAAAAAGCCTGTCACACGTTTATTTCAGCAGAAAAACAAGTGTTGGTCCTGAATTGGTACCAAAAATTCAGGAAGAGGGAAGACAACTGGGCTTTTCCTACAGTGCACTTCTCAGAGCTGGAGCCAGGACCAAGAGCTCAGGGCCACTCCTCCAGAAACAGCTTTGGGGACACCGCCCCTCTGTGAGCCCACACATCTGCCACAGTGATGGTTCACCAGCAAAAATCCCTGAGCTTTCTCTGCAAGAAACATCCTGCACTTCACATCAGTCCCCCTCTGCATGACTCCTTGCTCTCTGGCCTTTTTCTCCTCAGTGCTCCAGGAATTCCAGGAATTCTTGGGCTTGTCTTGCTGGGATGTGCAACCAACCCCACAGGGAAGGAGAGGCAGGGAGGACTGTGGAGAGATTTGGGGATTTCAGACTGGCACAGCATGGGAAGTTCCCATTTCCCAGGCATTTCTGCAAGCATCCCTGTTGGTGGTGCATGAATGATGGAACTATTTGACGACACATGCAGGGAATTCACCAGACCGTCTGGCTGGACTGTCGGGATTTTTGGGGGGAAACTCTTCAGGGCTTCACAGCAAAGAGCAGCAAATAGGCAGATACTCATCCAAAAGCTGAACCTCAAAGATGGCAGATAATTGCCAAGTGACACTCGCTGCAGGGCTGGCACTGGCACACCTGGCACCAGCAAAGCCCTGGGCTCCGAGAACAAACATCCCAGTATCTTCCCCTGGGCTTCTCCCAAATTCTCAGACCGCCCCTGTGAAGTGATTAGTGCTCTCAACAAGCCCCAGATGGAAACAGGCTGTTTCCCTCTGCTCTTCAAGGTGGTTTTGCTGGTTTGTTGAGAACAAGCCTCATGGTCTGGACTTGGCTGCAGAATAAAACCCTCACAGGAGAGAGGAACATGGGGCAGGAGGCAGAAGATGAGCATGAACAACAAAAATGGGAAAATTGTCCCTTCCACCACCTGCAGAAGCCTGGGAAGGGTCTGGTACCCTCTGTTTAAAAACACCTTCCACTGGGGCTGCCAGCAAGGCTTCAGAGCTTGTTCACAAGTTCACGAGGAAAAACCTAAGCTGGTGTTCAGCTGGAACGCTTTTTTTGGCCAGAAAACTGCAGATGTTGGGCTGGGGACAGCAGGGTGGCTGGGCCAGCACTGTGCCTTCCTCAGGAGCCATCCCCTTGCTGACAGCCTGGGCTGTGCCCCCGCAGTCAGCTCAAACCTGCGAGCCCCAGCAGGGATATTTCCATCTGGGATTTGCACAGGGAATGGGTTTTTCCCTCTCCTCCCTGCCCGGCTGCCTCAGGACGGGGGCTGGGATCCAGCAGCGGCTCCAGGGGCTGTGCAGCAGCTTGGGAATGGAGATGGATGAAGGGCTCCCAGCCCTGCAGGTGATGGAGGGGGAGACAGAGACCTGCACGGGATCATCCCATCCCAGATGTGCTTCAGGAGCATCCTCACGTCCCCAGAGCAGGCAGCTTCTGCCTCCCCTGCCACTGCTGTGGCACTGTCCCTTAACCTGCAGGTCTCCCAACACAGACACTCGGGATGTAAATTAAAAGGGAATTCATGGGATTTGGGGGGTTTTATGTGCTGAAAGGGAGTGAGGATTTTCCAACACGGCACAGTGAGGATTCTGCAGGCAGAGCAGAGGCTGTGAGGTGGGGGGAGATCTATGCCCATCTCTGAGCACCAGGAAAGCTGATCCCAGGATGTCTGGGACAGGCTGCCAACGCTCACTGGGGAGAAGGGAAGGAGGATCCCCCCTCCCTGCCTGCCCCCTGCTCCAGGGGGCTGCAGATGGAGCAGCAGAAGGAAACCACACAGCTCCTGCTTGAACAGAGCCCGGACACAGGGACAGAGCCTGGGAGCTCTGCAGATGGACAGCTCATCCCAAATTCCAACAGCTTCACTACCACAAATCCACAAAAGGACTCGGGAAAACTGGGATAGGGAGAAGTCACTCAAGCTGAGAGGGGAAAGAAGTCTCATGGCAGGGGAAAACTGGAAATGAGAAGAGGCAGGGTTAGGATACAGGCCATGGCTGCAGTACATCCTGCAGGCTTAGGGGACAGCGGACACTGGCTCCACAGCCAGCAGGGAAAGGCACTCCCTGCTCAGCCCCTGTTAGGGACCTGGCTGTGTGGAAAGCTTCCACAGGGGCCAGAGGTTTCCAGCTCTCAGGGAATGCAGCACAAGACGTGGTGGGCCCCAAGAGCCCTCTGGGGCCCATCCCACAAACCACCTTTTCATACTAACGGGAAGTGCCCCCACAACCTTTAATCTGATTTATTAACTCAGTACTGCAAAGGGGGACTTCATCCCTGCACTGGGAATGCTTATTCCCATCATTTTATTACACTAAGCAGAATAAAGAGAAAGCTGCTTTTTTTTGTTCCCAGGCAGCATTAATGAGGTATTTTGCATACAGCTGAACATCATCATGAAACCCAAAAGGCTCTCCCAGGTTTTAAATCTGGCATCCTGTTGTGCCTGCAAAGGAAGGAAGTGATTTATCCCTCAAGCTGGTGCTTGGATGATTTGTAGGCATTCACTTTTTGCTAGGCTGGGGATACTTGAGTTTTTGTTGCCATTCTATCGCTACTCCAAGCATCATAAGAGGGCACAAAATAAATGCCTAAAAATAACTGCCAGAGAATTATTAGTTGGAAGTTGAGGTAGGAGCCAGCTGCCTGAAAGCAAAGCCTGTCAGAGCTTTTGGGGGCTCAGAGGTATCCTGCAATGTGTTATTCCTCTTTCAAGTCCAGTATTTCATGAAGCACCTACAACAGCCAATCCATCCCCAAAGGAAAAGATAATTTAACACCATGCCAATCCATTCAATATTCCACGTAACAGCTCCTGTAAGATGCAGAATATGGGATTAAAATGAAAATGCAAAATAAAGGTTTGTACTGTGTAGCCCAGTGCAGGACAGTCCTCCTTAGCTGGGTCACAAGGGGTTGACTTTTTACCATAAAGCATTGCTGTTAAATACTATCAGCTACTAAAAACACTGAAATAGGCTGCTCCAAGGATGAGGGCCTTTCTCTCCTTGCCTCAGTTAGACCTGTCTTAGCACAAGTCATGGTATGGCCTTGTTATCCATCAGAGGCTGCCAAGCACACTCCCAGGAATGAGACTCCTCTTACATGTCCCTAGACTGGATTCTGCAGAAGACAGAATGACAAATACTTTTATTTACCCACCAAAATTCACTCACTAGCTACAATAAAATCAAAACCAGCTGAGAAGAGAGGAAGGAGAAAGGGAATCAAAAGCCAGGCATGCTGAAATCCAACTGCTGGCTGCCTGCACATCAGGGGAGGGAAAAATATGCCATAAGCTGTTAGTTATGAAGATAATTATATCCTTGATGAATAGCGGGGTCTTTTGGAAAATAGGTCTTCTTGATTGAATTAATGGAGGAAAACCACAGGCTTCAGACAGGCACTGGCAATGTCTGCACAGCCCTGACTTTGCCCATCCTGAGTTCAAATCATCTCTGGCTGTGGCCACCGCCAAATCCCTGCTCACAAGAGCAGGGTGGAAGAAAGGAGGGATGTGGCTGGTTCCCTTCAGCCCCTGGATTTCGGGTGCACAGAATCCAGTGGAGATCCCTCCTTTCTTTTTTGATGGTGGCCTCCCTTCCCAGGGAGGATTGTGGTGTCCAACACTGCCATCCCAACACCTTAATCCAACGTTAGAGCCGGGTTTAGAGTTATTTTTAAAACATCAACAAAGCTCTGGATGCCACAGATGTCGGTTTGGTCTCAAAGCCAGGCTGGTCCTGTTGCACAAGCAGCCACTACCCTCCAGATCTCAGAGTGTGCTAAAGGCAAATGTACTCTCCTTCCACCCCCAGGATTATTTTTTCCTTCTGCTATTTCAGTTGATTGAGGCTAAAATAAGAACAGAGAAAAGCAACACCAAGGTTAAAAGTGCCTGGCATTGGTTTGGAGACAACACACTGTGATCCTGCTGGTTCAGGTTTAAATGTGTGTTAAACACAGATTTTCTGCTACGTGGGACCAGCAAACATTTTATTGAATTCCCTGCAAGGAAAAAAAAATCACTGGCTGGGCAATTTAACAGGTTTCCCATGAAGAAGAGCATAATGAGTAAATGTAAAAATTTGTTAGGGAGAAAGGCAAAATAACTTCACTGTCACGTTGGTGCACCCATCACAGGTTGCACACAACAGCGGCTTCACTAAATACTTTCAACACAGAGTTTCCAGACTAAAATCTGCTGCTGAGCCTCATGAGCTGCCTGGGAATCACTGGAATCATTTATTTTCCTTTTCAACAGAGACTTCTCGATGTGGATTTCCTCCCTTCCAGCTGAAGAGCACACAGAGATTCTGCACCTCACCCACACACAGTGTGGCTGCTTTCCCAGCTACCCTTACCTAAAGGACACAGGGGAGCCCAAGGGGGATCACCCTTGCCTGAAATGAGGGCGTTTTCACCCAGGCTGCTGCCTGCCTCCCCACTGGTGCTTCTCTGAGGTGTCAGGATGTGTTTTCAGATCCCCAAAAGCTCACGTTGTAGAAGCACAGAGACAAGGCACTGAAACCATGAAGCAGCTTCATTAGTGGATTTGATGATTAAAAGCAGCCAGCTCTGTAGGCAGCATAACAGCAGTCAGGGACCAAGATTCCCTGCTAATCACCCACCCACAGCAGGAACTGACCTGGCAAACCCCAGCCACAGCTAGATGTTAGAGGAGAAAAAGGCATTTAGCTATCTGAGTGAGCTGAAACACTGCATTTCCCCTCTAATGGGCTTTTAATGTTCCCCTCACTCCAACCCAGCGGTGTTTTCGGTCCTGGCCTGGCGCAGGGTCTGTGCTGGGAAGGGCTCTGACCTCAACCATGGGTTTGGGGCCCAAACCTGCCCCAAACATCCCTCAAAAAATGCCAGAGGCAGACTGCATCCAGTCGGGGAGGCAGAACAAACCTGCCAGAGCAGAACAGGAACTCCAGATTCCCACCCACAGCTTTCCAAGACCTCCCTCAACTCTGCCACAACCCCAATGCCCATTTCCAGCCCTGGGGGAACGTGAAAGATGCCAACCCCATCTTTGGCCATTATGAGGTCTCTCATTTCATTCCACCCAGGTCATGGCATTTGCATTTTCATTAATGGCAGCCTCCCGGGTCAGCACGAATGGGAGGTTACAGCGCCGGTGCTTCATGGCTCTTGAATTCAGCATTGTTTCACTGTTAATAAATTAAATCCCACTCCTCAAAGCCAAGAGGCTCCCTGAGCAGATCACACAGCCCTCAGCCAGCCCACCACTGGTTTCTGTAGGAAAACAACTGGTACGTATGGGAGCGGTACAAGAAATTACAGGGTGGAGGCAATTTTGTTGTCCCTATCCACGCACTTTTCTCTTGATGCATAGGAAGTTTTGAGTCCCCTCCGTGCCAGAGATGCTCTGAAAGGGAGGAGGAATGTTTTACTTTATTGTCAGGGATTTCTAACAGGGCACTCTCTAAATATGAAGGAGGATTTTCCCAGAGAGGCAGCAGCCTTAAATTCGACTTTAAAGGGAGCTTTAGCTTTTTATAAAGGAGGCACTCAAACTGAAATCAGTGGCAGGCATTACCGAGCATGCTTTGGGCTGGGAAAAGACACAAAGGACTTTAATTCCTGTTTTCCAGGAGAAGTTTTGTCTCTAAGAAAGCATCATTTTCTGTAGACTGTGCACACACAGTGCTGTACAGCACAGACAGAAGATGCAGGGAATCAAGAAGATATTAATGCTTTACCAACCTTATTTGCAACTGCCTCTTGCCTCTCACAGTAATAGTTATCCACACCCAAAAGAAATCCAAGCAGCCCAGCGCTGCCCTTAAACACCAAAATACAGCACAGAGCTGTGAGTGGTGCCAATCATCACTGCCCCAGTAAGAGCAGCCTCTGCAAGAAGCTGCAGCCAAGACCCAAAAAAGCCTCATTTCACCTTAAAGGAAGTGGTTACCGTGGGGTACAGCTGGATCCCTGGCCTGTGGAATGAGACTGGGATTTTTGGATGGTTGATTCCCTGACCACCACTGCTATTAAAAGACTGCAGCCAGTGGTGAAGTTACTTAAAGTTTGAGCTTTAAGAGAAAGTTTTTTCTTTCAGACCTTTCCCTTTTTTGGAAAAAAAAAAAAAGTCTCACTTTAGAACACCTGCATTGGTGCAAACCACTGTGATTTCTGGGCACTCAGTTGCCACTTGCAATTCCTGACTGTGTGCAGGGCTGTAAAAGCAGAAAGGCATAAAAAGGGTGGGCCTTTTCCTTAAATGTGATAAAAAATAAACAAATCTCAGGAGGAGAAGGTAGTGAAAAACACATCCACAGCACCAAGATCAGCTGCCACTGGGCACCTGGTTCACACAAGAGGCAGCATCCTGCTGCTGCCGAGCCCACTGGAGATGGAAAGGAGCAGCCTGGAGTACTTTTAAAAGTTACAGCTCCCCAAGCAAGAGCAGGCAGAGCCAGGAAAAGGAGACAGGAGCTGGGAAAGCAGGGCAGAGAGAAATCCCAGCTAGCAGGAGTCAGCGCTCCCTGCACAGGGCTCTGCAGCCAGGAACGTGCAGCCTTTCCCTGCAGCCCAGCAGGGGAATGCGCCTCGTCCAAGGGCACAGGCTGCTCCTGTCCCTGCGCGGCTGAGGAGCAGTAAATAGTTAATTACACGGAACAGATAAGCACATTATGCGCAGCACGGCTCAATGCATTATTCACCAGGCTTGGGGAGAAAGCCAGCACAGGAGAAAGAAGGGAAAGAAGGAGAAATTTGTGCTGCCTCAAGGAGCACTTTGATTTTGTGGGAGATCGGCGTTAGGGTGAGGGTGTGCGGTTTCCCTTTGGAGTACCTTAAATAAACACACTTTTACACACCAACATCCCTCAGAGTTTTTCCTGTGGGTACAGAGGTGACAAGCACGGCACAAATCTCTACCTGTTGCACTGAAATGCCAGGAGCAGAAAAGAAACCGAGGCACGGAAACAACCACACAACGCAGGCATTTCCAATCATCGCTAAAAACCCCCGAACACCCAACCTCAGCTCTTTGAAGGGGCACTTCTGGCTGCCTCCTCTTCCCTGCGGCTCAGGAGTGGGCAGACAGACTCCAAAGGCAGTAATGAAGCGTTTGCAACAGCAGGCACGGACAGGAGGCAGAACTCGCCTCGGTCCATCACACCTAGCAAGGAGGGAACCCCGCACAAAGCAGGCTGTGTCCCACAGCATCACCCCCCCACTGCTCCTGAGGCCAAGCGCGATGTTCTACTGTGTCCCAGCGCCCTGGAATCACTTCCCCTTTTGATTCCCTACTGCTGTCTCGGCAGTGAAGCCAGGCTGGAGCCTCGCCGGGCTTCGGGGAGAGCAGTGAAGCGGCGGCTGCACGCCCGCGCCCAGGGGAATCCCGGGGAGCCCCGCCCGCCGCCCCACCGGCTCCGGGGGAGTCGCGGCGGCCGCACTTACCCAGGACGAAGCAGAGGAAGCGCCGCGGGAGCAGAGCCATGGCCCCGCGGCAGGAGCGGCTCCGCTCCCGGGGCCGGGCGGGCTCCGCGCCCGCGGCGCTGCGAGAGGGGCGGGCCCGGGGCGGGCGCGGCCCCGCCCGGCTCCTGCCCCGCTCTCCCGGCGGCACCGCGGGCTGGAGGAGGGGGAAGCGCTCCCGTGGGGGCGGTGGGATGGAGCCCGGGCTCTCCTTATCGCCCGTCCCCCTCGCAGCCCAGAGTCCCGGCAAGGGGCGCAAGCAGTTCCGAAGGAAAGCACGGAGCGGTCCTGCTTCCTCAAGCGCTTTCCTTAAGCCCGCTTAAATTCCTTAATTTCGCCCTAGCTAAAAAATCCTGCCTTCTCCCTTTCTGGTGCTGAGCGTACGCACGGAACGCTATGTCAAGGAGAAATGTTTTGTGGTTTCCTCATTATTTTTTATTCGAGTGCAACATCGTTCCTGAGCTCCTGCAGCTCCACCTGCAGCTCGCTCCCGAGCTGTGCCCGAGCAGCAGCGCCTGCCTGGGGTCGGAGCAGAAGACGCCCGTGGGAGCAGGGGAGGACTCTGCCTGCAGCGAGGTCACTGCCCCAAAAAGCGCTTCTGTCACCCTTCTAGTCAGCTCTCCCTTTCAAGGGGAGGAGATCAAGGAAAAAGAGAATGTGAGGGAACAGCAGAGTGGGCTAACTCGAGGCTTTCACATCGTGCACTCTTCCTTCCCAAGAGGAATAGAACAGCTCGCAGGCCAGAGAGCGAGTTCTTCCTGAACCATTATCACCTGCCTAATTCGAGAGCCACGGTCTGGGAACAGAAACAGCGACAGCTGCTGCAAATGACGGGGAAGAGCAAAGCCTGGGGGACTGCCCCCATCCCGACACCAGGAGACACCGGAGCTGAGGCCTCACCTCAGCTCAGCACAAAGCTCTGCCACGGGGAGAGGGAGCAGGAAAGGTCTGCAAACAGCACAGCGTTAACCCAGCTTTTCTAAAGAACAAGTCTGAACCTTTATTGACAGTAAACAAGGCTGCGTTTTCCAGCAGGATCTAGAACAAAGTACAACAAAGAGACTGAGTTAGTACAGGTGAGCTTTGTGCAGAATTACCTTCTCCTAAAATGTGTTAATACTCGTTCCTTAATATGGAAAATGGGGATTCTTTTTCTCCCCATTGTTTGCTAATGACTTGGCCATTTCACACCTTCCTCATGATGAAAATAAAAATTATTGTAAGTCATCATCTCCCACAAAACAAGGGCAAAAAAAATACTGTAATAGGAACAATTAGGACTGCAGAGCCCACGTACCACTGGAAACCCAAATAATCACAGAGAAAGCACAACTCATTCCAAGGCTGTTAAAACTTCACTGACTGAAGATGCTTTCAAGCATAAGATTTTAATTTTTGGAGGATGAGTTTCTGTCCCTACTGCAGTCCTGTGAAAGTCAGACAGGAGATTAACACGAAGACTTTTCTTTTTTGTAGGAGACCTGTAGTGGCACTGCCAGGAGGTACCTAAAGCAAGCAGAGCACCAGGCTGAGCAGGAGAGCAAAGCAAGGATGGATGGACACATCCCCAGAGTTCTGGGCAGTGGTTTCAGCACGTTCAGCTTGCTGCAGCTTACACAATCGTGGCCAAGGGATGAGTGTGAGAAAAGTACAAGACCCAGTCTGGTTGTGTCAGGTTTGCAGCCCAGAGCTGCAGGCATTTCAGAAATCATCAGCTGCCGGTTTCTGGGGTTTCTGTACGAGCAGAGCCTGCACACGGCCGGGCCGGTAGGTGTCAGCTTTGCACCGAACGTGTGTGACAGTGCCCTCCACAGGGCTCAGCAGCGAAGCAGCTTTTAACCACCAGTACAGAGTTTTACACGATGCTGTTTTACACCACCTCCCAGTCCTTACCGACCACTGCTCCCTGGTAGGGCTTTAGGCTAAATCAATCTAGTCAGGCTACACAAAGTCCCGTGGGTTTCTATTCCCCTCCAGGCCGGGATATTCACCTTTTTCAGGGCTTCTCCTGCTGAGAAGAACGCACCCATCTCCTCAGAATGGCAGAGGTCTTCTCCTCAATGGAGCTGATGGCCAAGCCACTCAGGACACCTTTGTTGATTTTCCTCAGCTCCTGCACAGCCTTCACAATTTCCTCTCTGAGGGAATTAAAGAAGCAACTGTTAACATCACATTTTGTGCCATACATTTACAAATCAGGGCTGAAAAGAAACCCAAACATCTCACTTGCTAAACTCTGGATGCCTCTCCTGAAGTCTCTTTATTAACTTGGTAAAACTGTGCAAGTTCAGGGCGTAGGGAGAAACAAAGATGCCAGGTGGGTCAACAGAGGAATAAGTGGATGTCTTCTGCAGGGAATTTTCCCCAGGATCCTAGAATTGCATCAAAATAAGGAAAAAATGCACGGGTTAAGCGTCCTACAGGTAATACACCACCTCTTTCCTACTAATAAATGTAAAATCCTAGACCCGCAGAATGGTTAGGGTTGGAAGGCACCTTAAAGCTCATCTCATTCCTGCTACTTTAAATTAGATCCAATTGTCATTTCCCAAAGGATCAGCATGTTTAAAGGGAAATCCCCAAAGACAGCCAATCTCTGTGGTTTGTGAGAGCAACACCAGCAATTACTGATTTGCCCTTTACTCTCCAAGCACCTAGCTGAGCCAATATAAAAACACTCTGCATACAGAGATTTTTTAGATTTATGCTAGAAAATCCAAGAGGTTTCTTTCCCATCCATTACCCCAAAATCCTTCCTGTATAAAACCACATGAAGTTTACATTAAAAAAATAGGTATTACAAGATGGAAAATCTAGTGCAAATGGGTAAACTCGAAACTGCCCTAAGATTAAGAACAAACAGCTGGAGTGTCATAGTTTGATGCAGGGGCAAAAAAAATGGTGCCTTCACTCTTCTGCCACATGCCAGAAATTTATTACCAATATGTAACATATTTTCCTATCTTAACATAATTTTCTGTCTATTAGATGTTATGAGACAAGATTTATGGCTCTTAGTCTGCCACACAAAGGGGTGTTAGTAATAATTACTTACCTGTCAATTATCTCCCAGCAAAGAATATTGCCAACTCTTGAGTAGGTGATTTCAGCTCAGGGCACTTGGTAGTAAATGTGGAGTATGAAAAAAGCCTTAAAGAGGCAAGAAATTCCTTCTACAAATTAAGAACAGACCTACCTCAGGCACTGAGGGTTTTGGACCACGAACATGCACAGAATAATGTTCATTCCCACTCCCCTGTGTCTTCTTCACTTCTAATAATAAATGTGAGAAAGCAAAGGGTTACACACTGTTCTTGAGCTGACATCATCTGTGTAGATTTTGGAAAGCCTAGAGAGAAAACCTTGGAAGAAACCACGGGAAAGAAGAGGATCTTCTAACAGAAAATGAGTGTCCCGAGAAGCACAGCAGTTCAGTTTGTGGAACATCTTTTCCCTGAGTGTTTCCAAAGATTTTAAGAGGCAGAGGGAACACAGCTCTGAACTAAGAGTGGTGAAGGCTGGTACAGAGAACCCCCAAGGTCTTCAACACCCTGGGACTTCTCACCACACCCATCACTGTGACTCAAGTCTCCAAATACAACCCATTTGTATCTCTTTCTCAAGAGTCCAGCACGGGAAGGAAGCACAAAAAGAAGGAGGAGGAGGAGAAAAAATGCAAGATTTCCCATCTATGTTATTGGCTGGGCATTTACTAATTTGAGTTCAAGCACTGTAGGTGAAGTTTTCAAGAAAAACATGGATGGATCAAAAGAGCTGAGTACAAGGATTCACTGCTAGTGAGTGAGAAAATAAATCTGAAAACCCAGCTGGCACTTTTTTCCAAGTTTACTTATGCCTGGAGAGGGAACAGAGCACTCCAATAATGAACACCATTATTTGGTTTATCAGCTTAAAGCACATGACTTTACCTGTTGAGCCAATCGAGTCTTGTTTTCCTTGCTTCTTTCTCGTTTCTTTGCACATTACTGAAATATCTGCCACTGACAAGTCTTCCTTAGCATCAAACCAATACTCACTCCATTCCTCATTTTTCACACAGCCTTGGCAGGTAAAAATAAAATTCAAGTTGGGATAAAATTCAAGTGTTAAAATTCAAACCACGGTATGCTACATAAATGAGTATCAAATTTCTGTGCTGAAGAGGATTTCAGCTACTTACATCTCTTGGTACTACCTTTCAAAGAGGTGACATTATGAATTCTAATTTAAAGAGAAAAATTTTAAAATATGTAAGTAATAATACAGAGCTATTATTACTTATCAATAATTTTTGATGGCTGACATACAGACATTCCATCACAGAAAGGGCAGCTGTGTTACCATATATATGTTTTACACAGGATCTCTTTCTTCCCCTGAGAACTTGAACTAAACAAAGAAAGGGTTGTTTTCACTAGCAGCAGATCACTCACCACGTTCCAGAGCCTGATCTTTGCGTTGTTCTTCCCGTGTCTCAGGGGAGGCAGAGTCACCTGGCTGATCACCACCAGTCTGTGATTTGTCCTACAAACACATTTTGGTTATATCACAGCACTCCCACCTGATCATAAGTTATTTTTCACAATATCAGCCCAGGAAGCAGGTGAATTTAAAAAAGTTAATCTGCTGATCACCCTCAAGAACCCCTGAGTTATTTTATTGTGAAAGGGCAATTAAAATTTGTGAACATATGAGCTGCATTTTCAGGTAGTGGCAGAGTATCCCAGGCTGAGAGCCCTGAAGACTCTGATCACATTTGCAGGTACCTCAAAGGAGAAAATACTTCTCAACATTACCATCTCCAAAACCCAGGAGTGAAGAATTCCCTACCATACTGACAGAAATCCCCTTTTCTTGCCGTTTTGGTTCTTCAAAGTCAGCTTTCCCTTCACCTGAAAGACCACTAAAACACATCCAAGAATTTCAGAAAAATATGAAACAACAATTTTAAGTTCTACAGTAATTTAAATATTTCCAGAAGCTCACAGTAAAATATATATACTTACTAAATATTGGCTTTTTAAATTATATCTTACTAGTTTTCTGTGTGATGTTCAGATGTGTTCCTTACAATTTGAAATACCCGTGCAACTTTTACTAATTGTTTACAAAACAAAATAATTGCCTTTTTCTTGATTAACTTCACTCATGCTTGAGAGGAAATTTCAAAGTCTCTGGCAGTTTACCCAATTCAGTAACAACTTACTGCCCAATTTGTTTTCATCCCCACTTACAGAAAGTCACAGGTACATGTTCTATCATGTACCTGCCTGAAATATGAAATTATTTTTCTATCATTCTTCATATCTGAACGATAATCTCAGCAAAACAGCTTCATATTATTTCTTAATATGATCTATAATATGATTATTATCTCTGCTGGCAGCAAAGTCTTTTTGGGTTTTTTGCAGTGTGGGATTTTTTGTTTGTCTGTTGTTGGTTGTTTTTTTGGGTTTTTGTTGTTGCTTGGTTTTTAAAACAGATGCCATTATAACTGGAGACAAAGATTTTTAGTAGTGAAAGCAGGGAACCAGGAAAATGATCTGTAAATTGAAAACTTTTACTATAAAGATACTAAAAATACTTCCTAGTTTGCATATTGGAACACTGCAGAGGAAAAATGCCCTTAAAATAAAACCACAGGGCAATGTTAATCTTTCAACTAAACAACAAGATGCATCCTGAAATAAAGAAATTATAGGTTTAACATCTTATAAACTAATTTCTCATTTAATTTAGTAAGTACAACAACAACTGAAAACTACTTACTCAGAGTAAAGGCTCTTTCTGAAAAACTGTCAAAAAAGAGAAAGATGTATCTGTAATTATCCTTATTATGAAAAAAAGTTATGCTACAAACATAGAACAGTTAAGAAATTACCTTGGAGGGGACATAAAAGGAAGAGATTGGGGAAAGCTTCAGCTCAACTGACAGTGGTGGAAGTTCACTTAATGGTGTGCCCGTGTTTATTTTCATTCTCATATTGCTGTAATTATTGTCCAGCTCATCCAAAACCAGCATGAGAGAGGAATACAATGCCTTTTCCTCACATCTATTAAAATATGATATCTATTAAAATATGGGTAAGAAAGCAGCATCAACTTAGACATTTCATTGATTTTACAGCTTCTGGAAACGCCCAAAGATTTTCCAGGCTTTAAAAGATTCCTCTACTTTATACCAGAACACGAATTAGCAACTATATTGGGCATCACTTGGGGTTTATTCCTGGCAAAAAAGCGCAGGATTTTGGGGACTGTGAATGCTACCAAAAAAATATTAAGGCTGGAAATAAGACTTGGGGGTCTTCTGGACAACACCACTAATTATAAGCACTCCTAGAAGCTATGGATAGACTCTACCAGTACCATTTAGCAATTTTTGCCTGATAACCAGTTACCCATTTTATTTTAAAGGACATTAAAGCACTTGCCTCCCAAAACAGGTGTTCTCCTCCAAAGCCAGCTCATAAACCTTGAGGCAGTGCTGGTAGCACATGTCGTAATGGATGGCCAGGACCTGCAGCTCTGCTTCAGCCGCTCTCTGCAGGAGATTCTGACAGCAGCCTGATGCAGGATTCTTCCCAGTCTGCTTGCTGGGATGTTCTGGCCTTTAAAATAATAATATCAGTAACAGAATATTTATTCCAGGGCGTCAAGATTTTGTTTACATTCGTGGTGTTTTATTTTGAAGCAAGGAGCTTGCCAGAAGCTCCTTCTGACAAAAGGAAAACCCTGTTTAGCCCCCAATAATGATTTATAGTAGCATTAGAGTCAGTTTTATCAGACAGGTGGGAATTGCACAAGCACTACCACAATTTCTATCCAAAAAGTGAAGACTTAAGAACAAAAAGAAACTTAGCAACGCTGTGGATCTGCAAATGCACTTATTTTGTTTCCACAGCCACGGGATAGTTTAGGTTGGAAAGGCTCTCTGGAAGTCTGCAACTGCAGAACAAGCCTGCTTCGATCTCTGTTCAGGAAGTCTTCAGCTCACTCTTCTCACTTGTCCAGGTCCCTGCAGCAGGAACTGCTGCCCAGCAAGCTTTTACTACCATCAGTTTTGCCAAGCCACAGCCAACCTTTCAACAAGGAAAAAACCTCTCGTGCAGAATCTCAAATTCCAAACCCAACTCCTGACCCACCTGTTGGTGCCTGTCGTCCCGTCACAGATACACAGATCATCTTTTGATTCCTGCTTTTCCAATTAAAAAAAAAAAAAAAAAGAAAAATAAAGAAGTCAAAAGTTACAGATTAACATCCCTGCAGACAAGTTAAAATTAAAAGAAGTTTTATCTATCAAACTGGTTTACTGGTTTGGTGGCCCTTCTCGTTTTGTGTCCATTACCTGCACGTGTGTGCATTCCATGTTGGAAGAAGCAACCACAGAGGTTTCATCCAGCCACGCCATGAATTGGGTTTCATTCATCATGGTTACCTCTGTGTTCACTGCCCTGGAGCAGAGACAGAGCTGGGCACTGCTGCTTCTGCTCGCTGGGAAACGAGCTCTGGAATCAGAGCCGGCATCCGCAGCCTGCGCGGGCACAGAGACGCCGGGAACGCTCCTCGGGGCTTCACCGCGCTCCGACTTCGCAGCCCCGGGGCTCCCCCCAGAGCTTTTATCTGCATCTTCCATGCCAGCAGCAGGATGCTTGCTAGGGAGGACTTCAGGGACTGAGAGCTGGCTTTCAGCGTCCTCTGCAGGGCTGCCAGTGCCACGTGTGCACAGCGCAGGTTTGTCACGGCTGCTGAAATCGGGGGGCTCTGCGTGTCCGCAGAGCTGGGCCTTTTCCCTGCGAGGCAGCACAGGAACGTCTGGCTCCAGTGCCGTGCTGTGGGTGGGTCTGTCACTCTTTGCAGACTCTTCTTCCCCTGCCGTGACTGGGGGTGGCACCTTCTCACCAGTCAGTGATGCATCCTTCACCTCTCCAGCCTCTCCCTGCTCAGAAAACCCACTCGAGTTCTTATCCTCCTCATACTCCTCATAAGCACTGAGATACTCCAGCTGAGAGTCCTCCCCTAAATCTTCACTGAAACAGGTCTGAGTGGAGCAGCTCCTTCTGCTGCTCTTTTCCACTTCCATGGCACCCACACGCTCTCCTCTTCCTCCTCAGAAGGAATCCACTCAACTGACTGCCGCTGCAGCCTCTCAAAGTCACTGGTTTGGCTCTCCCTACCTTAGTAAAAATTAAGAGAAGTTCATGATGCTTCATGGCATAAATAAGGACAAAAAACCACATTCCATTGACCATCCTGTTTTCAGCTACTGCATGTTACTAGAGCAGGTAGGGATTTTACAGTGTATTCCTAAAGAAATGCCAAAAATCCCAGTTCTGAACTGGTGGAATCCCTGTTGATGCATGAGGAGCTTTTTACATCACACAGTACACAGTGTTCAAATAAGGGTTACTTATATTAAGGAAGAGGTGAACTTTGAGCTCTGTGCCTCCCAAAAACTAAAAACCCCTTGAGTGTTGGGCAAGGGGTCTAACATTTAAGCATACTCCTCTTAATTCTGGGGAAATTTAAGCATGTAAGCATAAGCAAATTCTGGGGAAGCAACAAGAAACTGTTACCAGGGACAAAACCACAGGAAAACCTGAGAACCTGTACAACCAGAAAGTTGTGAAGGAACACAGGAAGGTAATTCAGCACTAGAAGGAAGCTGGACAATTCACCAGACTAGAGCAATACACCTGCTCTCAACTTGCAGCAAACACAGTTCTGTAACAAACACCAACAAAAAGCAGAGAGAAAACGCATAGGGATGGCAGGTGCTGTTTGTGAAGCATGTTTCTTAGGAATATTTTCAAGTCCTCTCTGCCTTCCCTCAGAAGCGTCTAACAAAGGGAATAAATCAAAATATTAACCATATTTCTCAATTATATCTGCTTTCCAAACTACTTAAGTGACACATTCCAATTTTAGTCACTGTCTCTGACAGCCCTTCCCCGGGGGTAGGGCACTAAGGATTGATATTCAAATGTTCAAATATTCAAGCCTTCCACCATCTCACGTTGCTCCAAGCCCCATCCAGCCTGGTCTTGAACACTTCTATGGTTCAATTATACACTTCTACAGTTATTATTGCCTCAAAAACGTTGTCTTTTTTTACCACATTAACTTTACCTTCACCCCCCCACCTGAAGCTTTGAGCAACTCCGTGGAATTAAAAAGCCGAACGCTGCCAAAGCACATCCCAGATGCCTGTACAAAAATCACATTATTATCACAGATAAGTGACTTTTCCCCCTCACTCCCCCCTTGACAACAAGAACCCAAACACCTCCACGCCCCAGATAAGGTACAATAACCCTCCTGCCGCTTCTAGCGACACAACCCAAACGCTGAACCACAGCCGAGCCTGTCCCAGCCGCAGCGCTGGCTGAGGGCGGGGGAGCACTGGAGGGATCGCTGAGGGCAGCCCGGTGACTCCCGCTCGCCCGGGGGGCTCGCCCAGAGGCCCCCTCAGGCGGCAGAACGCCGTCTCACCGCAGCTCCAGGGCGGGCTGAGGCGCGGTCCCGCCGCCGCACGAAGCGCCCGGAGCCGCTCCCGTTACGATCCGCCCGCGCCTCACGGCCCCGCCACACACGCGCCCAACGCCCGCCGTGCTCATTGGCTGCGGCGCGCAGCGCTCTGATGCCTGATTGGCCGGCGCCGAGCCCGCTCCCGCCGCGTGCGCCTCCTCCCCGCTTCCCTCAGGGGCGGAGCCGCCGTGTCCCCTGGGAATCGGTGTTGCCATAGCCCGCCACAATGGGTACCGCTGTGTTCTCTCAGGGACCGTACCGACTTGTCCTCTTGGAGTCGGTTTCACCATATCCCATCAGAATCGGTACCGCCTTGTCCCCTCGGCGTCGGTGTTACCATATCCCACCAGAATCGGTATCGCCAAATCCCCTCAGAGACAGTACTGCTGTATCCTCTCAAAGGCGGAACCGCCGTATCCCCTTAGAGCCTGCACCGCCATATCCCTTCAGAAGCAGTATTGCCCTGTCCCCTCATGGCTCTCCCCTCACAGTCCCTTCTCTGCCCTCATGGTGGCTTGTCTCCCCTCACAGTCCCTTCTCTCACGGTGCCTTCTCTGCCCTCAAAGTCCCTTCTCTCCCCTCACGGACCCTTCTCTCCCTTCACGGTCCCTTCTCTCCCCTCATGGACCCTTCTCTCCCTTCACGGTCCCTTCTCTCCCCTCACGGTCCTTTCTCGTCCCTCACGGACCCTTCTCTCCCCTCACGGACCCTCCCCTCACGGTCCTTTCTCGTCCCTCACGGACCCTTCTCTCCCCTCACGGACTCTTCTCTCCCCTCACGGACCCTTCTCTCCCCTCACGGACCCTTCTCTCCCCTCACGGTCCCTTCTCTCCCCTCACGGTCCTTTCTCGTCCCTCACGGACCCTTCTCTCCCCTCACGGACCCTTCCCTCACGGACCCTTCTCTCCCCTCACGGACCCTTCCCTCACGGTCCCTTCTCTCCCCTCACGGACCCTTCTCTCCCCTCACGGTCCTTTCTCGTCCCTCACAGACTCTTCTCTCCCCTCACCGACCCTTCCCTCCCCTCACCGACCCTTCTGTCCCCTCACGGACCCTTCTCTCCCCTCACAGACCCTTCTCTCCCCTCACGGACCCTTCTGTCCCCTCACGGTCCTTTCTCTCCCCTCACGGACCCTTCCCTCCCCTGACACACCGAAGCGCAGCCGGCGGGGAGGGAGCGCAGCAGCCCTCGTACGGCTACTACAGAATGACGGAATATCCTGTGCTGCAAGGGACTCAAAGGGATCATGGACTCCAATCCTCGGCCCTGCAGAGACACCCCAACAACCCCACCCTGCACCTGAGAGTATTGTCCAAACTCCGGCAGCTCCTTGAACTCTGCTTTGGGGCCGTGACTATTCACTGGGGAGCCTGTTCAGTGCACAGGCACCCTTTGGGAGAAGAACTTTTCCTAATATCCAGCTCAAACCTCCCCAGGGGCACACATTAAAACTCTACCTGAAAGTTTTCAGCCTGAATGACTGTGTTACAGGAGCGGAGACGAACCTACCTCCCACACAGGTCCATGTTACTTGTGCAAGGGGCTCTGCTTCTTCCTTTAAATACATATGTGTAAAGGTCATAATTAAGTGTGTAAAACATCACTCAGTTGCCCAAAATTAACCTTCAGAGACATGCGATGGTTTAGAGCATCTAAAGCCAAGACAAGCATTACCCTCCTGCTTAGTCTCTTTCATATAAGTGACCACTCTGGCAACACATCAGGACAAGAGGACATTTAACACTAAAGTATTTTTGATGAAGAAAGCTGCCTCCTGTTGTGAAGGAATCTTCGTGACGTGAAGGATCCTTCCGGGGAAAGCTCCAGTGTGGGTTACCTCTGTTCACCGTAAATAAAAGTGGGGAATAAATCCAGTTAGCAACACCACTCAAATTTCTCCTAATGGGGGACTGTTCCTGTCCTCCCCTTCCCCAAATGCACCTGGCCAGTAAAACGTCAAAATTTGGAGGTGTATGTGCACCCCACCACTAAAAATGTTGGTATTTTGGAGGTATGTCTAACACCAGTGCCCTCAGTCACACAAGCCCCTGAATTTGTACATTTTCCAACCAGTGCTGCTCATGTTTTGTGTGATCCTGCAGCAACGTGTTGTAAAGGAGTATGAGTTGTTACACCCATCAACCTGTATTTTCCAAGAGAACTTGTACTGGTAACATCAGCATGGACAGATCACTCCATAAAAACTACCCAAACAAGTGACATTTTATTGGCGAGTTCTGCTCATAATGAATTTCCTTTTCCACGCTCGCATCTCCTAACAGAGCGATTGGGGGGAAAAAAACCAAACCAAAACAAAACCAAAAACATTTTGGGTAACATTCCATTTGCAAACGATAAAAATCATTTAACATTTAAAAATAAAATAGAGGCTAACAGATTGAAACAGAAGTTCTAGGACAATGCGTCCTGCTTCCCCAAGGAGCTTTTCCTCGCCTGGCTGCCGCCACCTCAGCCCTGCTCTCAGGGCACCGAGGTGCTCTCGTTTGGAGCTCAAATGAAAGGACTGGGACATGTGCTATCATCACCATTCAAAGCCCTGTTGTTGTACATTCTTCACAGAAAAACATAGAACCAGTTCTTTTTCTTCCCTTATTCTAACACTAAGTCATAATGAAAATTAGGGGAGGGGGGAGAAATGTGGCTTCAACATTCACCTACTTTATCACACACAAAAGGTTTCTACTAAGAGCATATCCAGGTTGAAATACACATCTGATTTCCGTCATGAGGTTAATGTTTATGGGGTGCGAGATGAAATCTACTTTGAAATGATAAACACATCCCTTTTTGATGAACAAAGTGTTATTTTTTGCCTTTTGGACCAATGCTTGGTTGCTGGGTTGTTTCTCCTGAACCTTGCCAGGAGAGGCAGCTTTCACTGCTGCCACAAATGAAATGATGACTGGTGGCAATCACACACCTTACCATTGGTAAGATGTCGTATTTAGCACGTTTGTTTGCGTTCTGAAAATCCCTTAGCTCGTTTTTTAGGCCCCCGAGGCTTTGTACACCAGAAATTACACAAGTCAAGCACAGAAAATTGTAAATTGGTATCCACAGCCATTTTGAGGTATTCCACAAGAAACCTGGCTCTGCACCTGAATGTTCCTCTCAAAAACAATTTAAAAAAAAAAAAAAAAAAAGAACCCAAAGCCCTAACTGGAGTGGAAATTTATTTTAAAAAGATTCAATCCATCCCCCATGTTTCACCACATTTCATCAACAAGGACATACTTAATTCCCCAGGGGCACAAAAAAAGCCTTCCTCATCCTTTTCCTGGAACAGTAATTTCAGTACTTCATTCCTAAATTTCCTTGTGCACTTGGAAGAGGTAAGACGAGGGTGTTGTTTTCTAGCCAAACCAGAAAAACACATTCGGACAGTGGTTTTGGTTTATTTAATTTGTGAAGGTGCTCAAGGAAGACACCAGCGATCCCCTTGCGTTGAAAATAGCAGCGGTTCCTACTCTAAGCCCCAGCCTGTGAGGAGGAGGCTGGGGAGAGACCCGGATCGCAGCGTCTGAGACCAAGTTAGGGAGAAATGTGATCTCCTGGGTCTGGATTTGGCTTGGTAGAACCTCTTGAGGCAGTCGCGGTCGCTCCCGTGGGATTGGAGGCGCTGCTTCACGGCGTGAGCAGATCCCAGAGGGACTGGCTTTCCTGTTAGGGCTGAGGTGGGGCGGGCAGCTTTATTCCTGGGGCAGCTGCTGCTCTCCTTTGAGTAGTACATTCAGAATGAGTTCCGGTAAACCAGAGCTGGAGTGCCAGTCACGTGCCATTTTACACGCGCAAGAATCGCCTGCAACATCTCAGCTGGTTACGCTGTTCTGCGTGAGAGGTGGAGAACCTTCGCAGTGATCTTAGAAGGAAACAACTCGCTACTTCCGTAGCTGTAGAAAACCCATAGGCAGTAACAATTCCTAAAGTGCTTCTTTACTTATCAATTATTCTTTTAAAAATCAGACTTGTATTTTGTAGCGGCATCATTTCCTAGTAGGTCATGGACCAGTAGATAGTTTCTGATGTAGAAAACCCATACATATTTTGTTTAAGCAAATGACACTTGCTTTGATAAATGCACCAAAGAGAGTGATCTAAGTGCAAACCCCACCATTTCTGAAAACACGGCCTTATGCTGGTTTATTAATGCAACCTTACATCCTTGAAAAGTCATTTACTTCAAGAGCAGGGATTAAATAATACAAATAAAAATTGAAAATTCAATGAAGCTATTGCCTATTTACCCTGAAATAAAAGAGTCTCACGATCCTACTGGTGCAAAAATCCCTCCAAACACATTTGTTTTATTGGCAAAGTCATTTAAGGTCACTTTTGCTTCCAAGACCATCTTCTTCCACGGTTTCCACTGAAGGAGTTTTGCTTTGTAATGGCTTGTGGTTCCACAGTGATTTGTAAATGAAAAACCTACTATGAATAACTCTACCGTAGTCACTAAATTACAGATACTGTCATGAGAAAAGTCCCCAAACTTACAGTGTTTGTTTTAAAATTTTCAGCAAGACACAAAATTCCAGTCAAAGTGTTTTCTTTGAGTGCCATTTTAAATGGCAATAAATGGCTGCTGTGCCCTCTGGATGGAGAATCCCATGTGCTTCTTATGTGTTGTACTTCGAATGTCCCCAGAGCTCGGCGTGGAAGGGCTCCCGCGGGCACAGCCACGTGGATCAGCTCCTCCTATGGATGTAGTGCAGCAGGCTTGGATCTGCGCAGGGAGAGCCCGGCTGGAGGCACGGAGCAGGTGTTGGGGTGGCCTGGTCTCAAAGGCAATGACACGAAGCGTCCCGGGCAGCGGGACACAGAAGCGGCTGCGGCGGCGTTCCGGTTCCGAGCAGTGGCGGCTCCCGTGGCAGGGGGTGGCTATTGCTGGGACAGCAGAGCGCTCCGGTTGGCCTTCATCTTCTCCAGCCGCTTCACCAGGTGGCCGTTGCTGACCTCCAGCTCCTCGGTTTTATCCAGTGCTGAACGAAGCTGAAGGGAGGAAGGAAGCAGAAAAACACCTTAACTTTCACCGTGTTATCCCTTTCCAAAGGCAAAGCAAGGTTTAGAGTTACCCACACTCACCGACCATATTAACTTGGAACATAAAGCAGTTGAAAATTCCTTTAGCTGAGCTAAACTGCTCTGCAGGCCACATCTCGGGGTTGATTTTCCCTGAGATATGTGAGTTATTCTTCCTGAAAGCCCCGTGCCCGAGCCAGAAAAGAAGGACGGAGTCTGCAAGCTCGGGTTTCCATGATGGTTTATTCTTCCTTATCTCTCTGTTCTCTCTCTGCCCTGCTAAGTGTCCCGCTGCAGGGCAGTGCACGAGCAGACGCTGGGCAGGTCAGGAGGTCCCAGACCTTTTTCTACCAGTTCTGTGACCCAACCACCTTCTACAATGTATTTCTATTTCCAATTCTATACCAATTAATTCATAGCTATTCTAAACACATAAGTGCTACCTAAACCAATCTTGTGTGCCTGTCACAGCAGAAGATGGAGTCTGAAGGAGAAGAGGAAGAAGAACAGAACAATGTCCTGATTCCTCCATCTTGCCTTCCCAACCTCCATTCTAAAAACCCCAAATTCTACATTTTCACCTTGTGACAAACTTAATTACTATTCATTTCACACTTTCACTGTAATTCTTCATGTAATGTTGGTAATTTTTTCCACGGGCTGAGATCAAAGACAGGGTCGTTTTGGGCTCTGTGCCAGGGTCCCAGACCCCTCAGGACAGCCAGAGGGATGCCCTGGACTCCAACAGCCACACACACAGGTGTTTCAGCACTCTGCCAAGAACCCAGGGTATTTACAGAATGTTCAACAAAGAAGGCCAAGTTAAGAAGAAATTGGATCTCCCAAGTCTGGATTTGGCTTGATAGAACTGTGTGTCTTGAGGCAGTCAGCATGGGCAGAGGGTCACTCCTGTGGAACAGGAGATTCCCAGAGAATCACAGGATTTCCCTCAGTCCAGAGGCACGAGGCTCTGGGTGATGCACACCCGTCTCACTGCTCAGCTTTTCTGTTTCTGGTTCCTACAACTCCATCCACAGCTGTGACTCAGAGCCTCAGTTTCCTGTGAAACCCACCACAGGACTGGGGTAGGGAGAGAGAGGTGGACTGCACAGAACTGTATTTATAGGCAGCAAAGAAGAAGGAGAATTTAGAACAAGCAATGAGCCGTACTGAAAGAAAAACAAAACCAAAACACCTCAGGAGGCAGTGAGAGAGAAGCTGATAAAGATATTTGGGCTCTAAAGCCACAGAGGCATGGTCAGAGTCTGTGGACAGCCACACTACCCCGAACAGGCCTGGACACATTGGCAGAGCAAGGAAAACAGGCTCCCAAAGAAAACTCACACCCCTTTAGCAGCCAGGTTAGGAAGGAATGGTAAAAAGGCGGTGGGAGCTCACAGCTGTGACTGTTACTCCAGTCTGAGTGCTGAAAATTTGGTTGCACATTTAGAAGGAGTAACTAAAGCAATAAAGGAATCGGATGCTTATCCCTTGCTGTGCCGGGAAGGGTGGTTCCTCCCCTAGAACACCCCAGCGAGGCAGGTTTCCCCCACATGGAGCAGGCTGACCTGGGGCAGCTTGCAGGTGGTTACCTCTCTCTGCAGTTTGCGTTTCTCTGCCTTCAGTTCATCTTCTACTCGCTCAGCATTTTCAGCAGCAGTTTTGTATCGGGCTACCTGGCCTTCCAGTCGTATCACCTGAGGTGAAGGCAAAGGCTGGGAATTAGAAGCTGTACCAGGAAGTTACTCTGAAGCTTTACTCTTCCCCTAGTACTCAAGGAATAACCAGAGAGATGCTAACTCCCCTTTAATAAAACAAAGGCATATTTTTAGGGAAAAAAACACCACCAAGGAAGCCTGGAAACAGTGACTTACTCCTGACCTTTTATACACATCCATATTTAATATGCTTCCAGCAACAAAAAATACAGTCCATTGACTAAACCTCTCTTAGCAAGAGATTGCTGATGTACCCTGGGCAAGAGCAAACAAAGTGGAACGGCCGTGTATAAAACCCATCTCTACCACATCACATTTAAAACCTGATGACAGCCGGGCATAAGGAACTGTTCAGCAGAGTTCATCAGGTGCTTTTGTCTTTGACCATTCTTCTTTCAGTACAGAGGAATAATATATTCCTCCTTCCCCATACATAAATGTCATAGTAGCCCTTGTGTTCCAACGTTCCCTTTTCTTATTTCAAGGGAAAATCACAGTAAACATAATTTCCTTTATCATCTATCAAAATACACTTTCTCTTTGTATTGTCACCATGCCTGAACAAACAGAACAAGCCAAAAACTTACATTCTGCTCCAATGCTGTTATCTCTTGCTCAGACTTGGCTAGTTTAAATTTGAGATCACTGATCTGTCTGTTGGCATCTCCTGAAAGAATTGCAGATTTATCAGAGATGTCAGAACAGGTGTGAACAGTTTCTAACAAGTCTGGTGTAAAATTTCCATGCATCAGGGATCTACGTGGGGCAGCAGGAAATGAAGGCTCATTCTTACTCAGAGCCATGTGCTTATTACTGTACATTTTGCACATTTTCTCACTCACATGCACGGCACAAAATTCTCTTAAAACCAAAATACAGCTCACTTTGGAGGTCAATCATGTGCATATCTGTCCCATTTTCCAGAACTTCATCTTCGGACTGTGCATTTTCCATCTTGCTATTCCTTTGCTTTTCTTCCAGTTGTCCCTTTAATTTTTTAATCTGAAGGATAGAAAATAGTCATTAAAATCACTAAGGGAAATTGTGGCTCAAATTCAATCCAGTATTATAAAACAAATTATGTATTTTTTAAACCTGAATTCCAGAAGATCTTTTGTTACAAAATAACATCCTAGAAATTCTTTTGGGGAATGACTCATGGTATTTCACACATCAGTGCTTATGTACAAGTTGAGGACCAAAACAATGAGCGAAAGATGACTGGTTTATTAGAAAAGCCATAAATGTTCTGCAGGCACATTCATGTAAAACATTCTTAAAAACTCCCAAAGCTATGTTTGGTTGTGTGCAAGTATCAAGGCCAAGGTCACTGAGCATAAATGAAAGCACAGAGTGTCCTTCAGGGCAACAGATCCGCTGAAGTTTTTTGAATAAGCTGTATAGCCACCATGGCATACCAGGATTCCAGCAGTAATTCCTTTAATTGCTCTTTACCCATCTGCAGTTCCTCCAACAAACCTTTCCAAATGGCCCATTTACCCACAGACCCAGCAGAGGGGAGGGCTTACTCTCGGAAAGAAAATTTGCTTCTACAATTTCCAAGCCATGCCTGTTTTTCCCTTGGGCTTGGCCGATCTGAAGGATTACTATTCATAAATAAGAGGCACACTGGGTCATATCTTCTGTGTATCCTGAGTTAACATACAGGAGGAATGTTCTGGAGAAAGAACAGAGTGGCCAGAAAAGGCAGCAAGTCCTCAGCAAGAGCAACCTGACCACAGCACTGCTGCTCTACACCTCGTGTGTGGGCTATTTCCATTTCCTTAACCATTTACTGCTCTTCACTCGCCCTGTGATTACCTGGTCTAGCAAGGACTCCCGTTCATCGATGAGCTTTTTCAGCCTGTCTGGAAGAGAAAAGGCAGAGGTCAGAGCTGGCTGATCGAGCGGCGCACGGGGAGCGCATCTGAGGCACGAGCCTGACCCGTTCAGGTTAGTGGCTACTGAAGGGGGAGTGAGGGCACGTACCACAGGACACGAGGCCCGGACGGGGCTGGGAGGGGGCTGCAGCCAGGGCAGTTATGGCATTCTCACAGAACATGCTTGTCCCAGCAGCCAGCTGCATGCAAAGAGGCTAATCTTCTACGTTAGGTTAGCATGCAAGAACTCTAGGGTCAAGCACAACTGCAACACAAAATCTCACAACATCTTGACAGTTTAACACAATGACAATACTGTAAACACCTATAATCACAGCTAAGCACATTCTCAGCACTTTTTAACTCTTCCCTTCTTTTACATGGCAGTGACATTTTAGCTCCAACATTATGACCAGAAAAACATTGGCCCGTCAAATTATTTGTGTTTTGAACGCAGCAGTCTGGTAAAACATTGTTTTCTCTGCAGAGTCAATTCTCCAGGTCAAACATCAAGAGGAAATGGACAATCTGCACAACTGTTGTCCTACATTTAGACTTGGAAGTATGGGTATGTGCAGCCTTCATTAATAAAGTGCACTCTACAGAATGAGACAGCTGGGAAAAAGAACTACAAAGTAAGCAACCAAATCATTTCCTTTTTTTCCTTCCCCATTAAGGGCTGCAATGTGAGAAAGCACATTTTCTTACCACCCAAATGACCTCATTAATTAACAAGCTCCGTTTGTTCAGGTACACCTCAGGCAGGAGCATGCTGCAACATCACATTCAAATGCACCCATTAGGAGAGGATCTGTTGACCTCAGCTGGGTCTCACTGCAGGTTTGTTCAGCTGGCCTCCCTTGCCAGCAGTGCAGAGCCCAGGCTGCTCAGAGCTCAACTCCACAGCTGAGGTCTGGCCTGCTGATCAAATGGTTAAAATCCAAAGGTCACTCAAGGAAAAGATCTTTTCTTAAACTTAGGAAAGCAAGGTAAATTACACATAAGAGCCTGGTGGGCTTTTACCAGGTAAATTCTGCTGAGAGAGAGAGACTCAAAGTTTTTTGAAGAGCTTTAAAAATACCATTTCTTCTTTGATGACAACTCCTGAAAAGGCCAAAGTCTTGTGGTTCTTCCTTTTTTTCTTGTTAGCACACGCACTTAAAGGGAATCAAGAGTCTGTATTGAATCAAGTCATGGTGGAAACTGGCTTCCCAATGGAAGTACAGCAGACATTAATACAGTATGTCATTCCCCTCCTGGGAATACACCCCCCCATATAGTCCCACTCCAGAGCATGGAATAAAACCTTTACCTTGGCTTCTGATGCAATACCCAAATACAGATCTGAGCGTGAGATCCCAGTTCAGCAGATCTATGGATTAATTTTGAACCTCCTGAAGTCCTATTCTTTTTGTTTTTCATCCATTTGTAACACACCCAACATTGTTTCACCTGAGCACTGATATGAAAAAACAAAAAAGACCCGAACCCACTTTTTTGGTAAATATCACCCACAACCAAAATTTCTGAGTATAAACCCCTTCAAAACAATAAAACAATTTCACAGATCTATATGGGAAGGAAAGAAAACTTAAGACAAAAATTCTGCAAAAGATGAAAGATATGGAAGAAAAACAAAGGCCAATGAAGAAAGCAAGAGCAGCAAACAGCTTGGAGATACTTGGACTCAAGAGACTGTGTTGGGATTTACAGGCCAGCAAAGATTAAGAAATGGAGTTCCAAGGATTGGAAAGAGAATGAGGACTGGTGCAGCAGGAAACCTTTAGGCCACTACAAAATTAGCCCAAATGTATTGACTCCAAAAGGGCCAAGTAACACACTTTGATCCTGGAAATAATTTAGTTGTGACTTTCATTAACACAACCACTGCTGTGGGGTGAAACCTGCCTGCCTGAAGAAAGGAGACCTCTTCCAGCTTCCAGTGAGGAAGGACACTGGGTTCCCCAAAGCCCTTTTCCTGCAAAAAGGATGCATTTTGGGGTGAACTGTCAAGTTTGATCTCACCCTCAGTTCTCTCTGCCCTCATTACAGACATCTGTGCACCCCATTGGGACATGCAGGCAGCAGGGAAAAAATTAGTTTGCTTAAATTGCCATTCATATTCTGCCTGTCGAGATGAGGGCCTCTTGGGTTTCACTTATCTTAAACCCCCACATTAACACAGAAAACTTACTCTGCAGGGTCACCTTGATTTTGCATTTACGAGATATTTTTCCACCGAATCTGAGGACCTTGAGAACAGGCAGCAAAGAACAGTCTATTGAATCAGGACAGGAAGCAGCTAATTAAAATTCTCATCTGTAACAGTCATTAACCTTACTCCACATAGAAAGATGCTCCAGTGAATAATCAGAGTGTGACATTCACCTCACTTCACTTTGGGAAGGTGATTCCCAGGGTACTCACTGCACCAGTTCATGGCCACAGAGTTTACAGAGGCCGAGGAGGAGATGGGGCCTGTGAGGGAGCAGGACACAGCAGGGTGAGCACGGTGCTGCCACAGCTCCCAAGTCCAGTGACTGATCTGATCTCACTGCCTCGGCACTGCAGGTGACTCCAGGCATTGCTTACTCAGGTGCTGCCCCCCCAGTGGCCCAAACATTCCCAAACCAGCCACACATCCATCCTCCATGGCTTTCCACTAAGAGGGGAGCATGGGATGGGAGGCTGCTGGTTTTACCTGTGTGATTTACACGATGTGTGGCCCAGGAAATAATGAACCATGATGTAAATGAAAGGGATAAACTGGTCTTGGAGGATGGAAAGACATCCCATGAAATCCCAGCCCCAAGCAGCTATTCAGAACAGCCTGCAAGAATCCAGCTGTCAGAAGCAGGTTGGGCAATGCTCCTTCTCCAGATCTGTCCATCTATTTTGGATGATGAGAAAATGCTTTCCTGTCTTTCTCAGAAGAGGGGTGCTGCCAGGAACAGCACAGGATTTGGAAGACACCAGCTTGCAGTACTGCTTTTGAGGAGCACAGGAGGACTGTTCTTCTCTATAGCAAAGAAGATATTGACCAAGACCTTTGCACTATTTATTCCCCTTTTTTATCAAGTAAGTTTCTTGAGATACTGCTTTTGAAAGGATTTCAGGCTAGCTCTGATATGCACAGACCTGGGCTACAGCATTTATGTGCCACTAGGTGATGACCAGAAAACCCAGCGAGCATTTGGGGTTATTCTGGAAGACAAAGATTCATCCTTGGGTCACATTCTCGTTTTCAACATTCCAGGGTGGATTTCTGGCACAACAGCTACGCTGCACTGCCTCTCCATGGTCTTGTTCCCAGTTACACTGGGAGTGGGATCCAAGCTGGTGCATGGACAGGTAAGATTGGAGGTGTTTCTGCTCCTGTGATATGGCTTTAAAAAGGAATTCTCTTAAAGATGCTGTCTTTTCTTTGGAAGTGGAAAAACTAGTGAAAATCAGAAATGAACTCGTAAGAAACACGGGATATAATGGCACGTTGCCTAATTTGACTCTGATAGATCCATCCACAGTACAGGTGAAGCCCGGTAAGACCACTTAATGATCTGTTTAAGTCTATTTACCAATTAAAACCCACTTCCAACATTAAACCACATATTACTGTTGAGAGTATAGCACAGCCAAATCTTTAAATAAACACTGCTACATGCTAATAAGAAATGCTTATAAGATCTATGACTTTTTGGATTAGCATCTAGAGTAAACCCTTAGGAACAACTGCCAATACTTACAGAAACCACGGTGGATCTGCTGTAAGTTGGAGAGAAGCCACATGAAAGGAGTTACAGGGTTACAGACCTGTTAGAGCTCTACAGTTAAGGTGCCATCACATATTCAAGGTGCTCAAACCCCGAGGCTGCCCAGTCCTAGGGAGATGGCTCTTGTAGCTACGTAGCACAAGGTAATAAATTGAACAACAGCTGCAGAAAAATGGTGTTGAAATGATACAGGTTTAAATAACTCCTTGTGCAGGTTTAGAAACAGTGCTCTGGACAGGTATTTTAAAGTATAAAATATGTTTATTTAAATTATATACAGCAGTACATTTTGATATACATCTTCCAATTTTGCAGTCTGTCTGCGCTCTGACAACTTTGTAACATCAACACAAACTCAGCCTTCCACAGCCCGAACCCCCCCTCGAACCCCCCTCGATCTGCATTCCCTTGGGACATGCACTGCTTAACACTTTAAATGAATATTTATATATGCAAAACATGCTCTCTTCCCAAGCACTAGCAGAGATGCAAGAGGAAATACAGCAAGGGAGTCCAAGAGCCTAATTTATGCCAGCAACTCAAAGCAACCCAGCTTTTCCAAAAGCCACAGTGGGGCTAGTACACAAAACAACAGTCCTCTTTGGTCTGATATCCAGCAAGAGTTAAGACATGCAAAGTTATCTTCTTTTCAGAAGGGAAGAGATAAGATTTGTTTCAGAGATAAAAACATTCTTTCAGAATCAGAGTTTGCAAAAAATATATAATGCAATAAGCAAATTTTAAACAAAAATTTTTCTTGGAAAAATAGATATTTTATATATTGATATCTGACAGTACTTGATAGCAAACCTAAGCACACATTACACTGTGTATTGACACTTTCTCTGGAAAAAATAAAAACACCATGCAAGACATGGTGTAAAAGGCCTACTGTGGTAGTGGCAAAGTGCCTGGATGAAGTAAACATGTATATATTTATTCCTTTCAGCAAACTAAGACCTGTATGTTGCACTTTCTCCAAACTGTGCATTGCTCTTCCAAAGTGCTCAGACTAAGCAGATTCACAGTGATCTAACTGTATTTTGGAATATGACCATGTAAGAAATACACACAAAGTGGAATGAAAATATCTTTTTTCTTCATGTTAAAAAAATAAGAGATTGGTTCATAGGCTTTAATCATTCTGAAAGAAGTTTCACCATCAGTGAAACTGGTGATCTGGCTGAGTTCCTTCATGAAGAGTTAATGTGCTTGCTGTAGATTGAAGTACAAGTAAGCATAATGTGCATAAGTTCACAAAGGCCCAATGTGCATTCAAGATATTGATCAACTAGGCTAGAATAATAAAAAAAAATCCTGTAGAAATCCCCAGGAGCAGCTATCCACACTAGAGGTACTTTAATTGCATAATAGTTTGAATGGTCAAGTTGTGAAGCTTCCTCACAAGGTGATAAGCTTTCAACCCGAGACAGTCTCGATTTCTTGTGGCTGGGTACAACACAAGAGCATCATTACCATACTTGCATCATTACCATATCCATGCTTTAGGCTGAGTTACCTACAAAGACAAAGCTCTAAGGGTATTCCAAGGTCTGATGTCTTGTGCAAAGTGCATGTTTGTGTCCTGGGACTGGTCACAGGGCATGGAACTCACGTAGGTTTGAGATTCTGAACTCAGGAGATGGTACAGTCATCTCTGGATCTACCCTTACTCCTTCTGCCAGCCTGCAAATCCTCCCTGCTTTCAGCCCTCTTAATGAAAGCACTTTCCAAAACCTGTTCCAAAACTTCTTCATCCTGTAATTTTCCCAGTTTACTAGAATCTGATACTTTGATTTCATCTTCCTCCACATCAGTTTTCCCTGACGCTTCCCCTTGCAAGCACCCTGTTCCTTCAGGTTCATCTTTTTTATGCTGCAGGACTTCACCTTTGGTCAAAGCATCTTTGGTTTCCATTTTGTCTGTTCCCTCTCCAGCTTTGTCCGTGTGGGCAGTTTTTCCAGCAGCACCATTTGCTCCATCACCCTCTTCTCTTTGTGTATCAGCTTCATCTCCATCACATTTTTCATCAGATTCTAGTATTTGATTTGACTCTTCATCGAAATCAAATGCATCACCATCATCTTCCAGGCTCTCCTCTGCTTGTTCCTCCAATTTCACTTCTTCACTAATGTTGTCGTCCTGCACGGGCTTCTGTGCCAGGGAATTATTTACACCTTCCTCCAATTTAACTTGTACACTAATGTTTTCATCCTGCACAGGTTCCTGTGCCACAGAATTATTTACACCTTCCTCCAAGTTAACTTGTACACCAATGTTTTCATCCTGCACAGGTTCCTGTGCCACAGAATTATTTACACCTTCCTCCAATTTAACTTGTACACCAATGTTTTCATCCTGCACAGGTTCCTGTGCCAGGGAATTATTTACATCTTCCTCCAGTGTAACTTGTTCACTAATGTCGTCATTCTGCAGAGACTTCTGTGCCAGGGCATTACTTACACCTTCCTCAGAAGCAAATTCCCCACCAGGGTGGTCTGCAAGCTCCACCTCTTGCTCATTTTCTTTCAGTGTTTCTTTACTGGCTTTGTTTTCAGTAGCTGCAGTAACACCTACACCTGACTCCTCTTTACATTCACCTTCTGCTTGTTTAACCACCTTCTGCACTTCCCCCTCTAAAGGAATGTTTTTCTCTCCTTCTGGACCACCTGCCATTTCTTCACTGCACTGACTTGTTTGAACCTCTACCTTTGGATTCAAATCTTCTGCCCATTCCATCCTACTCTCCTGTCCTTCCTCAGCCTCATCCCCTGTTTCCAATCCTGACTTCTTAATTTCATCACCTAAAAGGCTCGGGTCTAAATGGGTTTCCTGAGTGGTCACCTCTGTCTCCGCCTCTGTTCCTGGCTGTGCCTGCTGCAGCTCACTTCCCATTCCCTTGGGAATGCAGCCTCCTGTCTCCACAGATGCCACACCTTGCTCGCCTGCTTCAGTAGAACCTGAACGCTTCTCCAGCTCTTCCATCAATTCTTCCTTCTGTCCATCTTTCTCAGCTGTAGCCATTTCATCTTCAGTTTTACCCTGTGTACTTGGTTCCTCTGGGGGTGCTGAAGGACTGTCCTCTGAAGAAGCGGGCTGGATGGGTGCCTGATGTTCTCCACCTTCCTTTTCAAGTGCCTCTGCTGGGACATCCCTTTCATGTGGCTCTGTCCCCTGCAAACCCACAGACTCAGTTTCCCTAGGCAGACCCTGAACTGTGTTCCCAGCCTCATCTTCTTCTTCAGCTCTGTCATCTGCTGTTTTGTCACTTTTTCCATCAGTGCAGTCAACAAACTTTTCCTCCAGGACATTTGCAGCCTTGTTTTCAGCACTTTCTTCTGAGTGCTGGGCTTCCCCTGGAGTGGAACTCTCCACATTTCCCTCCTCCCTAAGCAAGCCTGCCACTGCTCCCTCAGGTAGCCCTGCCTGGTTAGAAACCAACTCACTGCTCTCACTTGTACTGTCAGAGCCTTCAGCCATTTCATTATCACTCAGGGAATGGCTGCTTAAAACCAGATCCTCTTGTTCTTCCTGGTTGGGTGCAGCTTCTCCCACTTCCTGCTCTGTACCTGAGTCACAAAACATTTCCTGAGGAGTCTCAAAAATCTGGTGGCCTTGTGGAGAGCCCAGCTCCAAGTTCTCATTTGTCCGTTCAGCCTCTGTACTCTCAGGCTGCTGGACTGCCGTGCCCCTGGACTCTGTGACCTCTCCCAAGCCATCTGTGTCACTGTCACTGTTGGAGGAAGCGCTCCCTGACACAGGTGCTGTGAGGCTTTGGCCTTGCTCTGCACACCTACTCTCTGGGATCATCACTGTTGGCGGGGCGTCCCGTTCTTCAACCATGTGTTCTGCCTTTGCATTTTCAGCAGCATGCAATGGCTGTGCTTCCTCCTCCTCCTCAGACTCCTCTTTGTGTTCCTCATGCTCAGTATTCTGCAAGATTTCTCTTTTCCCCACATCCTCCAAAATCTCATTTTTCATCTCCACTTCATTGGCTTTGCCTAAAAGACCATTGAGAAAGTTGAGGGGGCCACACCACAGCACTTACCTCCCCACTTAAAACCCGGCAGACAGAACGAGAAGAACGGGTTAATAAAAGATCAGCTTTTGCCAATTTTGTGAGGCAAAGCAGCGATTGAATTAGTAAGGATCCAGGGGGTTGATCAGTGAAACTCACCACCACCCTCTCAAAGCAAGAAGTCTCTGGTGCTGGCTGGTGTTTTTGTAAAGGAGGAGCTCTCTGCTCTTGGCTGTGGGAATGACAGCTTTGGCAGAGGAGAACAACGGGTTGAAGCAGTGCAATTTAACAGCAATACCTGCAGAAGGGCCTCTAAGGACTGCTTCTCCTCAGCAATTCTCTCTACAACTTTAACCCTGACGCCCCTCTATCCATGCAGGGGTCTGATGCTGTTACAATGGAATCATGAAGGATTATTCAGTAATATTTTGCTTTTAAAAATCTCAGACAGGCATCATCAGTGCACGTGATGGACACTGAATGTAAAATCTGATTGGCAAGCAAATGATTTGGCTGTTCAGACCTCTCAACACAGATCAAAGCTCAGGTAATCTGTGCCCCTTATTTCAGCCACCCAAATGGGTGAGGACTTCTGTGGTTCTTTTAAAGTTATTTTTGTTGTAACAGTTTCCCTTCGATTTATATTTAAAAGCAACAGACATTAAAACAATAGTGTTTGTTGTTAGTTTTTGGGTCTATGCTGTATCTATTCTTAAAAAAAAAAACAGGGTTAGGAGACGTAAGAAAACATGTTACATTTAAAAATACACCCTTACCTTGGTTTTTGGTGTTTCACATTGTTTTCAGAAACTGAGTGATGAAAAAGCAGCCAAACGCTCAAAGCAAGAGAACCTGCACTTTCAACAATTGGCTGCCTGCAGCTATTTATTAGTATGTTCATTTAGAACAAAAAAAAAATCCGACAAACCAAAAAATATCACTTTCTCTCCTTACATGAGTACAATAGTTCTCTAATGGCCATTCACCACATAAAAGCATGAAGGGGTTTTGCCAACCAGATTTCTCCTTCCTAGCGCTGTCCACATCAATTATATCCTTTGAATTTAAGTGTCAGTGTAACGAGTGAAGACACAGAAGTGTTAATTTAAAGAGTTCAATAGCAGAGAAATAAAGAATTTATCCTTTGGTGTGCTTTGGCAGAGCCCAGCACTGCTGTTCAAGCAGAGTTCTCAGGGGTATCAATGAACCAACATACAAACTCTTTATAGAAAACCAAAATGCCTTTTTTTCCCCTGATTATTTAAGGTGTGTCCTGAAAAATACTGAGCAGCAGTAGGATTATCCTGGGACAATTTTGCAATTCAGGGTTTAAACGGCGATGTGAATGACTGCTCCTTATCTGCAATGTCCTATTTGTATTCCCATCCTTTGTCACCTTGCAGGGGAAGTGAAGTCTGCCCTGCACGACACACTGGGAGCCAAAATCAACACGAAGCAGGGAAAAGCACAGGAGAGATTGGACAAGGAGCATGCTGCGTGGTGTTAACTGTCCCACTCACAACTGCCCCACCCAAGCAAGGTGGCTGAATGAAGGACAGACAGGCAGGAGGGGCTGAGAGGACACACAGCACTTACCTAGCATCCCCTCCCCTCCTGGCTTTAATGCCTGAGTGGTGCCTGGAGCAGGTCGGGAAGAATCCAAGTGTCCTTCGTTATCCAGAATGTCTGAGGTGTCCCCGTTGGTGGCTATATCAGAGTCTGGGATTATTCCATGTTTCTGTGGGAAGCAAAAGCAATGCTTTAGAGCCTGCTGCTCGGAAAGGGAAGGATTGTCAAGTGCTCTTGTCCAAGATACTCTGAATAAACAATTGCTTCAATCATTCCATTAAATATGGCTGGGAGTCAGGAAGGAGAACAGATATTGCAGTTCTCAGTTCAGCCACTCTGACAGAAAGCATGTGATCCCAGCTCTTTTGGTTTTTTTTAACATAAATCTGCTGCATAAGATGTTCCTCACAGAAGTGTCTCCTACAAAAAACCTTCTTTATACTCCAGTCTACACTAAGAACTCACAATCAATAGTAGGGGAAAGGACTTTATATTCAAAACCCCTGAAAAATGGCAATTTATAGGCAACATGAAAATTGAGCTATTGCTACTGAGCTAGACTTAATTTTTCTGCCCAAACGTACAGGGGGGAAGGGTCAGCAGATGAATATAAATTTCTTTTATTCCTCTTGCATACCTTCAGTTGCTCCTTCAGCACAACCACTTCGTCTCTAAGGTCATCCCGCTCACTCCTTATGGAATCAAAGAAATCTTTCTGCCTCTCTAGTGCCTGAGTTCCCAACACAGACAGAGGGCGAGGAGATGTGAAGAAAGGAAGGGAGACAAGTAAAGGCCGTGAAAAGCAAATGTAGACAAAAATGAGCAGATTTAAGATACTCAGGGGATGGAAGAGGCACAGATGAAAAAGGTCAAGTTTACAGATTACAGGACTGAGTTTGCATGCAGAGAGAGAAACTTCAAATCCAAGAAAGGCACAGCTTCTTCAAGAACCAAGATTTCCTGCCAAAGACATTCAGAGCCCAATTCTTCATTAGGAGTCCCTCAAATGAGGGTCCACTTTTTATTCTTGTCTGCTAGACAAACTAATCCATGCCCACATTGCTTTAGCAAGCACACTGAAGACATCATGCCATTCCCATGTGGTAATGGAAGGGCACAGAATTAGGCCCGTTGGATTTCAGGAGACTTTTTATTTTACATTTTAATTAATTTGAAAGCTGCCATTAAGTCATCCTTAGTCTGGGATGCACCATGTGCAAATGCATATTTGGCTACTGAACTCTCCCCTCCCAGTATTTCTATATAGGTACAAATAGAACAACTCAAAAAAATTAGACAATGTTCAGTTTGAAGCTGCTACAAATTGTTGGACATCACAAACATGGGCAAGCTGCCAGATTTCTTTCTCCTGCTCTGCTCAGGAAGCCTTTCAGTGTTCAACTGGAAAAGAAAACCAGAGTGGGTTTCCATGTGGCTGTGATAAGAGGTGGTGGGAAGGGATGAGAAGCAAGGGAGACTTTCATCCCAACAGCCTATAAATAGCTGCACTACCTCTTTACCCCACTCCAGTTTCTGCTCAGTCCGCAGATTAAATGTGAATAAGCGAAAACTCAGTGCTGATGGAATTGCATTATAAATAGCATTTCCTCTCCCCATATGGCAAATGCAAATGGTGCAGCACAGCAAATCAATTACCCTTGGTTTGAAAGCACACCAGCTGCTAGGTTTTCCTTGGATTTTAAGGTACTGGCCAAACACAACACTTGCTATTTGCTACTTCACTGGCAACATCATAGGACAGCCACACCAAGCAAAGGCACGAGGGAGGGTTTTATCCATGGGGTTTTACAAAAGCAGGATCAGGTGGGGAATGACAGTGTCACTCTGAACACATTGCAGGAGCTGACAAGTCCTACCCCTATTTTTTTGTCTTTCCACTCTATTGTCTCCTGAAGATCGGAAATTTCCCTGACATAGCTCTGCTGTTTCTGTTGCAGCTGTTGGATTTCCTGAGGGGCAGGAGCAAAACAAGAAGACAGAAAGCAGGTAACAGGTTAACAAGGAAGGCCAAGATTGCAGTGAGGCCAGAGAATGAAAAAAGCCAGGTGCTAAAGTAAATGAGTATCTACAATGCACAGTTTCTGACATCCCAGCTGAACCTGTGCTCCTGAGGACAATCTTATTACCCACAACACGACTTAGAACAAGTTACACAGTTCTGTTATTTTCCTCTGCATCTCCACAAACAGCAGTCCAAAATGCAATACTTAGGAAGAATAAGATAATGCTTAGGAAAGTAATATTTGCATTAGTCAGCTCTGAACCTGTCTGGCCTGAAACAGTAACATTTCTTCTGGTGAGTAACTTGAATTTGGAATAAAATTCTCCATGCCTCATATTCTCCACTCTACTGCTACTTGGGAATGTACAATCAAAGAAGCCATTAAAAAAAAAAAAGTTACTTACTGCAAGCATTTCTTCTCTCTGCTTCAAAGCCTCTTTGATTTCCATGAACTGAAACTGCAATATGCTATGAGCGTGCTTCTCCCTCTCAAATTCCTGTGAATAATGGAATATTCACAAGATTATTATTAATCAAAAATAGCACCCCATCAAAAAGAGGAAAATAAGCCCAAACACAAAGAAAATGCTTACTGCAATGTAATTCTTGAATATCCCTCTAATCACAATCCCACAAGAGTGCAATTTTTATCGAGTTTGTCCTTTTTCCAAGATGCTATTATTGCACTAAACACTGACATGACAGACATCATTTAGCCCATCTCATAAGCTGAGCAGCAGGTTGAAGAGCTTTTACACTCCAGTCCTTCAGACTGCACAGATGAATCGATGGGAATTTAACCCACTCTTCCCACATGGCCATGAACTGAAACTCAGCTGGACTTTATGTAAAAAGGAAAAACCACACTGTATCTTTCAGGAACTGTGTTTTGAAGTGGGGTGTAGTCAAATGCCCCAAGCTACAAGAAGGCAGTTTTGAAAACATAAGCCCCAGTTTTATTATTTAACACCAAATCACTGTCAGCTCCTAAATGAATGTAAAACTTAATTCAACATTTAACCGTGGAGCTGCTTGAATTGTCTGAACAGCACAATTCTCCCACAGGCTGCCTGGAGACATCTTTGTGTGTAAAAGTGCTCCAGAAGTCCCTATGGACAAACCACATGAATTTACTTTAGAGATGGAATAGAAAAGGAGATGTGATGTGATAGTATCAATGTAGCCTTTACCAGCTACAACATTTCTCCCCTTCTTCAGAAATGGCTTAGGGAAAATTCTCATTTCTATGATCACAAGTACACAACAAATTGGTATTCCACTTCATATTCATTAAACCAGCTACTTGGTTGAAATCTTGAGTAATAATTTAGCTGCCTCCTCCCAAAGATCTCTACCCCTCTCCAAATCTCTCCCTGTTATTTCCCATGCCAGAGCTATTTACATACTTTACTTTTCTCTTCATACTGCCTCCTGGATTCTGCCAGCTGCTCCTCCAGCTCCAAGAGCGCATCCTTCAGGGTGTCCACTTGGTACATGAAGTTGGTTTTCTCATTGTCCAGCTGAGCATTTGACACCATAGCCTTCTTGTATTTCTCCTCAACTTCAGCTAGAGAGTCCTGCAGAGAACAAGCAACCCCTGTCAGAGCCAGAAATAAAGGAGGACACTTTGCCAACCTTCAGTGAGAAAATAAAGCACCAAACCACAAGCTCACTAAAGCTGCCTGTGGAAAGCAGCCTTAATCCTGTGCTGGAGGCTTCCAGGAGTCCCCAGTGAGGAAAACCTCCTGTGTCCCCCCCTGGTTTGTGCCTCCAAGCAAGCAGCCTTACCTCAGCACGGGTAAAACGCTTCCTGTCCTCTGCTGCTTCAGCTTCTGCCTTCCCAGTTTTCTTCCTTCTCCCTCCTCCCCCTGCCCCTGCACATTGGCAGCTCAAAGCAGCTGCTGAGGATGACAAGTTGGGGTTGGCTTTTTTCTTTTAAAGGTAAACTGGCCTTGATTTAAGATCAGTTTGGATGATATGAGGCCTGAAATTAAGGCAGTTTGAGAGCCACTTCACACTAATTTCTGAGATCTCTGCAGTGTGGGAACCCTGAAATACTGACTCAGGAATTAGAATTCACTGTGAAAGAGAAAGCTGCAGCTTTTGTGACCTGATGTGTGATTTCCCATTAGGTTTCCCATATCACATCCCCTCTTCACAAATTTACTCTCTAAGATATAGTACCCAATATCTTGAAAACCCCTTCTGTCAGCTTGACCTGAATATAAGATACTGAGATATTTAAACAAGAAATGATGGTAAAATAAAGATTAGCATATTTTTTCATTTCTGCAACAAACTTTGCACTACTTGATTTTAATAAAGAAATAAGAGTTATATAAACAAAGAGTTATATAAACAAAGCAGTGTAAATATGCAAACAAGGAGGACACACACATCAACTTTTTAGTTTACAGATCAAACAATTTCTCTTGGAATTTGTGTAATTTTAATTGTTTCAACTGAAGTATGGGTGAGTTTCATATACTTCCTTTTGCAGCTGTTAACAGAACTAAGACAGTGGCAAAGTCTAAATCACTTTCATTGACATTTCTATTAACAAATGAGATAATTTGTCTTTTAGGACAGAGATTTGTCCAGTTCCATATGCTTAACTGTGTTTTGGGGCACTTTCCAGCCCCAGATGAGAAATACCGAGCACAGGAAAGCCACCAGGATTTGGAAGCTCAGAAAGGAGCTGGAAAGGAAGTATATGCAAGGAAAAAGTTAAGGAAATTCTGCTCCACTCCTTCAGCATGCCACATTTTGGGTTCTTAACATCAAACAGTGCAGCTTAGGTCCACATCACCCCAAAAGGCAGTCTAAGGGACATGGATTGAAAAAATTTTTATGCAGTGTGATTATTTTGCTCTATCTGCCACTCAGTGACCAGGAAAACCCCCAAAATTTTACCAAAAAAAGGCCTAACTACTCTGTTTCCATTGAAAACTCACTTAAGATGGCAACACCTTTATCTGTCAGCGCTGAGCTGATGACACAATCAGCACTTAATGCTGGCAAATGTTGAACTTATCTATCTGCCTTTTCCAAAAAGCCACAGCTCATGTCACTGCTCACTTAGGAGTGGGTGGTACGTGGATGTACAAGTTGGTTGTTGCATCAAAATGTATTTACTGCTTCATGGAAGTGGTAAGAGCTTCAGCATTCCTTCTTCATGTATCAGGCTTTGATACATGGAGTTTTGTTGCAAGAATTGTTTAAGGGTGTCTTCTCTCATCTAAAGATGAAACCAAACTGACACCTCACACAGCCTTTTAAAAATAAAAACATACAAGGTTCTAAACTCATATTTGTTTTTAGTATTGTAGGAGGTGAGTTCTAGCTCATCTCCCAATACTGGAAGGTTTCCTGGATTAGGAAACGATATTAAAAAAAAAACCAAACAACCCTAAATAATTTGAATTTGCTATCAAAACAATGACCTCCTCAAACCAGCAAAGACAATGTGCAGTAGCAACCAGCAGCCTTTCAGTGAACACATTTCTCACCACAACCCACCCAGTCAGAAGAGTCTGCCAGTTTGTGAGACTGCACAGCTCCCAGCCTCTGCAGGAGAACAGCATGCAAGGGGCTCACGCTGGGGCCAGGGTTAGTGCTCACACACCAGTACCTTCAGTTCTTTCAGCCCCTGCATGTATTTGCCTTCTACATCCTGAATCTGGTCCTTTAACTCATAGATGTCCTGAGGGAGACGGCGAGAAAGGTCAGTGACACCACGGACACTACAGGGAGGGACAGGCAGGGCTCACAGTGCCCCTTCCAACACACGTTAAGGGCTCTGACCCCAAGCTGAGGCCTTGCCAGACAACCCCATTTCTTAGGCAGGAGTTTGTGCTAATTCTGCCTTTCCTGGCTGGAGGAAACGGAATCTCCATCGTTAAGGACGAGGTGCAGACCGAGGTTCGAAGGCTCTGACAATCCCGGCCCTTCTCTGCCCCTTTCACTGATGATCCCCTTCTGTCCCCTCTCTGCTCCCCAGGAGTGCAGTTTGTGTTACCTCCACCCTCCTGTCACTCCCAGTTCCAGCATGGGAGGTGCCCTTTACAGCCAGTCCCATCTGAGAGACACCTCCAGCACAGCTTCTCCTCCACAGCACCCAAATCACTGCCAGCTCCTTCCTGGGAAAGGAGCCCGATAATAATAATTTTATAATTTATTCGGGGTTGAAGTGCTCCTCACCTTGATTTCCCTGATGGATGCTTCTGTGTCAGCTGAGATGGACGTGTCCCCACTGCCCCTCCGTGAAGAAGTCCCGCCCAGGGAAGCCAAGGTAGCTGCTGATAAACTTGAGACAGTTCGTGCTCCCTACAATCACACACAGATAAACTGCTTAGAACTTTCTTCTCCAGATAAATTATGGCTTTGTATGGCCCCTTTCCTTTTTGCTTTTAATACACACGTTACACCAATTGTTGCACTTCTAAATTATGCGCTTTTGATTAAAATAAAACTAAGAAGCAAAAATCGAAATCAAGATTTAACAGGGGAAACTAATGTGAAAAGGCAGATCAGAAGTATTTAAATAATACTGCAATAGGAGTTTGCATAATTTAGCTGCTAACTACTAATTCTTAATTGGAGAAAGTCTTTAGGGGCTGGTATCAGCCTGCCATTTTCAGAAATTGTACTAATACATCCCGTGGAAGCTTTGGAAGTTCCTCTCCTTTATGGATATTTATTTACTCTGCAGCAGTGGCCACATGAACTGTTCAACTGTGCTCAGGGTTAAGGTAGCAGCCTCCTCTTTTATGATGATGATTTATTTGTTTTTACATAAATAACTTAGGTTTTATAACTAAGATCTAATAAACACACACAGCTTGTGTGGCTTAGCCTAAAGCAATTTCAGCCAACTGCTGTTGAAGGTCAGCTGCTTAACATTGAGTAAGCAGGAGCTGAAAAGTTCATCTTCAAAAATGCTCCAGAAATTCCAATTTTGGCCTCACAATGGATTTTATAGGAGATTTCTGTGCACTCGTCACAAGCTCTACCCACCAAAAAGAATGAGCTTTGAAGCACTGTTGTCAGAATAATTGATAAGATCCTTCTTACCTTCTCAAAGTCTTTTTCTGGCCTTTCCTCAATCTGTAAAAGAGAGATTGAGAAGGAATCATTCATAGAATCAATAAAGGGTAAGAGAACACAGTAATACACCAGAAATGCCAAATCTTCCCTGTCCCAAAAAGCAAAGTGCCAGATCAGACTTGAAATCTAAAGCTTCAGACCTGTGGTTAATATTCCCCTCTCAAGACAAACAGGGACTGCAGCTTCAAGCAAAGATCCTAGACTACCAAACTGACCCTTGAGTCAAATATCAGGGATCAGTCCAAAGTCTAAATAAGTGGCTCTTTTAGGGTTTCACTTCAATTTACTAATTTACAAGAGAGATCCTGTACTAAGACTAGTCTAGAAGAACCCGAACAGTGAGGAAGCTGCATTTAGGGGAGAAAATTACTGTGGATGCAGACAGGTGAAGGATTTATAAGTTACAGAACATCTCCATCTTGGAGATTAAGTGTAAATGGAATTAAGTGTAAATGGAATTAAGTGTAAAAAGGACTGAATGAAATTAAAAACTCAGGAGAACTCAACAAAACCTGAATTCTTCTTGGAACATTCAGCACAGTCAAGATGTTTTCCCAAAAGACTCCTAGAAAATTAATGCCTTCTCCCAAGCAAGAAGAGCCTAATTGCCAAAGGGAATAGATGTTTTTGAAACTACTGGGAAAACAATCAGGATAGACTTGATGCAGGGGAAGGCAGGGCATAATTGAGGTTAAGTTGATAATTTCCATTGAAAACACACTCAAAACCTGCATCTCCTTCTAATCACTTTTGGCACAGTTGTTTGGAGTTTTTTTCTCTTATTATATAGAACAATATGGGGATAATCTCACTCATTATTCTTCATGTTTCCTATGTTACCCTATTAAAAAAAATCTCAGAGCTGTGAGGTACCTGTTATAAATCAGCTTTTTACACTCACATCTCACAGCTAAAATTCTCTATGAATTTGCCATAAGAAAACTTAAGTCTGAGGCTTTGAAGTAAAATAAGCCAGACTTAAAGCACTAGATCTAAACTTGCAAAGACACTAAACACGTAACATATTCAGGGCAGAAACCTCTCAAATCTCTGATTTTGGAGGCAATAAGAGAAGGTCATTAATGAAGGCAGACAATTTAGCTCAGACCCAATGAACAAGATGGACTGAATTGTGCAAACAGCTTTTTTTTATTTTCATGCCAGACAGCTCCAAGTGCTGGATTTGGCAGCCTTCTAGCCTGGCCAAACACTGTGTTGTTGTTTCTCAAGACAGCTGTGGCAGTGTCAATGATGGCATGTGACAAAAGATTCATGTGTCCACACACATCTACCTCTGGAAATCTCTGTACAGCCTTTCCAAAATCTATCTTACAGGGCACAACTAAAAATATTTTTTTTTCCTTCAGCCATTTGCACAACGGCCTCTTATTTTCTGGAACAAAGCGTAATCTCGGTTTTTAGCAAAATAAAGAAAGGAGCAAATATTGGTATGGTTTTAATGATGCACCACATGAGTCAAATAAAATCTTCCCTTTACAAAGGGGAATGTTGAAGACAATGTGGTGAGAGACATAAGTACAGTGAGTGTCTCTACTCCAGAGCACTCATAACCACACCTGTGAAGCCTGCTACGCCTTTATTGCAAAACTATCTTCAATAATAACCCTGATGGGGCATAATCTCGAATAACAAAAGCTATTAAGTAACATCTAAAATTGAGCTGGTTAAGGAAACAAACCAGATTTCATCTTCCCTAGTGATGCCCTTGCACACATCCACTTGGTGCCATGAATGCCATACTCAGAGCAGTTTCTCCTCAAAACCAGTAACTATCTCCAGCAATTTATTTAAATATTAACACTGGATTGGATTAAATATTAACACTCAAATGGATTCATTTTGAGAAAAGCCAGTTCCTCACACCAAAACAGCATCCTTACATTACACAGATGCCTCCTGCTACAAGACACTTTTCTGGGCAAAAAGCCAATCTGAAACAAGCAGCATTTAATTTTATGGTTACACAGCAGTGATACACCAAAATCTGTCTTGTAGAAAGAGAGAAACCTATTTTGGATTAATATTTCATACTGCTTTCATTGTGATTAATGTATTCACAGTATCCTTTAAAAAGATAAATTCTTCCTACAGGAATCAGCCACCAGAGGGACCTCCAGGTTTCCAGCTTTCCCCAGTCCCTCCCAAGCCCTCTGGCAGTTGATTCAGCAATAAATGAAACAGAGAAAGGTCAGGAGAGAAATGTTTGTCTTTATTCGAAGTTGTACAGAATTCTTGCCCAAAACACTTAGCTTCTGTATTAGCATTCAGTCAAGAACACTGCAATTATTAAATGGGCTGAAAAAGAACTTCTCCACCTTCACAAGTACTCAGCACAGCCCTTCATGAAAACATCCTGGCTCTGGGGCTTTTCCACACACAGACATAAAGGACTGACAGAACACTTGCCAGAAAAACAGATTTAAAGAGGGATGCACCTAATGGTACCTTTAATTTACACAACACTACCATGTTTCATTTGCACACGGGTATGGGTCTGCCTCTAATCACAGATTATCTTCCTCATCACCAACAACTGGGGCAATTTGTGCTTTAGTGCGTGAAAAAGCAGGAAAAGGAAGTAATTTTCTGAGGAACTCCAGCACACACATCTTTGTTTTGGCTGCTCTTTGCAAAATAAGTGCAGGGGGATCAGAGTTCAGCCTCTTCTGACAGCAATTTCGGAATAAATCCAGAGCCACATTACAAAAATGTCAGCAATTAGCAGAGCTCACCACAGCTGGAAACATAACCCCAGCAAAATCACCCCACAAACCTTTATATGGACAAAGTGCCTGGTTTCCCTGGATTAAAAGGGTTAACCCTTTTAGGGTGAGGCTCTTTGCCACCAGTGGAGTGTCCAGGTCAAAATGAGCCCCTGCAGCACTACCACAGAGCACCCAACCAAACAAACACCTTCTGTAAGTGCAGGGATCTTAAAATCAAGGAAAGACCAGGACTGAGGCACAGCTTCCAGCTTCCAGGCTCCTGAACAAGGCCAGGGAAGGGAAGCCTGGAACTCTTCTGTCTGTGTCACATCCCATGCTCAGGTATCAGAACTTCAGTGTTGAGTATGTGGCTGTCACTGCTCAGCTCCAGATCTTGCACTTAGCCCAACTTCCTCACAAAAGCAAGGGTTGTTTTTTTTTTTGGTGACAAATCAAATTAAGATCATTTCCTGCCCTTAAAGTAGCACAGCACAGCTTGAAATAGAAATGTGGTCCACAGCAGAGAAAAAAATTGTTAGGCTAGAGCTTAACACAGGACAGTATCTACCAAATCTGGAATTGAAAAGAGGTACTGCAGTCAGTCCAACCCCTCCTACAACCCCCATCTTACCAGTGTGATCAGCTGGGCTGGGGCAGGCAGTAACAGAGCTCCTGCTGCTTCTCCAACGAGAGCCACCTTAACTCCAGCAATTATTAGCAACAAGCCTTTCAAAGTCAGCAGGGGAAAACCACTGCTGAAGTTTGTCAGGTCTGCAGATGGTTTGTGAGAAGAATCCTCTCTCAGGAATGAGTGCTATGCCAAAAATCGTTGCCTAAACAGACTTATCAGTCCCAGAAATGCAAGTTAGCACTGCAGCAAATCCTCATTCCAGAGGGGCCCAAGGCACATCCAGACTGTCAGAGGCAGGGCTAAGATACAACCCACCCTAAACCTGCAGATACAGAGAAGGCAAAGCTTCCTAAGTGCCTCCACCAACATTAAGTCTGTCAGTGTCTTAATTTTATTTCTGCTGAGAGCACGATGAGATTCTGCCAGTGATCAAAGGTGTTCACAGGGACACACTGGGGAACAGGAGGTTGGGGAACAGCAGGGATGTGGGATCCTGGTCAGTGGCCAGTTGGATCTGAGTCAGCAGTGCCCTGGAGCCAGGAGGGACATCCCTGTCCTGGGGATCAGCACAGCCAGCCAGGCCAGGGAGGGGATTGTCCTGCTCTGCTCTGGGCTGGGGTGGCCTCACCGCCAGTGCTGGGGGCAGTTTTGGGTGCCACAACATAAAACATGATATAAAGGTGTTAGAGAGTGTCCAAAGGAGGGACACGAAGATGGGGAAAAGTCTGGAGGGGCTGTGCAAGGAGCAGCTGAGGGCACTTGGCTTGTTCAGCTGGAGCAGAGCAGACACTGAGGGCAGAGCTCATCTGCCCATCTGCTCATCACTGAGGGCAGTGGCCTTCATCTTCCTCCCCTGGGCAGCTCCCATCTCTGCTCCCTGACAGAGACAGGACACAGGGAACAGCTGGGGCTGTGCCAGGGCAGGCTCAGGCTGGAGATCAGGGAAAGGTTCTTCCCCCAGAGGATGTTGGCACTGCCAAGGCTGCCCAAGGAATGGGCACAGCCCCGAGGCTGCCAGAGCTTCAGGAGCATTTAACAACACTCTCAGGGATGCACAGGGTGGGATTTGGGGTGTCTGTGCAGGGCCAGGGGTTGGATTCTATAATCCCTGTGTGTTCCCTCCAGCTCAGGATGTTCTACAACTCTGTGTGTGCTCGGGCTGAACTCTGACTGCTTGTGCTGCTGCCTGAGCCTCCACAAGAAGGGAGAGCCAGGCTGAACCATCCTCATCTCAGCATCCAAACCTGCCCTCTCCTCTTGTTTTGCCTGCACTGCCTTAGAGAGCCTTCAGACAAACCCTTCTGCATCCTGAGGCTGTTTCAGATTTAGAAATAATTGCTCTTCACTAGTAGCTTCTTATTTTACAGAAGAAAATTAACAAAACTCCTGCAACTCATAATAAAAGTCCAGCTCTGCCAAAACATGCTCATGTAGAAAACATAGAGAGCTCAGGCCCATCTGTACAGAAATAGCTGATGTTTGCTCTCAGCAGTCTTAAGATCTGTACTTTATGTGAGGTTGGTTTAATATTAAACAACATATTTGCATATCTGCACTAACTGCAAGGACAGCAGATAATTACCAGGGGGATAACATGAAAAATGTTAAAGAAAAACCAACAAACAGCAAACTTCATTGAGATGTTGTGAATTCTTAAAATAACTGCAAAGACAAATATTCACAAATTGTGTTTAAGTATCTTCCTGCCTTTGACTGTGTTACCAGCATGTAATACAAATGAGAACAAGAGCTAGCAAAGCTGTGCACAGCAGGAAAACCACTGCAGGAAAACTACTGCTGCTTTTTGCTCACTGTTCAGTGAACAGTGATAGAAGGGGGAAACAAAACTCTGAGAAAAAAAATTTCAGAGCTGCAGTGACAAGCTCTTGTGTGCTTTAATTTAGACAGTGCCATAGAATCACTCCCCACTCTCAAGAACCCGACTGAAAACCCTACCAGAACACTTTGAAGCCTGTCAGTAACAGTGATCCCTCACTCTGAGCTACAGGAACAGCAATGTCTGTTTAATACAGGAAAAAGTATTATAATCACAAAGTGCTGCTGGATTGACCCTGTGCAGGGACAAGAACTTTTAGGATCAGCTGGAGTCACTATGACATTAACTCTCTGCTCTTCTTCAGGGTGACAGAGATAAGGGAAGCTCTTCACACCAGGTAATCAACCACTAATTAAAACAAAAGGTAATTTAAGGAGTGCCTGCTGTCTCACTGCAGAGCAGATCCAGCCTGGTGCTGACACAGCAAACTGTCTCCAGCCACTTGCATACCAAGAGGCCAAAGTGTAAGCAGCGAATTTAAAATCAAAAACCTCCCTTGCACCTCCCAGCATCCCGTGATTCCCATAAGCAACTCGCAGGAATGACTCAGTTGGCATCAGAAAACACCTAATGGAAACCAACTGCACTGTGTGGGCACCCAGTTCTTATTACTCTTACAGAATTGTAATGGAATCCCTGTTTATTCTGATTCATTTTTGCTCTGGGGGTAATTGAAATCCAGTTTGCAAAGCCATTTAAGATGTATTACTAATATAAGTTATATTCTGCAAGAACTCATAGCTCAGGGACCCAGGTTCAGGGGCTAATTAAAACACTGATTTATTTATAACTCAACGGCTGCCATACATTATCTGATGAAAATCCCTCTGTTTTTTAATAATTTTAAAAAGTGAGTGTACCCTCGGAACACCAACACTTCAGAGCACGCAGTTTTCAAATAGCAGACTACAAAACTCACTCTCTGTGGCAAATTAATGTTGTTATATTTCAGTTTACTGTAAGCTGCACATTTCCTCTACGAGACATCCTACTGCACTCAGCAGCTGTCCCCATGCTTGGAAATAAATCAGAAAGATATCAGAGCTGTAAACAACTACAGAGGGGAACAGCTACAGAGAGAAAGGGCCATTAAAAAAATGAAATCCAGAAACCTCCTAAAGCAGGGGATGGACAAGCCTTAGCACTTGAGCATTGTTCAGCCACAGCTTGTGCTGGGTGCTCCTTATCCTTCCAGCACTTCACCGTGCTAGACACTGCAGTGCCTGGCACTCCACAAGATGCTCAAATCCAACCTCTGGAGAGCCCTGCAGCTTTATGCTGCTCACTGGAGAGAAACTGAGCTGCTTGAATGCTGCAGTAACATTTAGGGTTTCCTGCTCCCCCAAAGGAGACACTGCACTTCCATCAACAACCCAGTCTTTTCCATGATAACCTTGCTGTGCTTTATTCTCCATTTAAAGCAAAAACAGCATTGTCATGAGAGTCCAAAGTGTACTTTCTGTTGTAAAAACACGCATCTGCATAGAAATCACTTCAGTTTTGCAATTTCTCCTCTGGTTTCCTTGTCTTAAGCACTGCCCAGAAGGTCAATTAATACCCTGAGGAACTGCCTCACGAGGGACAGTGACCTCTCTGCACGAAAAAGACCTTGAAGAAGAGAGGAATGAAAACAGCTGAGGGGCAAAGAGAAAGAGAGGAGCTCACCACTGGACTGGCCCGAGCAGAGCTGGCTCTGGAGGATGCCCGAGATCCCGAACCAAGGTAGCAGCTGTACTCGGAAGGCTGCAGCAGGAAAACCAGGAACAGCAGGCAGAGAAAAGAGACAGGCATTAGAACTGGGAAGGGAAGCAGGAGAGGATGTAGAGCACCACATCTGAAATTAGTTAAAGAGATGGTTACATGCAGCTGGACAAAGGAACAGCAGCGAAAGTCAGAGAATTGTTAATTTGAAAATCAAGGCAAGCAGTAATTCCACTGGCAGTTCAAGTAGAGTTTTGATTCAATTCTTAGAATACTAATCTTTTTTTATATATATATCTTCAGGTACCAGTTTCTCTACAAAAGGCTCCATCCTACTACTTTTCAACACCTCTGAGGCTCTCTGGTGAATCACTTTACCACATTCCCATGCTCCACAGCCCAAAGGAAGAAGCACCCATCTATGTGGGGATTAAAGTAAAAACTGAGCCCAGCCCAGAGACTGAGTCTCTCTCCTGGTTTTCCAGGACCTGCAGTCCTCATCTCCTGCCAAAGAAAGCCTTTTGGGTTTTTTTAAAAGGAAACATCTAAGCAGAGATGCAGGACAGGGCTGGCTGGTTGCTGACAAGGACAAAGAACGTGTCTATGCTGTTTTATTTCCAGAGGTTTTAATGCAGTGGAAATGGAGCTGGGAAATGGAACTTTAAAGCATCAGGGAAACAGAACAAGAACTTACTCTGGAAATAATGAGGTTATTTCAGAGGTGATTAGGACTGTTTTTAGATACAAACACACAGAAATCTGAACGGTTATCATAATTTGGAGATGCTGGGGGGTTTTTTCAAGGTGGTTTTTTTTTATTAAGTCACCTGGCCACTACAGGAATTCCTGGACTCTTTATCTTTACAGAAACAGCCAGGCCTTCACCAAGCCACTGCAGGGCTGCTCCACCATCATTAGTCACAATAACAGAGCAGCACAGCATCACCTGCAAATTCAGCTTGCAGCACTAATAAATGGTGAGAGGGTGAGCTGGAAATAACCCCAGCCAGAGCACGGGCACAGGGCCAGCCACTGACCACAAACCATTCCGTGCAGGGTGCACAGCCCTCAGCAAGCCCTCGGGCAGGGCAGTGTCCTCAGATGCACCCGGAGGGAGGCCCTGGCACAGGGTGTCCAGAGAAGCTGTGGCTGCCCCATCCCTGGAGTGTTCAGGGTTGGACAGGGGTTGGAGAAACCTGGGATAGTGGAGGGTGACCCTGCCAGGGCAGGGGTGAGAACAAGGTGGCCTTTAATGTCCCTTCCAACCCCAGCCATTCTGGGACTCTGTGTCTTACACTGGCTTTGTGCACCTGATCTTTCATTTCATTACGTGTAATACAAAACTCTGCTGCCCACTGTTTACAAGTATTGCCGATCACACCTTAATTCCTAAATTAAAGACAAAAAGCTGACGTAAAAATACGGATTTTATTTGGTCACAGCAGTGTTTCATGTTTAACAAAAGAAGAGTTTAGAATAAATTTGAAATGTGTGACAGGGGAAAAGTTTTAACTACTGAGGAGTCCCATATTAATGTTTCCAGGCCCTATTTATTCCACAGTTCCTCCCTGCGCATTGCAGGGCTGGCTGTGGAATTAAGTGGCTGTGACCAAGCAAGGCCCCTTTCAGCCTCACCCCCTGCATTCACCAGCCCTTCCAAAAACATTTTTCGGGAACAGCCACCCCAGGTGACACTCCCTCTCCAAGTTAAAAGTGCTGCAATGTTCAGAGGCATTAAAACAACCGTGACAAGGTCGCTGCCTCTGAGGCAAACCCCTCCCATTTCATTACTCCAGCAGCAAGTGGAAAGGCTGGGTTACACACAAATACCTGTGGCTCAGGGTGGGATGGGGATGGAGGGAGGGGAAAGCACCAATGTTTTAGTCCGTGTTCCCTCCTCAAACAGGTTTTGGGCTCATAGGTTTGCTGTGAATGATTTCTCGAGCTGTGAATCAGTGGGATGGCAAGAGGATGGCACAGCCCCTGAAGGACTGACAAGTGCTTAGTCAGCATTCTTGAAAGAGTTTCCTCCTCCAAGCTCATAAAAATGTTATGTTTCAAGTTAACATCAGTGCTCTCTCTTGAAGCTGTTCAGTCTTATGGCCTTGGATGGTGGTTATTTGTTTGCTGGGTTGTTTTGGTTGACTTGGTTTTGCTGTCATCAGTGAAGGGAGTGAGAGGCAGAATAAGCAGTGGGCCCACAGAGGAGGACTTCAAAGTCTAAAGAGGTTGGCTTTATTTTTTTTTTCCCCAGCTGGACACAACACCAGCAGATGGACTGCCTGGCCCAAACACCCACAGAAGAGAAGACCTGAAGGCATTTTCTGCCTTTTAATCTGTAAAGAGACTCCTGGAGTTTCTCTTTTTTGAAAGGAAACTATTTATATGATCTCATATTGTTGCTCCCCATCCATGACAGAGCCCATCCACTCTCAGGAACACACATTTTGGAAGCACTGTCACATATATGAACATAAAACATATTTGAATATAAATCCAAGAAACAAAACCAAGCAAGCCATATATTCACAAAAATAATTTACTTCCCACTGCTCACATGGAACTGATTTTTAAATTCTTGGCCGGTTATTTTTTAAACTTGTGTTTTTCACACTTTTGACAAGAAGAATTAAGTCTCAGGGAGGGAAAGGACTTCATGCATGGCCTTTCCAAGGTGTTTTATCTGCAATCTGAGCATGAGGCAGAACTGGATTCCCTGTCCCATAGTGGGATTGATCACTACTCGTTATTTCATGGAAGCTCGTGGGAATGGTGCTCCCACTGTGCTGCCCACAGCAGCAGGCCCTGGATGTCACACAGCCCAGGGGAAACGTCCCTGAGCCCGGCACAGGACACACACAGAGCAGGGAAAAGCAGAAAAGCTCTCTTACAGCGCGGGAACTGGGGGCACTATAGCGCCGGCTCCCGCTGTAAACGCTCTCCTCGTACACAGACGCCTACAATTAAAACACAGAGTCAGCACAGGAGAGGCAGCTCGGGCTGCACGGGCACAAATCCACCCAGGACACGTGGCAGCGAGCAGGATGGGCAAGGACAGGGACATCTCCTGTCACCAACCACGAGCAGCATGCAAGGGGAGACGTGCAAGGTCTGACACAGCCCCGAGGCCATCACAGCCCACCCCATGCGTTTCACACCCTCCTCCCAGGGCTTCACTCAGCTTTAAGTCAACACTCTGCCTATCCATGAAATGGCTACATCAATTCTTAAACTGATCCCATCTCTTTCACCTTCACTGCTGGTGCTGGCAGTGAGAGGAAAAACTCCCACCTGATGAGCTTCACTTTCCAGCCAGTTCAGTAAATTAATAAAATGGGAGGAAAATGCATATTTTAAGACTGAGTCCAATTAGCACAGAGATATATGGCTCAGGAAGCACAAGGGGAGTAGGAAACCTCTACCTTTAAGCTTTGAGAAAAAATTCTGAGAAGCTCATTTTGAACAAGAAGGCAGGAATTTGTCTAAAAAATTTTGTGAGTAGTTTTTTGTTGTTAAGCAACCAGCAAGAATTGATGTTGCCTCTCTGCCCTGCTCCTGGAAATACACCAAGGAAGACAACTCTCTCCACATGGACACGACACCCGTGGCCATCATCACAAACCCATTTCCACAGTCCCAACAGAACTGAAGGAAGGATCAGCAAATCCAGGTCTGCACAAACAGCATCACACAAGTGGCATTCAGGTGGATGGGACACCAGGGTGTGAGACAAATGCACCCAACGGGAACGACAGACAGAGGCAGGAGACAACACGTGCATGGCTGGGGGTGAGTGGCTCTGGTGTTGGTGCTCAGAGCATCAGCACAACAAACCCTGTAACTCCTGGCTGGCAGGGCATCGCTGTACAGCAGGGAGGGCTGAGGGAGACAAGCACAACACTTTTTGGTTCAGCAGAGTAAATGAAACAAAACAAAAAAAAAGTGCCCACAGCAGAATTAACCCTCTTGGTTGAGAGATTAGGACAACAGAAGGAAACCCAGTACACAGAATATTAGTCATCTGCACCATGAAAGCATTAGATCTCAGCTCCCAAAGACTAAGAATACCAAGCAGGCACGTGCATTTCCTACAAGAAGGGAGGACACGACAGTATGCAAAAGCAAACCAGCATAATTTAATTTTAGGTGGTTAAGCTGTTATTGTCTCCCACACATTTATGCACAGGAGCCAGAAAGGGGTTTCTCCTCACTTCAACCAAAGACAGAAAAAGAGCTACACAGAAGTGCTTCCATGTACACACCCCAAATGTTTCACACAGCTGTAAGATCATCTCCTGTGTGTTTTATTATTCACAAATGCAGCAAAAACCCAACTAATTCAGGAAAAAACCACAAGCACTTCAGTCAGAGCAGCCTGAAACGAGTATTAGTACCCATCCCCTCAGAGATGCAGCAGTTAAACAAACCCAGAGCACTCGCTGTGTCTGGCAGAACCGGGTGCAAGAGAGGCTCCAGCAGTGATCCCCAGCCCAGGGCTTGAGGCCAGGTCCTGCTGCTGGTGCCCCATCCATACCCCTGTGCTGTGTCCCCAGGCAGGACCTGGAGCTCTGCTGGAGCTCTGCTGGCACTGGGCTCTGCCACACACAGGGGACAATCCAACCTCCCGGCGGGTTTTACACCTTCACTGATGTTCTTCCAGCACTCTGGGAATTGCTTCCCTGTCATTTCATGTTGTGCAGACTGGATTGTCTCAAGCTCACCAGACTGACACGCTGTGCAGAGGAGCTGCCTCAAATAGAGAACTTCAGGTAATTAAGATTTCCCTTATCTTTCCAGACCAGTTGAGGCCAATGGCAGACAAGGAAAGGGAGGAGCAGCAAAGAAAAACGAACTGTGCTCATTTGAAAACAGTTTTCCATTACTCATTCCAATCTTAAAAGGTCGGATTTGTTTGGGCATTTTTAAAGTTTCACTAAAAAGAGCTACAGAGACTTTTGACAACTGGTCCAAATTGATTCCTAAGTACAGGAGGTTGCATTATCCAAACAAAGTCCAGGCCAGGTGAAGCTGGAGGGCAACAGACCCAATTTCCATTTTGGGAAGAAAGTTGAGATGTGGAAGCATAGCTGTTGCTGGGGAGACCCAGGTCACAGTAGTACGATGCCTGCATTGACAAACAAATCAAAAAAAACCCTCCTTGAGAACTCAGCTTCATTCTTTATTTCTTTAAATGGGAAGCAAAAAAGTAAATTATGTGATTACAAACTGCAAAGCAGTCAAAGTGGTCACAGATGCAAAAAGAAGAGAGAACTCCATTAAAGCTGTGAGGATGTGTGAAAATTATGTGACCTTTCAAACACTGGAAAAATGCACTGGTCAGAGAGCTGGTCAGCTTCCTCCTGAGATCCTGAGGACTTCATGTCCTGTTAATCTACACCCCCAGGAGAAGGTGAGATCCTGGGAGATGGAGAGCAAAGCCAGGGACCAAAAGTGCCCAGCAGGAAATGTGGGCAGCCCCCTGTCAGATACAGCAAGGCTGAGTGGGGAGAAAACTCTCCTCTAAGAAGTAAGACTTTAAACACCTTCTTTAAATTAAACACCTTCTTTCCCCAGTTTCTGCCTTGCATCCAGACATCCCTGCACTTTTGGTCCACTTAGGGGATCTTAATGAGGAATGGTTGTTCTCACACCTTCACCTCCTTTGCTGCTCTCCAGAGCTCTCCTTCTACACCTATTCCCCGACACCTTTCCTCTCCAAACACTTCTCAGGGGAGTCCAGACAGCCAAGGCTCTCTCCTTTCAGCAGCCAGCTCCTCACTAACCCTAACTCACCCTTGCTTCACCACTGTGGGCCATGGAGGTGGTAATTTCCTCACAAAGGAGGGAGATCTGCGGCAGATTAAAGAAATTTGTTTGCTTTCTTCTGTCGCTGTGAGCAAACAGATGTTTAGATATGACACAATACCCACAGGTACAGGCTGAGGGCAAATCACTGCCCAACCTCGAAAAAACCTAACCCAAGAAACAACCAACCACAAACCAAACCCCCCAAACAATGCCTGTAGAATAAGACTTTTACTGAAAGGAAACCTGAACTGAACTTTGAGAAATTACTTTCATTCCTGCTTAGAGTTTGCAATCTGCACCTGGACTGTTTAAGCACATGGCACTGATCATATTTAAGGGATCAATCCGTGACACTGCAAGTGCAGAGTCCACATGGAGATCAGTCCATTCTGGGACTTAAAACTGGCCACCTATTTTGGAAACAGCCATTGCCAGCAGGTTCATTCATCGTCTCCCTGCTGTCCTGAAGAATATTCCTCTTTTTCATTTTCCCTTGTCACTTTGACAATCTTTATGATTCAGCTCGGGCTTTTCTGGAGAGAATATTCCTAAAAAGTGAATGCCAGGCAGGCTGGCATCAGTTTGGTTTGAAGTTTCAGCTAATTCTGGGTTACCCCCAAACTTTCCTCCCTCTCCTAATTAATGATTAATCCAAACAGCAATGGAACTATAAGGAACCAACGATGTTGCTGTAATTAAGCCTTACTTAGACTAAACCCCCATGCTGCAAACGCTAATTCCAGGATGATTTTAAATTATTTAAATGGAAATCAAACAACCTCTTCTCCCTGGATGACTTTCTTGCAAATATTTCACTCTCCCTGTGGTCCTTGGAGCACTGGAGTACGTCAGTAAAGAGTAAGAACATCATTTGTCACCAGGGCTACAGAATAAAGCTCCTTGAACTCGTCCAATGGGCCAGCAAGAGTGCCAGCAACAGGACAGGCTGTTTTCTCAGCAGTTGAAGCAACAGTATTTCATTGTCTCTTATCCCCATAATGCCAGCTAAATTACATGGCAGCAGCAGTTTCAAATGGATGTGGAATATCAGGCCCCGTTTTGCTGTTTATCCAGGCTCCTGCTTAACTTCATGCCTACAGAGTAACCCCCTGAACTCTCTCTCATGTTCAGCGGGCTATTGCTCAAACACTTGGCTAAATGGAGGCTTAAAAGGAGTTTATTTTTGGCCTAAACACTGAGCTTTAGGCTGCATACCACTAAATTTCTTTAGAAGCCTTGATAGCACGGAGATCAGCAGGCTCTGAGCTTTTGTCTGGCTTTGTTAAAATAAAGGGGAAAAAAACCACATGAACAGCTCCCCCTCTGCCCCCAGGCTGTGCTTGGACAGCCCCTTTAAATCATGTGCACAATCCCCAATATTTAACAAAGCAGGCCAGGAGCTGCTCTCACTGACATCACTGAGACACAACACTTCTTGTGCTGGAACAGGAGGGAACACTGTGACCTGCATCCTCACAATGGAGTTAATAATTAAGCTTTTTTGGACTGGAAATAAAAGTCCATCAATGTTAAGTAGCTAAGCGGGAACACTTGCACTGGCTCTTCAGCTCTGCAGGCGTTTCCAGAGACTCTAGGATACTGTTTATAAAGGAAAAACAAAAACAAAACCCAAAGGCATTTAGTTAAGCAAACTTCAAATAAACAACGTGCATTTGGGGAAATTTCAAAATCTAAAGTCCATTTTAACTATGCAAACCTCAAGGCATGGACTGAATGAGGAGATTCAGTACCAGAGCACGGCATGAACACCTTGCAGAGGTTGACAAGCACTCATTCTGTCTCCAACACGTGGAAATCCTCCCTGCCAGTGCTGTCACAGTGTCATTTTTACCCAGTTTTGTTTACAAGTTAGAGCAGTTCTGGCTTCCAAGATCTTTCTGTACCAATTTCTGAGACTCCCCACTCACAGCCTGATATTTTGATTTTTTTATTTCCCAGACAGCTTCTTGCTGCACGTCCAGTGTCTGACAAACTCCAAACCCCACAACATGCAAGACAGGAAAAACCTGCTTCACCGCCAAAAAGAATTTGCTAATTAGCTTTAATCCCATTAAATGGAGTAATAGAATTTTATAGCAATAGAAATAATCTACTAACCCTGCTAGATTTTCTACTCTGGGATGATCCACACACATCTTCCTCATAACCATTGGTCTGTTACGGAAGGAAAGGGAAATAAAAAGGAAAAGACAAAAAAGGAGAGAAGAAAAGTTGACGTAGACCCAAAGGGAATTTTTAAGCAAATGTCATCACTTATAAAAAGCAAAGGCAGAGACAGAACTTTTCAAAGATACACCAGGAACAGGAGCAGTGCAGGATTAGGTCATGATTTCAAACATGAGGACACGAACATTTGTGTCACTACCTCTGTAACAGCCAAAAATGTCAAGGATACTCCTGCTTGCCCTTTTTATATTCAAACACTCTGTGAAGGGAATAGGGGACAAAATGGGGACAAAAAGGAGATCAGACACAACAACAAAAGGCATATATCACTATAGCTATTTATACCTCAGGCAGCTAAACACCTAAAAAGCAGCAAATTGTAGTAGGAGAATTAATTCTATTTGACAAATCCAGCTTAGTAAACATACAGTGCTGTATAAATTCTTTTTGATTTTGAGCATCAAAATTAAACCCAGACAGCGGCCATCTGCCACACCCCAGGATTCTGCAGCAGTCTGAGGGCTAGTAAGAGATTTGGGTGGGCTCAGCTGTCCTCCCTGGTGTCTGGAAGATGTTTTCCCTCAAAGGAGGAAAAACAAACAGGCCCAGAAGGAGTGTTCCATAAACAAGGTTGGGTGCTTCATTCCCTACGGCAGCAGCGCTGGGAATAAAACAAAACAATCACAGTGACTCAGTCCTGAGTCTGGGAATGGGGCGGTGAAGAGGAGAGGACAGACCCAAAAGTCTCCTCAATTCAAAGCATCAAAAGCTCAGGTTTCCCCAGCATTTCACTGCTCTGGTATCACCTCACAATGAGCCCTGGTTTAACACTGAAAACAAGGAAGCACTCTGTGTATTTGGGGTGGGGGTTTAGTGGAAATTTAATTAGAATTTCTATTCAAATTAAGTTTTGAAGTCCATGTTTTAATGTGCTCCCAAAATGAAAATGCACTAGAACCAATCTGAATCAATTTCCAAGAGAAATATTTATCATCTACTTTACAGCAGCATCCATGAAAAATTAAACAAATTAACTTAGAAACCAGTTCAGAGCCCAGCTAGCCAAGCTACTTCTGGGAAAAGCTTAGATTCTCTATTGAAATGCAATGTTATCACCCCAAATGGAAGGCAAACATCCAACTTTCTTTTATTCAAGAACTGATTTGAAATACTGCTGTAGCCTTCTCACACAGTTTGACTTCTTTCCAGTTTTTCCAGATTGTTTTGTTGTTTTTTTTTTCCAGGCTCCTTGAATTTTTTGAACACTTCCCTGAAGAATGGTTAAAATGCATCTCCAGCAGCTGAAGGCAATGCTCCAGCTCAGCCTCAGTGCTCCACACAGACCCATTACCTCCACCACCCCTTTTATTGCTACACCGAGGACCTGTTTGCCTTTTTCAGCTGTGTAATATTGACTCAATGTAACCTCGGATCACTATCTGAACCATCCTGTTACTTTGCTGAACAGTACCTTCGTTTTTCCCAGGTGTGGTACTCCTCATTTGTTTTTACTGTTATTCCGTTTTGACACATTGTCTCCTGTTTATCATCAGTATTTTCACTCTAACCTTGTATGAAATGGCCTTCAGCTCCTGCACTTAGCCAGCCAGGCAATACAGACTCCTGGGGAACTGCTTTTCCCTCCTTAAAAATCCCAGATGATGCTGTCTTAGATGGGAACAGACCAGCCGAGATCCTTCCCAGCTGTCTTGTTTTCTAACAGAGTTATTTTCCAACTGTACATTCCTTTTACAAGAACGAGATCTGGCCCAAGGTTTCACTTAATGTCACGTAGAGACATGCCAAGAGCCTTGCAGTCAATTTACACCAACATCCTTTATGCCCTTAAATAATTACCCTGCTTAGGAACTCCAGCTGAATTGGCATGATGAATTTGCCACAAGCCCAGGTTAAATGCTCATCACTCTACAGTTCAGGCCCTTCTAAAGGAATCGTTTGCCCTGTGTCTTTCAGATTTCAGCCTGAAGCCCCCGAGCTGGGCCCATTTCCCCTGCCCCTCTGACCCATCCTCTCCAGAAACCTCTCCAGTGCATATTTTTGAAGGCAAGTGCTCCAGGCAGCTCTTGGAGAGCAGGGTCAGTTTTATCAGCCCCTGCTGACCTTTGTTCTAGGCTACGTTTACATGCAAAGCATCTGACCCTCATGGAAACTGGAACAAATAAACCTGCCTGCTAGAGAGGCTGAAATTACTCAATTTTACTTGTTCTCCCTTCAGTGACCCTACTTCTCTCTGTATTTTCTTCTTGCTTTTGACAAAGGAAACCGTTTCACTGCCATTGTGTCCATTCCTGCTTGTAATGTTTTTTACCTTGGGCTGTGGCTCCTGCTGCTCCCTCAGGCTTCCTCAATCCCACATCCAACTTCCAGCCCTCGAGAAAATTCTCTGTGCAGCAAAGAGCCCCAACCCAGCCTCCACCTGCCATGTGGAGCCTTCCCTCCACAGAAATACTCCCACTTTGCCCTCTCTTGTGTGCTCTTTGCCTGCCTGGAACTGTCCCCATAAGATTCACCTCTGACAGGGGCTGGAATGAGATGGGCTTTGAGGGCCCTTCTAACCCAAACCATTTGGGATTCCACGATGTTCTCTCAATACTGCCTATTTCTGTGTCATGTTACAGCTCAAGTTAGGTAGCTCCAGTAAGGAATTGAGTTTTTCCACATGCCCTTTATATCCAGCACTGAAATAAGAGTTTGGATTAACCCACATTTTGGAGCTGAACTGATGCTCATTATTCCCTAGCAAGTGCTGATAGTTGTGGCGTATCCTTGACATTGGGCTGGCAGCTCTGACACTTGCACACACTCCTTGTCCTGCCACAGCGGGTTAGTAGGCAGCAGCCTCTCTGAGACAGATAAAAATACATACTGCTTTGGAGTAGTTCTTCTTTTTGGTCCTCTCACTCTCTAATCCAGCCTGCGGTGGGATTAAGAACGCAGGGTGAGAAGATCAGTGAGTGTGTGCACGCCCCTCCGGAGCCAGGCATGCACATCCCCATGCAGGAACACGAGCAGAGCGGGCTCGGGGGGCGCCCAGCAGCGCATCCACCCTGGGAGTCAAACGCCCGGTGATTGGGGAATATTGTTAAAATGATCACAGCGCTGGTAAATTTAGCAGCCGTGGTTCCAATCAGTCACGCTGGCTGGGCTCTGTCAATTAACAGAGCTCCCAGCTGTCCATCCTGGCTGTATCAATACAGCAGGACCCAAATGTGGTTGAACTATTCCGGGATGTAGGTCACGCACAAAGAGATGCGCCGGGAATGAAGGAGAGGGAAAAGCAGGAGAATCTATAGAGCTGCACTCCCCAGTTTGCTTCCTGCAGACACCAGGACACCTCCAGTTCAACACAAGGCAGTGGGAAATGTTTCAAACTGAGATTTAATCCTCATTGCCACTTTCTGTTCTTTCAAGAGCCAGCTTTGTCTCAGTGTTTGTGAGAGCAAATACTCACTGTCAAAGCATTATTTTTAATCTGATTCTGTCCTCTAAAGTGAGGGTAACACAAGCTGCAGCTTTGGTGGGCAGTGTGTTTGTCCTGTCACCTTTGCTAGATCTATTTACAGTGAGTTTAGGAGAGTTTTATTCCTCTCCAGACCTGTGCTGAGATAAATCCAGATGCATCTGGTCCAAGAACAGGCAGGCTTCAACAGAGTGTTATAGGGGAAATCCAAGCCATTCTGCTCTGCCTGTGGTAACTACTGAGCTAAACCTAGCTCAGAGCTCTCTAATCATTTGCCACTTCTCATCTGAACTGTGTCAGAGCAGGAGGAGAGGGAAGTGGCATGCTGACATCACAGACCACAAACTGCCTCAGGATCCTTCCAGATCACCCTGATCTCAGAGCAGTTATCACAACCTGTGTTAGCTTCTTCTCCATGATTAGTTTTTGAGCACACACACACACACACACTGCAGCTTGCAGACTATTCTCACCACTGGGTAGGTGCTGGCATATTCCAAATGAGACTGTAAAGGCATGAGAGGAGAGGAAAATCAGAATAAAAAGGAAAACACAAGTTATGTCAATCAAAGGAACCCCCCAAAACAAAACAAAACAACAAACAAACACAAAAATAGGCAGGGAGATGTAAATCCCAACTAAAGAACTTTGATAATGCAGGATTTCTTGTACAAAGGCACAGATTTGGAAAGTGGGAGGATACAGAACAAGGATGCACAAATTAATAATGAGTGATTGATAATACACAAATATTTCATGCTGATGGTGTTGGATTAGAGACAGACAGCTGGGAAGTGGGAGAACCAGGACAATGAAATAGAAAAGGGACTGAAGAGAGACTTGAGAGCCTCAACAAACACAGGCTGATGTCATGAGCTTCCCTAGGAAAATCTGCATGATAGGGAATGGAGCTTGCAGAACTCCTGAAACAGGAGTGACAGGAGCTGTTGATGGGTTCAGGTTCATCAGAGAAGCTGCTGAAGAAGCCTCTCCATGGCAGCTGAGGAGTCACAGCTAAACCAGGACTCCCTGGACCCTGTTTGCAGCACAGTCACAGCTGTGGAGCTTCAGTCAATTTGCTGGCCTGGTCTAATGAGTATTTGTGGAGGTTCTGCAGTGTGTAGTGCTGCCTGCTCTGCCAGAAGCTCCCCAAAAGCTACCTCAGCACATCTCTGGTGCCTGCAGTCCAGGCATCCACTTTAAAAATATTCCAGAAGAAAAGTCCTGAGTGAAGCCCACAAAGATCAGTGGGGTGGTGAAGCCCTAGGGAGAAGTGAATGTCTGATATTGGCTCATTTCAGTGAAAACTTCCTGTACAGAAGAGAAGCAGAGCTACAAAAAGGAGCCCCTGGCACCACCAGCCCCTCACAGTGCAAAGAGCCTGAGTGCTAAAGATGGAAGATGAATTTTCCAAAAATGGCACCCTGCAACGATGGAAGGAGAGCCTTCAAATATCCAAAAAGACAGCATCATTCAGAATTTTCAGTCATTTTATAAACCCTTTGTGGACACAAGACAGCTGTTTTTGATGCTGTCTTCAGGCTAAAATAGCTCCAAAGCCAAACTGGATACTAGAACTCAGGTAATTTTTTAAAGTTGGTCAAAATTTATGGGGCTTTTGGCTTTGTTATTTTGAAGACAGATGCAGCAAGAGCCAAACTTTCACAGATTAGCCAGAGATGTGGTCAAATTACTGAAAGCATCTCCTGTAAATCCACACTGGGGGAGTGATCAGAGAGGCTGTTTACAAGAGCCTGGAGTGACAGGAAAGGAAAGAATGGCTTCAAATGGACAAAAAATAGGTTTAAATTGGGTATTAGAAAGAAATTCTTCCCTGTGACATGTGAGGCTGTGGCACAGGTTGCCCTGGGAAGCTGTAGCTGCTCCCTGGAAGTGTTCCAGGACAGGTTGGATGGGATTTGGAGCAACTTGGGATAGGAGAAGTGTCCCTGTCCATGGCAGGGCGTGGAACAACTTGAGTTATAAGGTCTTTTCCAACCCAACCCATTCTGTGATTCTATCAATTAACTGTGAATAAAACAACTGGAAGACGTGGAAGGGTAAATTTCAGTTCAGACTGGCAAATATTTACGTGCTTCTACAATCCCAGTGACACAAGAATGAGGGAAGGAAGCTCTGTCAAAACTTTTCCTGTTTCTGCCAAAATGTCAGCGCATCCACCAAATGCTGCTTTATGGGGACAGGGCCTGTGAAACACCAGCGTGGAACATTTCAGCCACATCCTTCTGCCAGAGAAGGGCATTCCTTGCAGAAGTGTGAGGAATTTGGGGCCATTCCACCCAGCAGCTGGAGGCCAGTGCTGGTTATCACAGCCTGAGACTGCTCAGGGAAAAAAGGGCAAGAGAAGCTTCTCCAAGGGATGGTGAGCAGACAAAATGCAGGGTTTCTGCTCTTTAAATGTATATAAACCATGGGATTGTGTTGCAAAACCACCTCAGGAAGAATCAGTGGTGGATTTCCATGAAGAGATGTTTCAGATGAAGACGTGCTGTAAACACAGAGCCAGTGTGTTTGCATCGTGCCACATTACAGCCAGGGATAAACAACCCATTTGTGTTGTCATCACCTTCTAAGTAGATAGAATTGATATTTCAACTGAAGTACAGATTTTTTTTTCCCCTCCAAGAAATACTTCCATATGTCAACATTTAACCCTAAGTAAAATAAACACTGCTTTTCACGTTCAGCTGTGCAGAGAGGCTTTTTCTTCACTGAATCTTTGGAGCTTTGAGGCATCTCCTAGCTCTGAAAAGCACTCAAGTTTGTCATCTTGAGGGAAAAAGGTTTTAACAGCATTTCATAAGTAGCAGTAAGGATTCCACTAAAAAGGGAACAAGGCAGCACTTTATATTTTTAAGCACATTTTGTGCAATTTTACAGTGGTGTCCCTGCAGGAGCAATTTTTTTTTTAATAGGTCTTCTAGACACTATGTTGTAAAAAGTTAAGGTTTATATAAATGTGTGTTATCTGGGAAAATACTGTCTGGACGTTTTGAGGAAAAACCTGTTTGAACTTTTCCTACAGATGAGCACTCAGTGCTTTGCTAATCTCGCCCTGCACAGAACTCAGGCCTGCAGATGATTCTCAAGGATTTCTAAAGCATTTTTAAAGTCAGTAACCAATGACAGGACCTAAGGGAACAGCTGGAGCTGTGTCAGAGGGATTTTGGGTTAGATATCAAGGAAAGGTTCTTCCCCCAGAGGGTGCTGGGCACTGCCCAGGCTCCCCAGGGAATGGGCATGGCCCCGAGGCTGCCAGAGCTCCAGGAACATTTGGACAGCACTGCCAGGGATGCCCAGGGTGGGACTGTTGGGGGGTGTGTGCAGGGCCAGGAGCTGGATCAATGATCCTTGTGGATCCCTTCCAGCTCAGGCTATTTTATGAGTATTCACCTGCAATTCCAAAACACTCAGCACTTATTTCCCCTGATCAATCACTTCTGGTTTCCTGAGCTGATGAACACTGACCCCACTAGTACTTCCCCTTCCCAAACTTCCAGTATCAGGAGTGAAGGAGGGGAGCTTACAAGGTGCATGCAGACACCAATGTCTGGGCTAAATCCTTCCTGCAAGAGTGAAGAGCAGTGAGCACAAAGCGTCCTGCACGGGGCACAGACTGGAGAGAACCAGTAATCCACGTGGACTCGAATAAAACCCAACATGGAACACATCAAGGACGATCCCCTGGGAGTGTGGGGGCACGAGGGGACAGTGACACCCACACACAGACATGCACACAGAGATTGCACAGTTTACCAACCCTCAGGCTTCCACGGCTACCCACTGACATGCGCTCATCTTCGTCCGAAGCCTGGCGAGAGAGAGCGTAGAGACAAAAAAAACAGTGAAAAGAACACAGGTAACAGGCACTGAGGCAACGCTGATGGCTTTGATGGGACAGGAGGAAGGGAGAGATGCATAAGCTCGATGTCTTTAAAAAAGAATTGCATTGAAAGTATAAGCAGAAAGCAAATTAAATCCTACCCTGCCCAAGAAACAGTCAAGCATTTTACTGCAGGGTGAAGGAGGAGCTTACTCAGGGTGTTCCCTGCTCGATGCTCTTGGCCCTTTAATGAACATTAAACACTCCAAACAGGTTATCACCCACTTTCCACCCCCTTTATTCTTGCACATTTGCAAAAAGCTCCCTGGAGTGTCTGGGGAAAGAGCAGAAACGTCAGGAAGTGGCTTTGGGGTTTCCACTTGCTGGGGGTGGCAGGAGCTTGTTTTGGTTCTTGTGAGAAGGAAGTGCCTTGTACACGTCTGTTTTCTTAATCTGAAATGTCTGGCTGAACAAAAAAAGCAAAAGTAGGTACTGACCGAGGCATTTCTTCGGGCTCTACGGGAATAACGCTCACTGTCTTCCTACCAAGGCAGCAGAGAGAAAACAGAGGGAGGCGTTGAGAGGACAGACACAGCAACAGAACATTCCAGAAACACACAGTGAACTCCAGCCACGCTTAGGAGCCAGCAAAGTTAAACCGAACAACGGGAGGTGACACCCTGTCAAGGCAGAAAAACCCTTCCTCCCTCCTCTGTGACCCCAAGTTTCTTCCCCTCTGCTGCACAGACACTGGAGACGCCCTCGGATGTTTTACATTTCAACAAGCTGATTTTAACAAATTGATTTGCCACTGAATTTAGAAACAGGAGTAGAAAACAGGAAAAAAAAAAAAGTTTCAACATTGTAGTCAACAGATTCTCAGAGGTGAGGATTTGAGGAGACTCAGTGTGAGTCTGGGGTGGGTGGGTGGTCCATGCAAACCAGTATTTACTGATTAATTAGCAAAGACCAAGGAATTTGGGGAGTTTGGGAAATTACCTTCCACACTGGAAGCCAGCTGTTCAGTTTTGCCTTTTCCAGTGTGCACTACTCAGCTTTGCAGGGCAAGGCCACAGCTTTCCCCTGGCATGCTCACAACTGGTTTCATAAACTTAGGGTTCAAAGACATTTGAAGCGACTTCCAGTCCATTAGCAACTTCTCTGTCTCATATCATGGGTGTTAAAACAGTCAGATGTTGCTAGTGGCCAAGTCTCTAGCTGGTATTCACTGATTTTAGCAAATTTTAAAATCCAGGGCATTGTATTATTGGAAAAAAGTGAGGATTGCCACCATAGCAGTAACAACTCCTCTGAGGGATTCCCCTGGGCCAGTATGTGCTAAGGGAAATGAAACTGCCTGAGTGAAACTTGCCCACAATTTACCTGAAGGCAGATTTAAGAAGACTCAAATGGTGATGAAACCCACGAAAGTAAAATGAGCACAAATACTCCCTGGATCCCAAGGGGTTTAACAGCTTTTCAACCTAATCTTCCAGGGATGGACACAGGTGTGTAAAAAGAGGTGGCTCTAACCCAGTCCTTGCCAGTTTTAAGCTGATAAAAACTCACATTTCAGTTGGAAAAGCAAGACTGTGGGATTGCTTGGAGTGGAACTCACACTCCCAATGCCTGAAAATACCTACTTTGAGGGATCTCAAACTCTGTCAACTACACAGAACTTCAACACGCAAAAGTTGTTGAGCTATGTTGATCAAGTCCTACCATCCATTGCTCGATGTCTCCCCACTTAGTATCCAGCCCATAATATTTCTACAGACAGAAAAGGGAAAAAAAATCATAATTTAGATGAGAAAAAGCAAACACAGAACATTCAGACATGCACTGCCAGGCCTTGGCCAAGCCACACAGCTCCACATGAACGTGCCAGGGAGAGCTGGGCCGCGTGGTGCCGGAGCCCTCTGTAGCACGTGCCTGGGAAAAGCTGCCTGGAAAGGGGAGAGGGGAGTTTGGGCATGACCAAGGTGCTCAGCAGCTTCTTCTCCCTCAGCACTGCAAAAAACCCCATGCTGGGGAACAAGAGCAAGGAGAGTAATGAGTCTTGAATTCCTGACCCAGTTAAGTCAAGACTCATTACAAGAGAGGCGAGTGCTGGACACTTCCAGAATGAAAATTGCTGTCAAATCATGTTTCCCGTAAAGGTTTGTCAAACTGGGCAGACAAGTTGGATACAACTCATCTCTGGGCACCCTGATCTGCTGGATTAGAGCTCCACAGAGCCCCTTTCAGAGCACCAGGCTTTTTGCCTACATTTCACCCACCTGGCAGCAGTGGCAGCACCAACAAGGGTACAAGAGTGCAAGACCCACCAGTGCAGGCAAAGACAACACTGGGAACTTCCCAATGAATTTCCTCCAGGCAGCAAGTTGTTCAAAGATCCACAGGTTTAATGGGACTTTTCTTCCTTCCCAAAGAAGCCCGTCAAATCCAGACCCAGGAATTTTGCGCTTTTAATGGTGCCCATTAAAATTATTCCTGTGTGAACTACAATCACTGGCCTAAAGCGCAGCAATAGCCAAATGGAAATCCTGCTTAATTAAGGAAGAACAATATCTACTTTAGAGCTTTCTTACAGGCTTGAGGAGGCAGGAGTATCAACAGCCAAAACCTTAGGAAATAATTAAAAGAAAAACGAGAAACTCGTTCTGTATGGCCCTCTGGTTTTAGCATTCACTCAATGGTATTAATGTAATTTTATTTTCACCCTTAAAACCTCATTCACTGTTTATTGATAAACCAAAATAAACAGCTGCACATTCTTCAGTGCTTTATTACTTTATTCCCTCTTCAGATTCATAACCTGTGCACCAGCTTGTTACAAAATTCACTGTTATGCACATCTCAGCCTGAGAATGACCCCTGAAAATTCCATGAACTCCCAGAGCTGTGTACATGATGAGAACCTACAGATTATATGCTTTGTAGTAAAGCAGGTCAGGTAAAGCCTTATTAGAGGCTTTTTAGCCATTAACAGACTGAGAACATTTTCTAACACTAGACATCAATTAAAAAAACTGAAACACACTATTAAAACAGAGAATCCTTTTTCACACATAGGAAGGATCCATAACCACACTTGTAATTTTTTTAGGGCTTGCTGCTTCCTTTCCATGCCCTCTGTTCTCAGCACTGTCTGAAACTGGCTTATGAATTCAGCCTTGCAAAAGGCAGATAAGGAAACAGCCTTCACAAGACTTGCTATGCCACAGTTTAAGTTCCACTTACAGGCTTTTCCTTCTCCATTTCACATTACTCAGCTACGTGCTTAACATCCCCTGAAGAAAAATCTTAATGAATGAGACTGCCCAGAGACTATCTTTAATTTATAATCTTTCAAAGAGCTCGTGTCATACTGGACTGAACTGGCAGCTTTGGAGCTCTCAAGTATTTTGACCCCTCACAGCCACTTTTCTCAGTTTCTCTCTACACTGACTCGTCTGTTCTGCCCTCAGGGGCCTGATTCCAATGGGTTAAAGGAGGAAATGGTGCTTCTCTATTCATTTAGGTTTCAGTTAGAGGCCCTTCCTGGACTCAGGTTCCCTTCTGCCTTGAAAAGTGATATTACAATTAAATAATTAATGACGTTAATACCACTGAGAGAGAATTCCAGATGCGATTTGCTCACTGAGTGACAGTGAAACTGCCAGACTCGCAAACACGCCATGGGATGTTGGGAGGATAACCCACTTATCTCCTCATCCATGTCAGGACACCAACAGTAAACAACCTCCTGGGCTCCCACGGGGCTGCTTTTGCACCAGAAGGTTAAATTAGTTCCCATAAAGAAGATTAATAATGAGCCTGTCGATCCATGGGCAGACGTTGAGTCACTCAGCGTGTAGTCAACTCCAGAAATAAAACCAGGAGTGAGAGAGATTTGTTGCCAAATTGATGGGGTCGGGATTAAACACCAGAGCACATGATGTGAGCAGCTCTCTTCATATGCATACACACTCAAAGAGGAGAACAGCACTCCCAAGAAGCACATGCAGGGCTGGGTCAGGCTTTGAAACATGCAGTTAGGGCAGCTGGAGTGCCAGAACAAAACCAAGCACACTGTGGTTTAGGAAGACATTCATCACTCAGCAAGCAATACAAATATCTCAGGAAAAAAGAGAAATATTTAATAAGGCAGAAAGTGGCAGGCTTGAAGAAAAATGTGCTTTCTCCCTCCCTGTAAATATTCTTTACAGAACTATTTCTGTTTCTAGGAGCCACACAGTTCACATGCTGAAAGTGTAGAACAGTCAGACATCACGACACAAACCCCAAAATCTCTGTTGCTACATAGCAAGTGACCTCAGTTAGAGCTACTGCTATCATCCTCTTTGCCATCATCATGGAAAAGAAATTGGGAGGAGGGAAGAGATCATGACTTTAAACTGAGATGAGAGAGGATTAAACAATATAAAAGCACTTTTAATGCTTGGGTGCTGTTGGAAGGAAGGCCATACAACTTATTTACCCAAGGATTACGAATTCAAACACAGCATCCCCAGTGTCCTTCAGTGACTTTGTGCAAATAAAGTCATCTGAAAGTCATTCTTCCTGCTGGCACCTGTTAAATGCTTGGCCAGCCTGGAACACTTCCAGTGATTTTCTTGGCCTTCAGCAGACGAACAGAGGTGACCACACAGGTGACACCAAGAGCCACCATACCCTCCTCTGACCCTGCTTTGCCAAGTCACTTTTCTGTTTTTGCATATTCTTTGCCACACAGGCTGTAGAAAAAAATCACATTAAGTGCCTGGCCAGATGTCTTACATGGGTCATCTTCCCCCACTCCCCTTGATGGTCCACCCCACAACATTATGGGAGGGGAGGGCAGAATTCCATGGGAATTTACAGGCTGCTGGGCATCTCCCACTCCTTAGAGGATTTCTGAGGTTGGACTTGAGGATCTTGGAGGTCTTTTGCAACCTAAATGGCTCTGTGATTCTGAAACTGCAGCAAGACTCACACGGTGGGAAGGCATGCAAACAAGAACGAAAGCGAGCAAGCCCTACCTTCTGCACCTGATAGATCTGGGGGGAAAGGGAGAGGAAAGAAACAAGGAACAAAGCTAGCGTGAATGATGGATACATAGCAACGCTCCACAGCTCGTTCTAGAGGGAAAAAACAGCATTTATACAGAAAATACAGCAGAACATGAATACAGAGAAGAGCACAGTGAAGCCCGGTGGATGTAGGTAGGACAAAAGCAGTGTTTGCATCGCCGGCCTCCTCCACACGCCCGCCTAGAACACAGAATTCCTGTTCCCATTCCCACCAGGCTCTGGGATGCACATGGGACATTTTATCCCTAGGATTTGCACCAGGCCAGAGCCCAGCCCAGCTGGGAGCCAGGACCTCTCATTTTTCCAGCCTCCCTCCACAACAGGAATGGATGCCCAAATATTCACCCGGGACAAGCTGTGTATCTACCACCACAATAAAAGGAAACAGCATTAATTCCAGAACAACTGCTCCTCTTTGAAGGATAGAATTTGTCCTTGAGGGATAAAGCACAGTTACAAAAGCACCAACTCTACACAACTTTCACCTGTGCATAGCACAGTGCCAGTGTGTGAAAATTCCTGGAAAATTCCTTGCACATATATTGCTGGCCTTAAAGGATCCCTGCAGGTTGCTCTGTCAATTTTTAATGCTTCTGTGGAGCCTCACACTGTTTTCAGGCTTTAATAAATGCCCTGCTGACACTGTTGTTCCATAGTCTTGGAGCACTTTGATAATACACAAAACCCTTACAGCCACTCTACTGCATCTGAATTTTGTGTTCTTGGAGAACTGCCCTTGACTGATGAGCTTTGTGCATCCACATGAAAACAGAAAACATGTCTTTTCTCACATCTTTCCTGAAACCAGAAACGCTTCTGGGTTCAAAAAATATAACCCCAAAGAACCCTCCTTGTTCAAAAACACCTGGCTGGCTGCACAATCCTCTGGTGGCAAGGTAGTCAAGTCTCCCAGATTTTGGGGTATTTGGAGGATCCCTGCCATTCACTGCTCTCAGGGATATCTCATGGGAATCCAGATCACAGTGCTGGGAAGCAAAGCTTTTGTCTCTCAACCCCTGCCCTCCTGATCAGGTTCCCCTTCACGAAGGACAACTGCACAACCCAGATAAATGCCTTAGCAGCTTTAATTCCCATTCCAGCAAGTGCAGGAGGGAATATTAGGACCCATTTAAAAACCAACATTCCCACACAAATAACCACCCCACTTCCCTTTCCCTAAGAAAGCTATGAAGAGGAAAATTAACTTGTGGGCCCTCCCACAAGGCTGCACACAATTCCAATCTCTGGCTTCTCCATGGCACACTCAGAGTGCCTTTCATCCACACACAGGAGCCAAACACCACAGGTTCAAATGTGGCAATTACCACACAGCTGATTAACCTCCAAGCTTTAACTTTTCCATGGTTTTTTGTCATCCGTGCCTCGAGGCAGCTCCATGGAAGCTTTATTTTTCCAAGCCCAGGGCTCCAGGCTTGGCACAGCCAGGTATTCCCTGCAGAGTCCAAAGCAAGGCACGCAGGGAGCCTTGTGCCCAGGACCCAGATTGCCAATGGACAAGATAACAACGGGACCCTTGTTCAGGCCAGGCACCATGGAGGGAGGTGGGGAGGCCTCAGAGGGAAAGCCAAGTACAGCATCTAACTATTCCAGCTTTTTATAAAACCTGGAGTTTTGGAGGAACCCATTAGCCAACAGGCATTACAACAGCTCTGCTCCAAAGTGACTGATCCCTCAGCACTGCACGAGGGAAAGGTGCCCCTGTCCACGGCAGGGAGGTTGGAATTAGGGCATTTTTAAGGCCCTTTCCAACCCAAGCCATTTTAGGATTCTGTGATGACATTGTCCTCTTTGGAAAGTGAGGTGTAAGAGAAAACATACACTTTTAAACAATCACTCCTGTTGCAGATGTGTCTCCCACCAAAAAGGGTCAATACACATAAAAGCAATCAAATGCCTTAAAGAGCAGTTTTCTGTATCAGGGAATGGCCAAAAAACCCAAATGTGTTTCATCCACAGTATTAACAGCAGACAGCTTTCCTGGTTTCCTCATCAAAGGAGGCTGCCCACAAAAATAAAGCTTTTCATAGAAGTAGCTTTAAAACAGGACAGAACAAGCCAGTGTTGCATGATTAGATGGTGGCAGAAGAACAGTCTGCTAAAAACATCATCCACATCCTCCCCTCCGAACTTTCCTGGGCATCTTCACACTGAGTGAGACACACATTAACCACCACAAACCTCCTTCATTTCTTCCCTGCTTATGTAAGCACCAAGTTTCACAGTCAGTCTCACCCCTCCCCATTCGAGCCACAAGAATCTGCTTTTCCCTTTTTTTTCTTCACTAGAAAGCATTGGTAGCGTATTTTATTCCAAAGAAATACAAATGCAAAGTGGGGAAAGTAATTGAGGAAAGGAAGGAATTGACAAAACAGCCAAGGCAAGTTTCATGGTGTGCAGTTAAAGCAAGTGCTGCAGATGAAGCCAGGAGACCAGCACAGTGCACTTGCCTTGAACTAGAAGTACAGGCTCATCTACTGTGTGAACTGGCAGGGAAGAGTCTTATCCCACCGATTAAGGAGTGGGAGGAGATCAGTCTCTTTTCACTTCAGGCACTAATATCAGCTTACACTGTGGTCTCCTAGTGTCAGCCCTTGAAGAGACATTTAAAGCCTTGCCAGCAGAACACACAGAAGGCACTCCTACAGAAAGCATTCTCCACAATTAGCCCTACTGCTGCAGTTTTTACATGTCTCCAAACTGTTACTGTTAAATATTGCTGGGGGAAAAAAGGCTTTAATACATTTCAGGTCAAGCTTCTGAGAGAAAAAAAAAAAAAGCACAGGAAAAAAAAAATTCTTCTTCCAATTTTATCTTGTAGCCCCATGAGAATTAATAAATTATTACTCAGAAAAACTGGGCTGCCCACTCCTGGCTTGCTCTTCTGCATGAATTAATAATAAATACCTGAGTGCACACAGGAATTTGTCTCAGGACCAAGCACATCTCGACAGTACAAGCCAAAGGGACTGGCCTCAAACTCTGCAGCTGAAAACCAAATGTTTCAAGAGCACGGCAGCATGGTATGGTAAACCAGGACCCACCACTGCTCTGACTCCCACCAATGGTGGGAAAAGAGGGAAGGGAGGAAATACCACGTATTTTAATTGTCCTTCCAGCTCAGAACAAGCCCTGGCAATGAGAGCTGTCCTGAACTCACTGATGTGTGAAAGCAAATCAGAGCATTTAACCAGACCTCCAGATTAATTATTTACATCTTTGGTGGTTAATAACAACAAAGCAGCTCTGAATGAGAAGTCAGAAGCATTCAAGCTGTTACACTTGTTAGACCTGTGCCTTTCCTAAAGCTTCATCACCAAGAACACATTCTCTAATAAATATATAAATTGATTCACATCTCTGTGATTCAAGAGTGATCAATACCCTCATCTTCAGAGGAACAGCTGGGCTGATCCTGGGCTGATCCCAGAGTGAGGGCAGCAGGAAGGGGGGAATTCTGCCCCTCTGCCCTGCTCAGGTGAGGCCCCACCTGCAGAGCTGCCTCCAGCCCTGGGGCCCAGCACAGGAAGGACCTGGAGCTGCTGGAGACAGTCCAGAGGAGGCACCAGGGTGATCAGAGGGATGGGGCAGCTCTGCTGTGGGGACAGGCTGGGAGAATTTGGAACGTTTCAACAGGAGCCCCATCCAACAGGAAAGATTTACAGGCTATCTATTACTGCCAGAGAGCAGTTTTACATTGGATATTGGGAAGGAATTCTTCCCTGTGAGGGTGATGAGGCTCTGGCCCAGAGAAGCTGTGGCTGCCCCATCCCTGCAAGTGTTCAAGACCTGGTTGTACAGAGCAATCTTTGCTAGTGGAAGGTGTCCCTGCCCATGGCAGGGGGTGGAACAAGGCAAGTTTAAAGGCCCTTTCAACTCAACACATTCTGTGATTCAGTGATCAGGTCTTTACTCTTGTGCTCGCTTTTTCCTTCAGCTTCAGAAAACACTTTTCACGTACCCAGCTTATACTTTCCTCTGAAACTTGTATTCCTCTTGTCCTCCTTAGCTACCCCTCCCTGGAGAAAAAAAACCCAGTGAAGAAACCAAACCAAAAAAAACCCAAACCACTGGCACAGCTCTCCTTCTTTGTGCTGCCTGGCACGAGGTGGTGCCAGGTGATGAGACATTCCCGCCTCTGGAGCGCACCTGCAATGCCGCCCCACCGCAGCGCAGCCTTCCACAGGAGCATTCCCACATCTCACCCTGCCCATCTACTCCTGCTGTGCAATTCCTCAATTCCACGCAGACTCCTCGTGCCAAAGTCACCCAATTACTTTAAAGTGAGGGAAATGAAGTGCAAGATTGAGAAATGTCCTAAGTATGAGGTGGTGGGCAGGAGAGGAGCCAGTTTCCAAACCCAAATCGTTAAAACACCCTCTTTCACTGCCATAGTTATAGCCTGTAATGGTAGCACCTGGAAACTTTTAACTCAGACCAGCAGTGTAAATATATTTTCAAGTAATCCATGCTCCACAAGAAGCCTGCCAGGGCATGCAGACGGCTTAAAGCATGAAAAACTACATGCACACGCAATAAATTCATTTATTGCTTTTTAACTCCCAGAAGGGAGTTAGGGCTCTAAAAAGCCTTCTGAAGTAGTAAAGCAAGTGCTTTAACTTCTGGTTATTTAACATGGCAGCAGTGGAAAAGCGCTGTTTATGTTTCTGGGAAGTTTGCAAAGGGAAATGAAGATGGCAGAGAACCAGGTGTACAGATCCCAGTGTCACAGCAGGTTCCCCTCCAAGGAAGGGGTGAGTGCCAAATATCTTGTGTTGACCATGGCTTGGGATCTTCTGTATTTATGGTTTATTATACCTGCAAGACACTTGTGGCAATGAAAAACTTCCTGCAGCTATCCTTAATATCTCCACCTGGCATCTGGGGGTTAAGATTAATCTATTTCAAAAAGTTACAGAATAACCAAGCATGCAAAATATTAAATAAATGTGTCATTTATGCCAGTGAGTTACAAAGCAGACTGTGATGGGTATCTGGCTGAGCTTTCAAGGACTGTGGTATTTCAGAGGGATAACCTCCCCTACTCAGTTTCCATCCATACAAAGTTCTCACAGGTTTTCAGATGACAAGCTCTTAATTGCAGGAGCTTTAGTTTTCACACCTAAATTTCAGTTTACCGAGCCACCCTTTGCAGCATCAGCTTTTAATCTGCAAAGGGGTCATCAGCTCCATTAAGTCACCTGTAAATTAGATGGTGTCAGCTGCCAGGACACCCCTATTTACTCTGCTGCCCAAACAAAACACGTGGGGCCTGTTTAGCACAGCCCTCCCACGGCTGCTCCCAAGTCCCCCCGGCCGGCTGCCAGCACAGCAGCTCGGCAGTGACAGCGCTTCCCAGCGTGGGCCAGGTTGCAAGAAACATCCTTCAGACAGCAGCAACTGCAGCAGGAAAAGGCTCCCACCTTCCTCCAGCTCTGTGTTTGCAGCGAGGGAGGTGAGACACATCCAGACCTGCCTCACCAAAAGCCGAGCGTGGGCACCCTGCCCGAGAGCTGCTCTGTGGGCTGGCTGCTGCAGCCTGCGCTGGCACTGCTCTGCTGTCACATCCTGATCCACATCCTGCTGTCACCTCCTGATTCACTGCTCCAAAGCCCAACCAGATCCTGCTCTGCACCCTAAAGCAAATGCAGAAGTACTGAATTACAGAATGGGTTGGAAGGGTCCTTAAGATGATCCAGTTCCACCCCCTGCCATGGGCCGGGACAATTCCCACTATCCCAGGTTGCTCCAAGCCCCCTCCAACCTGGCCCTGGAGACACTCCCAGAGACTGGGCAGCCACAGCTTCTCTGGGCACCCTGTGCCAGGGCATCACCACCCTCACAGGCAGGATGTTTTTCCTAATATCCAATCCAACTCTGCCCTCTGTCAGTGCGAAGCCATTTCCCTTTTTCCCAGCCCCACATTTATTCTTACTGTGTATTCCCAGATCCTGCCCCCAGACTCCCTGCTTCTTCCTTCTCCTTCAACAATCTATTGAAAAAACTAAATTGTGATTACTGTCATCCCTCTTGCAGCTGATCTGTTTCACTGAACGCAATCACCAAGCACAAGTTTGGAGCGCTGCTGGTTCAGCTCACCAGGTAATGCCTTGCCAAGTGCAGTTTCTACCCTCGCTCCTGCCAGCAGCAGCCCATCCTTTTTACAGATTTGGGGAGAGCACGGCACCAGCTCCACAGCAGGAAGCAGAACAACTTCACAGTGGAGTTATACAAGGGCCGGGAATCTTCCATATTCACTGGATTCCTAACGAAGTGATAAGAATCCACCACCTCCGACAGGCACACAAAGAAGCTGCACACTTCAAAGTTTAACATCAAACAAGAATTACTAACCACCAGGATTTTCTGTGAATAACTACGCTGGCTTCACTGAAATAAAATCCTTGCGACGATCCGTGTTTTTTCCAGGTTTTGCTATGATCAACATTAGTTCCAGGCAGACTATTTCAACAAAATACAGATGAGCCCTCTGTCCCAGGATCTCTGAACATCTTCCCCCCTGCACACAACCCAGGCACCCCCCAAAGCCTCGGCCTTACCTCCTTCTGCTGCCTCTCCAGCTCTTTCATCCGGATCTCCCGCGCCTCCGCCCGCGCCGCTCGCTTCGCCGCGAGTCTCGCTTCAGCCTGGGAACGGGAACACAGGCATGGGATGAGATGAAAGCTGGGCAACCCAGCGGGGAGCACACTCCAGAAGCAGGGCAGGGAATGGGGAGGCTTGGCAAGGCTGTAAACACATCTGTAGGAGTTAATTCCCTGGTGCAGGTAATGGCCCTGCCTTCCCTAACTTGTTATCTTAACAGTCAGGTAAAACACCCCCGTGCAGGCACTACCCTCCCTGAGCACTTGTGTTTAAAAGAGCTCTTTAATTATTATTTGTGGGGCTGGAGAGGAAGCAGGGAGATTTATTTAAGAAAGGCAGGTTTTGTTCTTTTTGTTTTGGGTTGTTTGGTGTTTGGTTTTTTTTTCCTCCTCTGCAGTGTGGATAGTTTTTTATTGATGAATTAATTTGACCAACACCAAACACATTAAGTGCCATTTTTCCTAACCACTGACACTGTGCACACATATGTGGGCACAGGATTTGGGTAAACACTGGAGTTCAGTCTGCACAGCTAAGGCTGAAATTATGGAGAGAAAATGCACTAGCTTTATTATAAATCTCCAAAATTCCATATTCCAGTCCAAACTTCGCTGGAGTGGAATTCAGCCAACAACAGACCTCTCGATAGATCTACAGTGCTTCATCACTTCAACCCAGTTGGAAGTGATGGAACCTGCTACAGAATAACATTTTTAATATTCTGCATCAAATCCCAGGCAAAGCCAGTAGGTCTGACAGAGGAAAAAGTAAAATTAGCTCGGGGTTGGTACAGTACAGCAGTGAGCAGCTCGTCAGGCAGAATTCAGAACAGCCCAGCAGGGAGCCAAAGGCACAGCTCACAGCCAGCCACCCTGGTGTTACACCCAACTCCTCTGCTTCTGAAACCTTTTACTGTAAGTACAGCATCCAAATTGACAGGAAAACTGCCATAATGTCAAGGTCAAGCCCACAGAGAAATCAAAACACTGGTATTTTCAGTAGCGCTTCTAAACAGAAGGAAAACCACCAAAAAAAAGAGAAAGGTGTAATTTCCCTGCTGTAAGTGCATTCACCACTTAAGCCCAGGGGGAATGGTCACAGTCTTCAAAAACACAAACAAAACATGGAAAAAATGCCCCCAAAAAAGGAGTAGGATGATTGAAACTTGCAGTTAACAGAAAAGGGATGATAAAAATCAAACATGAGCTGATGTATGGGAGGCCCAGGAGCCTGTGATGATGTAGATCTTAAAACCTCAGACTGGAGAAGACTAAGAGGGGATCTCATCAATCCATACAAATATCCCAAAGGCAGGTACCAAGAGGGTGGTGCCAGACTCCTCTTAGTGGTGCCCAGTAGCAGGACATGGAGCAATGGCCATGAACTAAACCACAGTAAGTTCCACCTCAGCAAGAGACAGAACTTCTGTTCATTGAGGGTGGCAGAGCACTGGAACAGCTGCCCAGGGAGGCTGTGGAGTCGCCCTCTCTTTGGGAGGCATCCCAAACCCAACTGGACACGTTTCAGTGTCACCTGCTCTAGGTGACCCAGGGGACTGGACTGGGACTCCAGAGGTCTCGTCCAACCCCAAACGTTCTGTGATTCTGCGAAGTCTGAAAAATTACTTGTAACAAGAAAACAAGCCTTCTCAGAGAAATAAAAAAACCTCAAAGGCTATGGCACAAAGAGCAAAGGGTTTTGCACAGAGCTGCTCTCCCTGGAGTTCTTTGCCTGAATTTCGAGGTAAGTGGCTCTGCCATAGACAGAAACTCGTAGGAGGAGCAGACCCTCCACACGTGCACCCCAAACCATCCCCTCTCACAACCTGTTACTTACAGAGCCAGGTGACAGCAGGCCCAGGTGCAGGCATGAATCCCCAAACGTGTTTTCAACCACCTCAAGCAGTCAGTCCAAGAAAAGAAAGCCCCAGCGCTGCTGGGCAAAGCCTGGGTGGAATCCCTGGCAGGCAGTGCCACGATCCACCTGCAGCGTTTGGAACTGCTCATGACACCCACTATCCAAACATGCCCTGAAATGTGTGCTAAAGGCACTGAATCACAGCTCTGGAAACAAGCCTGATATCGACTTGATGCGATCCCTTATTTAAAAATAAACACTGGCAAATATCACCTGATAGAGGTGAGGAATAACACCAGCACAAACTGGTTTTTCCCTATGGAAAACAAAGGGTCCTGAAGTATCCATAAGCAAAACACACCTAACAGTACAGGCTGTGTGTCCCCAACTTCCCTCCTGACAAAAAATAAAAGGCAGAAATAAGATTATTTGGATGTTAACATGATCGTAGCTGTCATCCTCATGAATTTCAATAACCAGCTGAGCTTTCACATCAGAACTAGGTGCCTATATGTAAAATTCAGATGTAATTCAAATTATACATATTTCCCCTTGTTTTCCTTGTATGATAAGGGCCAAAGGATTTACACACTTGCTAGCTATGTTGCAGAATTATATATTCTCCCAGAAGCCAGCACAATATAATATGAAATGAAGCTACTTGAAAAATAGGAAACAAAAATTTAAAATTTAGCCGTTTTTTCTCAGGTCTTCCTGAGAATGAAGCTTGCCAGTTTCTAAATTACAGACACCAACTGCAGGAAGTTAAATAATTTTACTTTGTGCAAAACCACAAGTTTTGTGTGTCATTTCTTAGGATGTAATTCTGGTTTTAGTGCAAATCCATGGAGCATCTCCATTCTATTCCATCTTTGCAGCCCTCCAGCTGCCCACTTAAAGCCAACCTGCAAACCTTGGAAGAATAAAAATCCATTTTCACTTGGCAGCTTTGACTAACAATGGCTTACATCTCAGAACAAGCATATTGTTTATTTATGACCTTTTTCTTTCCATGACCACGTCAGCCTTAAGTATCTTTGAATACAAACAACAGAAACAGTATCCCGGGTTCTTGAACTTTAAGCTAAAAACCTGTGGTTAGCATATACTGGTACCTCTGTAAGAAGTCACCAAGTGTTATTCCATCCTGAATACTCATATTTTAAAGGAACTCATTTTCATCACAATTAAACAAATAATTACAGAATTGTTCAGGCTGGAAGGGACCTCATGAGGCCTCCAGTTCACCCTCCTGCTCAAAGCAGGGTCAGCATCACATTGCTTAGGACTTGGCCCAGATGATTTTTGAAAACCTCTGAGCTGGGTGGCTCCACAGCCTCTCCAGGCTCCTGTTTCACTGCCTGAGTGTCCTCATGGAATAAAGGAGTAAGTCCCCACCAAATCATGTCAGAACCTGGTCTTGGCTCCTTAGTGACCCCAGCTTCTCTGTCAGAAGGCTGCTGTACCTTAAGGGCTGCATCAAGCACTAAGGGATATTTTCAAGCACGTTCTCTAGGATGTCTGGGTGCCATTTAGATGATTACACAGTTATTTTTACCATGGTTCCTGACCAAACACCAGCTCATTTGTGCCAGACAAAGGGGGGTTTATAAGAAACAGGCCATCATTCCCTAAAGGATTGTCAAGCCCACAGCAAAATGAGAGAATGGGGAACAGGAAATGTGCAAGGAGAAAAAAAAAAGGCTTCAGTATGTGAAGCTACCCACAAGTCTTTGGAGGGTGCTCTCCAGCTCAACAGAAATACATCTTGCTATAGTCAGGCCAGCCATCAAATGGTCAATCTGTGGCCTTCATCACCCCATTTCTAGCATGCTTTGGTGCTTGGCATTTAACTCAGAATGATTTTTTTTTAATACTCTGTAGGTGGCATTGTTGACGAACCTGGCATCACCAGTGAGCTCAGAGGAAGTAAATCCATCAGGGCAGGGATCAGCCCACACCTCACTGGGTATGATGTACCAAAGGCAAACCAAAGTCTGGTAGCAACCCCAACACCCAACAAATCCTGCAGTGAGTGTGGGAGCCAAACAGGGCCTGTTGCACAGAGGTTTTCCTGTGCCAAAGCCCAGCTCAGGTACAGTCCCCCAGCACAGGGCAGGGACACCCAGAACAGCCCCACTGCCACCCCCACCTGCTCAAGCTGTGAACCTTTAGGACATGTAAGAATAAAAACACAGGCCAGAGTCTCAGACAAACACAGAGGAGCATCAGACTTATTGTGGGCCTCTTCCTCAGAAGCACGGGTGTGACTGAACTCATCGGAGTTTGTCAAACCACAGGCTCTGACACTCTTGGACTCTGCTCTGTGCTATAAATACCTGGATTTCTTGCACAGCCTTGCAAGCAGCGACGCTAACTCTACATTTCTCTCTCTGTGCTGACTAAACCAAAACAGGCTTTGCCTAGCTGACTTTGGTCTTCGTCCAGCCCAAGCACTTGGCAGGGCCCAAAGTCGAGTCACCTCTAAGGGCACTAGCAGAGACAGACACTGCAGCCTGCAAGAGACACTGCTGAACATTAGAAAACCACCCCAAAAATTCACACATTTCTAAAATGCAGCTTACTAAAAGCTGTTCTTTTGGCTGCCTAAGGCATAAATAACTATTCAAGGGATTAAAGATTAAAAAAAAAGAAATTAGAAGAATTAAGACTGAAGGAAGTGATCATAAAATCATCTAAAATTTACTAGTGACTCAGCAAGTAATACAGACCTCAATCAAAAGTGACAGATCACTGTCAAAAACAGAAGAATAAAATATGAAGCCTAATTGCACTCATTACAAAGCTTTTGCAACTTCCCTTTTATGAAATATTGCTCATCTGACAAGAAGAACTGGCAGCTTCAGCCCTACTGAGCATGTCATACCAAAAAAATCTAAACCTCGTAAGAGGCTTCTGTAAAGCCTCATGGGCAAAATGAGAGGAGATGGCAACCAGACTGCTGAGATGAACGTGGAACTGGGCACCAGCTGAAAAATCATCACCTTAATTTATGGGACTCGCTCAAATACTACAAATACGCACACTGAATTCTTGGTTTTTTATTGCAGTTGCTCAGAATGATTTACAGTCACCAAGCCCTGAAAAAAATGCACTGTAGAACTGCAAAATGCTCATTGCTTTTGCTGGCCTACTTGGTCGGCACTTGACACTCCTGCTTAGGGGTCACTCAGCCTGAAAATAAAAACCCAGCCCTGTGCAGCAGCAAATCTTTACCCTGGCTTAAGGAGTTCAGAATATTTAGATGTGAAGAGGGAAAAACTAAGCAGGTTGTAACTGGAGCACAACTACCTTTGAGAAAAAAAACAAGCTAGGTATTGGGTATCAGCTGGAAAAGGTGAGAAGCATCTTCTGCCACCTACAGCAGCGGGGAGAAGCAGGAGCACAGGACGTGCAGCTGCTGTGGGGTGACCCCTGCACAGCCCCTTTTTAAACATCACTGGTGGAGGGGATGAGGCCTGTCTGTGCCCGTGGCCAGGGGATAAAGCACAATGGTGACGGAAGCCGCGGCTTCCTGGTCCCGCGCGCCACGCCGGGGAAGCGGCGCTGTCATCATCACAGCGATGAGAGAATTATTTAGGTGAGTTGCTAAGGTAGAGGCCAGCGACACACACACACACATCCTGAAGGTGTGCACTTCTCAGAGCCTTGCCCTACTGAAATGGCCAGGGCTTCATTGTTCGCCTGGAAGCCCCAAGACACAGCCAACAAAGACAGGAAGTTATGCTGCTTTTCTGAGCGGTGAAAAATGACTATGTTGACTTGCCACATAGCTACATGTGTAAGTTTTCCAGCTATACAAAGCACCCCTCAATTCCAGCCTGCTCAAAATTACCTGCTTCTAAGGCTAGTAATCAAAGTCAGTGGCGTTATTTTTTGTGGAGGATTGAAGTGTTAGCTTGCCAGCACCAAACCATACCCGGAAAAGCTCTCTGATGCCACTGCCAGAGAAACCTAAAAACACAAGTCTGCCTGACTAAATTACACCTGCTCCCTGTAAGCAACCACTGCTGTGCATTGCTGCAATAACTATTCTCAGGCTGATTTAAACCTCTTGCCAACATGCTTAAGACACAGTCAACCAGTCATTTTTGGGACCATGACGGATGCTGTCCCATTCCAGTATTCTGTATCCTCTTCCTCAAATATTAGAGGACTGTTCATTCTGTTTAGCCAAGTCACACTTCATCAGTCAAAAATCTGATAAGGTTTCTTGCACTCCTACCTAATTGAAAGTCTGTTTGGACATGCACCACCTGATTTGCAATATTCCTGTAACGCAGCTGACCAGCATAGCTACCGGGTAGAACCAGTGCTAACCCATGGCAATGTTTTTCCCATCTCCATTTGAGCAACAAGTGACCTAATCTGGGAGCTCCAGGAGCTCACCTGTGAGTGGTGACTACTTAGCATCGAAACAAGAGCTACTGTAATGACTTCTATGCTTAAGAGGTCAAACCAGCACATTTATCTGACATTTTTCTGCATATGAGTTATAAATACAAACAGCACTTTGCACCACTTACTCATATGGCAATGAGCCTGTGAATCACATAGGGCTCGGTCAGTCCACATCCTGCTTTACTCGTCACCTTTCTCTTCATGCAAATTACTATTCAGAGGCAGCAGGCTGATGAACCTTTGCCTACACGTAAACACAGGGATTCCCTCCTAATAGCCCCAGCGGCACTGGCCCGACAGCCCACCCTGGGCTGGTCTGACAGCGACAGCGCCGAGCCCGAGTGCCAGCTCGAGTCCAGGGATGCCTGACCCGCCCGCGGCCACCTGACGGTCCCACGGGGCTGCGGCGATCACTGAACAGGCTCCGCTGGCTCCCGGCGAGCAGCTCGCTTTGGTCAGTGACTGTGCAAAGCGAGCCCAGCACAGCCCCCGGGCTGGGCTCACCCAGGAGAGCCCCCCGCAGCCCCCCGGGCCTTACCTGCTGCTGGGCAGCCGGGCTGAGGCAGTCGGCAGCCGCGTCCATGGCTCCCGCTGTCTGCGGCGGCGGGGCCCGCCCGGACGCGCCCGGCGCGGCCCGGGGGCGGAGCGGGGAGCGGGCGGGGAGCGGGAGCCGCGCTCGGGGCAGCGCGGAGGGAGCGCCGGGGGACGGAGCACACCTGCCCCGAAACCCTCCGGCATCCTCACGGAAAGCGCCTCCTCGCCTCCTTTGTGTGCCCGAGGAAGGTGAACAGCCCCGGAATATCCCGACAGCTCGGCGCACGCCCTCCGGGCTGTACATCCACCATATAACACCCAGGGCAGATGCTTATAAATATATATTCCTATTCACGCCGAGTGGCCTTTGCATGGAAACAAACCGCTCCAATGCTGATAATTGCTGTAATTATATCTGTGCTGCGGATTGCGCTGTGTTGAGCCGAGCTTCAAACGAGCCATCCACGCTGGATGGACTGGTTGGTGTTGGTTTTATTCATTCAGAATTGGCATTACACGCTATGGAATAATGAAGCAAAGAAAAAAAAAAAAGAACACCAAACCGTGTAATTGAAGTCTAACAGTACTGCAGAAGAGCAATTGGGAATAGTGGCTGACCAAAAAATAAGGACACCCTGCGTTTCAAAAGGTCTCTGGTGATGAGCTGGATGAACCGAAGGCACAGAAGGATTAGAGGGCACAAGGGGGTTTAAGTGGCACTAAGCAGAACGATACCCCAGGAACAACTGAAGGAGGCACGGTCAGAGCAGGTATCCCGGCTCCACAGAAATCAGTGCCATCTGTTGCTTTCACCCAAAGCATCTCTGGATTCCCCTTGACTTCATCCCAAGCTCTCACACCCATCCCTCCCCTCACAAAGGCCGGGGAGGAGCCGCGAAGGCCGGGAGGGCTCCGGAGCTTGAAGAGCTCATTTTACCCTCTGCCATGCCGCAGCAGCAGCAGTAGAGCACTCGGAGAGTCATCTCTTCCTGGCACGGGATTTTCCAGGCAAGCCAGACAGGTTGCTCCTTAGCAACCCAGCCTGCGCCCTCCTTCCCGGTCAGCGAGCCCAGCGAAGCCTCCACCCAGCGAGTGAGCTCAGTTTTTCCATGAGCTGCCTGCCCAGGACAAGGAATCTGGTTGCTCGGGCTGGCAGAGCACACGCTGCCATGCTGCTGACAGTATCTCAGCTCGTTTGGAGGCGCTGGCACTGTTTTACATTTGGGGGCAATGCTTCAGCAGGATTCACTGGCAGTCCCTGGACCCAAGCCACGTCCCACTGTCCCTGGGAAGGCCAGTCATGCTTCCTTTAAATAAGAGGGATTAGGGATGTCTAACTTGCACCCTGCCCCTGGAAGAAACCCTGCTTAAGTCAGGTGAAGCTGCACAATTGGACAGATAATAAAATAGAGTGGGTTTATGTAAATCATAGAACTACAGAATGGTTTGGGGGTTGGAAGAGACCTTAAAGCCCATCTCATTCCACCCCTTGCCACTATCCCAGGTTGCTCCAAGCCCTGTCCAGCCTGGCCAGGGATCCAGGGGCAGCCACAGCTTCTCTGGGCATCCTGTGCCACCCTCAGCACCCTCCCAGGGAAGAGTACCTTCCCAATATCTTATCTAACCCTGCCCTCTGGCAGTGGGAAGACATTCCCCTGTGTCCTGTCACTCCCATACACCTTGTCAAAAGTCTCTGTCATTCCTATAACAATTCCTTTAAGTACTGGAAGGCTGCAGTAAGATCTCCAAAGCCACATTTTTCATTCAACTCCAAAGCCACCAGTTGAGCCTACAAGTTCTTTTTAACTTCTTCACCAGGTAAACAACCCAACTTTGCTTTAAAAAATAAACTTGAACTGTCTCAAATCCACTCCATCATGTGCATAAAGAAACTAATAAATACTGTATGTTCCTGTGAAGCTTCTATAATTTGAATCTTCATTTAACAGACTTCATCCTCCAGCAGGTCTGTCTTTTGTGAACAGCCCCAAGTCCAAGAGGTGTTATGCCCTAATTCCCAGAGGCTGCTCAGCACTCATTTTTGGAGCAGGTAACAGCATGATTTGGGGCTTCCAGCAATGTTTGGTGCTCAGCTCTGAAGAAGGCACTTCTGGACTATGGCAGTTCACCCCAAGGCAGCCAGGACCAGGCACTGGAGTTAATTCTTCAGGAAAAATACATATTGCCTTATATGCAGATGTTTTAACAGAGAAGGGGAGGGATGTTAACTGTGTAAATCTGAAGCATCAGAACAATTCAGCGTGACAAATATCTTCATCTTAGCTCGAAACAGACAATTTGTTCTGGTTCTTGGTTAACAAGAGTTAACCTCCCCTTGCATTCACTGGCAAATATCTACAGGTTTTGCACTGTCACTTGGAAGATACACTGAAAATAATAAGTATTTCCTACTCCAGGCATGAATTACCCCCTCACACACACACACCTTTTCCTATTTACTCTCCAAGCCAAGATGTTTGGTTTTATTCAGTTTACTTGAGGAAGCACTCCATGCATACCCCCGGGGTAAATTCAAACAAACAACTGTGCTACAGACTTGCTGGGTCAGAACTGAAGGATCAAGAGGTCTTTTAAATGCTAGCAAACGCCCATTTTTCAGCAATACAGAGCTGACAGCTCTCTGAACACACACTTCAGCATTTTGTAATTGATTTTATGTAAAAGGAGGCTCGAAATTCCAATCAGCTCATGGTAAATCCCCTCAAAACTGCAGTGCCTATCTCATCATAGCTCTCTGCTATTCAGAAAAACAGCAGCACCTTCTAAAATGGATATTTATTTATTTATTCAGCACACAATTCTCGTGTCCATTCATTTCCCATCTGAAATAGGATGCTGTGAAGGAATGACATTAATTCCAGGACATATCTGAGCAGCAAGGATGTCCCCAGTGGAAATATGCATTGCACATACTACAATGCTTAACTAAGCCTAAGAAAAACAGGTAAAGGGAGATTTAGAAGTGGGGAAAAAAATAGTCAGCTGACACTTCCAGAAACCTGGTGGGATAACTGTGAGTTGGGTATGTCTAAGCAGAAAATAGAAAGGAAGTTTACTGCACTTAGGACAGCAGCTCTGATTCCACTGACACACACTCCTTATCTCCCCACGGGGAACACACCTCTCCTTTGCAAACACGCACATACAAAATGCATGCCTGCACTCAGAACAATGTAATCCTCCTCAAATGCCGGCCCAAATCCAAAAAATCAGCTTTCCAGAACAGCAGCTTACCCATAACAACCAACAACCCAGGGGCTGCATGAAAAGCAAGAGGGAAAGATCACCCCGTCAGCCTCTAGGTATGTTAATATCACTGATAACTCAAATTCCAAGGAAGCCTGGGGCCCCAGCACAGTTCATACTCAATTGCTTTTTATTTAGTCTTTAAGGCATGTTACAGGTAGGTTAAGAGGCATGCAAGTAGGAATAAAGTAGCCAAAACCTTTAGAGACAGGTTTAAAAACTGAACAAACGTGAACCTCAAAGCACTCTGGCTCCAGCTTGGCCCACCTCAGCATTAATTCTTCACCAGTACAGCAGCCACTTCCCAACACTATCCATTACCCACATATAGAACTCAGATTATATCATTTATAGCTATAAAAACGAAATTCTGTTGTGCATTTGGTATCACTTTTGGTGGATTCGCCAGTGTTGGGTTATTGGTTGGACTTGCTCTTTCCCAACTGAAATGATTCTGTGAGTCTCAGAATTTCGATTATGTCCGTCAGTGTCTTATTCAGTCCTGGCTTTCCAAACAGTGGGAACAGAGAAAGAAAGTCTCATTTTGTGGAAAAAAGAGCTAGAAAGTACTTTAAATTAGAAGAAATATTTGTATACTCCAGTTTTGGGATTTTTTTTTTAATAAGGCTCATAGTGTTGTTCTTCAAATGTTGAAGAAATCCAATAGAAACCTCTGGAGTGACACCCACCCGAAGTCAGAGAGACAGGAAAAGTGACATCTGCTCCTCATCACTCACTCCATCATCCCTGCCCTCTGGGCCATCCTGGCACGCCTGGAGCCCAGCTGACCAAGGGAACAAAACCTCCCTGTAGCCCGTCACCAAGGCACTGACGCAGCCAAGCGCTCCTCAGGAAAACAATGTCCGGTTTTCAGCACCAAAATCCCCTGCCAGGATCAACAGATTATCTTCTAACAGAGGAGCAGGAGGAAGGAAACTGCTGGATCAGGCACAAGGCAGGCTGAGTCATGCTCCAGCAGGGAAGCTGGGAGGCTCTTGGGGAGCCCATGGCACATTTGTCATTCAGCTTCAAAACAGCGATGCCATCAGCATTTGGATATTGAATATGTGAAAGCCTGACTACTTCAGCTTCAGAAGTTTGAAATACGGGTGGATGAAAGCTTCAGAATTTGGAAATATGGGTGGATACATGATCTTCCTCTTTTAGAAGCTACAGATTCAAGAGTGGTTCCCATAATAAAAATTCCTGACTTAATCTTAAACTTTTCCAATCCTTTGCTTAATAATGAAAAAAAAAAAATCAAAGAAAAAATGTTTTGGTTTGGATAATCTCACAGAACCTGAGTATACAGATATCTGTGTGAAAACGCAAAAAATGATCCAGCAAGAGCCTTTTACTTAAAGAAAAGTGTTTTTCTGCTGGTATATCCACAGCACGAGGCTTTGCCACCTCCCGGGCTCTACTTCCAACCTAATGAGACTAAAGAGTTGGAATTAACCATTTCCACCATGACTGTAAATTCTGTGAATTGGAAATCCAACAGTAATTCCAAAAAGTACAACACAAAAGGGCAGAGGTTCATCCTATCCCCATCAGGGACATTAGGTGGGAAAACACCACAGCATTTGAAAGCTCTGGGAGTTAAGTCACCAAGCTCTCCCACTAAACATGCCAAAAAACACACCAATCAAATTCACAGTAAAAAACAAGTCCCAGAAGTCAGACTTACAGCTAAACATCATTAGGGCTTCAACTCAAATATTTGACTGTATTCACTAGAGAGAATGAACTAGGATAGCACTTTAAATGAACACGGATCACATCCTCTGCAAACACCAGAGAATCTCATTATCAAACCTTTTGGCAAAAATTCACTTTGAAGAGTATCCCATTTTCCCACACAAAGAGGACAATAAAATATATGTACAGTGGAAACCTGGCCAAAAGAGCTACTATGGTGTTCCCATGACTGCACCCTGAACCTATTTTCCTGGGTCAGGCTCATCCACACCCTGCAACCCTACAACACTGAAGTTTGGTGGGAGATTAAATGATGGATTTTTTTCATGGAAACTTATTCTTGCAAGAGTGATTTCCAATTTTGTTTGTAGGGTTTCTCAGGACGCCAGAGCTTTGGTTTGCTGTTTTCCTTAATTCCTAAGCAGCAGGAGTGGGAACAGGCAGACACTCTACTCTGACATGCTGAGGGTGCTGCTGTGAGTTATCTGTGTTTAAGGGCTCAGCATTCTTGGTCCTCTTGCTCAACTTTTTGAGCCAGAGACTGGGAAGGGGAGGAGGGAATGAGAGCCACAACTAATGAAGGAATTTGTACATGAGCGCTGTCCACTTTGGAGAAACATTTGCTGATGTGCTTGCCAGGAAACTCATCTTGGAGATAGAACTTAGGCATGTGAGCAGAGGCTGGAAAATCTTGTTGACACAGACCTTTTCCCCCCCACAAAGGAGGAGAATGTTTATTCTGCAGTGAACAGCCTGTACAGCTCAAAAATGCAAGAGACAATTAGGGACTTGCATCCTACCTCGTAAATTATTGGAATCCCAAGGAGCTGCTGCTAAAAATACAACAATAAACAATATTTAGCCTAAACAATAACTGAGCTCCACCAGGAGCTTGCACGGATCACCAAAGCAAATCCTGCCACAAGGAATTGATCTTAAAACACCTCTTAAAACTGAAGTATCTTGTTATCATTTCCATCTTGGCAGCGGTTTAGAGGCATTTATTATCTCAGTAAATGTTTTTGTTGGTGGGGTTTTGTTTTGGTTTTTTTTTCAAAAGCATTGTAGCTCCGTTCTCCAGCACCACTCTATATATAGAGTGCACCACTTCCACTGCTATTTAGCAATCAATCACTCGTCCTGTTTCCAGTCCAAAAAAGCAAAACAGGGATGAAAGAGCAACTCCAGGATAGGATGTTGGCTTGCAGCTCCCCAGTTAGTATCAACTGACCACATTTACGTCACTTCTTCAATTGGCATTTTCTCCCTAAATAGCTCTCTGGTCAGTAAGTGGTTGGTCCCACCAGGGAAGAATTTGGATACTCCTCTACAGCTGTTACCTCTGAGAAAAAATCCATGTGTTTTCCACACCCTGGATAATACTGCAGTCATGGATTTTACATCAAGACTGTTAACTCACAGAAATAGTTTTGGGGGAGTCCAGTTGACTTTGGAAACAGCTGGATCACTCATGCAAATAAATTAATCAATCAGAAATGATACGTAGAAGCAGGAAAAAACCAAAACCCATGGGCAGCGTTAGCAAATATGGGCTGGAATTTCACAAGGAAAGCATAAAAATCTTCCCAGTGTTGTCTCCTGCAATAGTTATTTGCATGAAGCTGCAGCCAGTTTTACCCAGCTTCTTTATAAAAAGAGAGAAGTTTCTCTTTTGCAGTGACCACTTGTAGTTCTCTCTCTATGGCACCAGCAGCGTGCTGCAGCAACTGCTGTCCTCATTTAAAATTTAAATAAAACTGAACTTCAGAACACCCAAGTAGAAGGGCTGTATTGCAGAATGCCACTTAAATACTGTATTTCTGTTTGACTGCAGAACTGCCTCTGCAATTAAAGTCACTCAGAGTTCACAAATAAAAGAGTTGAGTTGTATTTCAGACTTTTGGTGTTTGACTTCTCTTTGGAAGCCAAGCTCCAACCAGAGTTTCCCACTGGGATCTCATCCTCGGGCACCACCACACAGCAGAAAGGCTCTTAACGAGGATGCACACATGCAAAATTAATTCAGCCACTGGTACACATTACTGAAGAGCAAACACATTTGTCTTGACCATAAAGTAAAGCACAACAAGCCCATTTGGAACTTGCAATAAAGTGCAATTTCTTATCTGGTTCATTTACAGCATAAACACAGGCTGGGGAGGGCTCTGTGGCTGGGTGGATGCCAACATCTTTTTGATGCATGGACATAAACAGAGGTTTTGTTCCTGACTGGTAAAAATATTTGAAGTATAAGTAAGAAGTGAAATTCAGGAGCTGCTACAAGCAATGTAAGCTGTGGGCATCCCCCTCTGGTCCCCTCTGAACTGCAAATTTCATCTGAATAAATGCTGGCAAATCCTGAACATGGGTCTGCACTTAGAGCACATTAAAATATAGATACAAACCCCAGCAACTGCTTCAAACAATGCTCATACTACTAGTCAATAGAAATCACAAAATTTGAAGTTAAGGTAACAGCTGCTGTTCCAGGGATAAGACCCAGTCTGTGACAGAAAATTATACAAAGTTTTAAGAAAAGGCATAAATAGAACATTAAATTCTGCTTTTTTTCCCCCTTCAATCAAGTGCACCTGCTTTCTGGTTTAATCTCAGCCAAAATCCCACCTTTGCCTGCAACACAGAAAGAAAAAAACACAATGAAAGGGAATGCATGATGTGTCAAACAACAGCAGTGGGTCTCCACAGAAGCACAGACTTTGCATGCAGGCACATTTAAGACTGATTTATTCTTTTAAAGCCAAGCAAAATGAAGATCAAAAGTTTCAGGTAATCCACTGAATACTCTCCAAAGCTGAGATTTAATGCCCACATTGCAGTTCCTGGACAGAAACAGTTCAACATGAGTTGTGTGATGGAAACTGCAGTGCTGAGACAAATCCTATCATTATTGTGAAATGGTGTAATATTAGAAATTACATCATGTGAGCTGCTCTTGTTTCAGCGTCACACTGGATGTGGCCCCTTCCCATTTTGCAAGAGGTCAGGACAATTTGTCTTTTAAGCTTCAGTGGGAAATTCCTGGAAGATTTTCATGCCAAAAACTGGTTAGTAAAGTTGCACAGGTCATTGCCATGAATTAGGAGCAATGAAGAAATCAACAGCACTTCAGTTTCTGATCCAAAGAATAGAGGTCCTACGTCCAGAGCTCATCTGTCTCTCTGGAGGAAAACAAAGTATAAACATAAGCAGTATTTTTACATCTTCAGGCACAACACGTTAGATGGGGAGGTTTTAGGCCAGCAGAACAATTGAGAAATTACAAGGGGGGGTGGGAAAAATCTTTCCCCCAGCTACAGCATTGGCATTTATTTGGGTTACAGGAGAGCACATGGGAGGTTTTTTGAGGGCGTTAATTTTCAGGAGGAAAATTTTAATTAATTTTAAATTAAATTAAATTAAATTAATTTTATTTTAAACTCACTTACAAAGGGCAGCAGCCAGAGGAGTGCAAGTCAGAAGCACTGACTTCAGGAGAGGAGGTGTAAGAGGCTTCAGTGCTGCCAGTACAGCAAGACTTGCCAAGGCTGCTACAGCTGTGGAACTGCCTCATCTCTGCTCTGACAGAAATGTAAACCCAGCACAACAGGAGGAGTTCTTGAAAAACAACTAAATTAAATTTAAGAAGTGAATTAAAGGCTTTTACAGATTTAGTCCTTGTGACATAAAAGAATGTTCTGATTTGTAGAGGTACACAGAGAAGCAAGTGTTAAGGTCATCGCCCCACCCAGTGTATCAGAGGAGAACCACTGATTAATTACTTCATCTAAACAGACCAAAAATGAACTCCAAGCTTGTTTGAACTGGCCTGAACCCCACAAGAGGGAGCAGCAATCAAACAAATCAAGTAAATCAAGCAAAGCACACATTTTAGTGTTCCTAAGGAGGCACTACTTCCACCACACAAAGCTGCACCCCTGAATTTTCAATATAAATCTTTAATGACATGGTTATCCAGTCATTGAGGATGTGGATGAAAATTATCATTAGAGGATAAGAGACCCCAGTAGAAGGGACAGTCCTCTGTATTCCTACTGAGGACCTGGTAATTCAGCCTTAAATTATTACCATTATCAGATACATTTCAACCACCTATGTGAAGAAGCAAACCAACAAAGCTGGCAGGGGAGTTTTCTGTTTAGAATTTTAGAAATTTTAAATTATTTTTATTTTAGCAATATATTGATTGTTAATTTGTTATTAAATAGTTATTAATAAGTTATAAATAATAATTAATTTATTGATATGTGGTTATTAATTTCTTGAATTTTAGAAATTTTTGGAATGCTTAGAATTTGTGTTAAGTCTCCAGCCTCCCAAATTCTCAAAAACAACCCACAAATCCTAGCTAGCTTTATTTTGTAAGCAACTCCTGTTCTGCATCCTCACTCTGTGCTCCACCTCCAATACTTTTGAAATACTCAAACAAAACCTACAGGGTTTTTTATTTAAATACCAACCAGCCTGTCAAAAGGTAACAGCTTCCACATTCAGCATCACTTCAACAGCAGGAAAAAACCCAAAAACAAACGCATGAAGAGGATTGAAAATGTTCACAATATTATCCCTGCAGGCTCCCACACCCTTGTGGCTAAGTGGAAGAACCAGCAGCAATGTGCTGTGCTGACAGATGGTTTTTAAGGAGGAGCACCTCAGAGCCCAAAGCAGAAGCTGAGGATTCAAGTAAATGCAGTTTTTAGGGGCAGAACCTGCTGCATTGTTGTGTCTCCTACCTCCCAGGCTCAGTATTTTGGGACTTACTAGTAATTTATTGCCTTTTCTTAGTTAAGAGTGGGAATTGCAAAGAGAGGCCATTTAACTGTAAATGACAACAGAGAAAGGAGACTGGTGGAAACTTTTTGACAGAGGAATGGATTGAGACAGAATTTCTTCTTTTTGTACCTCAGGGCAATGTAAAGCTAACAGAGCACAGCTGAGCTTGGTCACTGACACAGGAACCAGAGCTGAAACCCTTCATTAGTTCTCCTGGCAGCTCCTGGAGGGTGTGTTTGGTCCTCTTCTCATCCCTCTGGTATTTTTTGTTACTGCTCTCCTTTCCCAGGTTGCTCCCTCTGGGATTACCCACAGTGACCTCAACAGCTATTTCATTATATGCACATCCTACTGACTAACAAAGGGAGGAAAGAAGGAATCTGAATTGAAGCCATGCCTTTGATCATAAAAAAATGAGGATTTTACATTTATCTGTAAAATCCAACACAGTGCCAATATCACAGACACAAAAAAACCCCCAAACCACACGTGGCATTTTTGCATGTTCTGGGTTCCTTTGACAATAGACTTTGCACACATCAGTTATCCCAGTACAGATTTTAATAAAAGCTCTGACTGCTCCCCTGATTTTTTTAAGCTGTCTGTTATGGATGTGGAAATACTTGGAGCTACAGACATACAAAACAACAGGTTTTAGACACATGTCTGCCAGAGAACAGAAGATTTATTGTAAATGATTCCAGAATATTAATGTCAAACATTAATCATCACAACACAGTTTACTACTGAAGCTAAAGAGGGGGTTTAAGTTATATTAAAAAACCAACCCACAATACATAAGGAAGCCACACAAAGAATAACTTCCATTATCTTCTCAGCCCTAAAAACAATTTCATGGAGAGAGCATTTCTGAAAAGACTCGCAGCAAGTTCTCCCAAGCTTTAATGATGCTCACAGCCAGGTCACCCAGCAGTCAGACAGCACAAGAGTTTAAACCAGCTGAAATTTGGAGAGAAGACCTCAAAGCCTTCCATGTCAGTGACGCTTTAATAGGTAGCAAATCTCCACGCCTCAACAGCACCAATTAAGCAGGGAAGGAACAGAGCTCCTTGAAACCTGAGATGCTGCCTGAAAGGGGAAAAAAAAGTCTCCTTGAGGTCACTGAGAATTGCTGGTGACCTTTTGCAAAGGCAGAAAAATCCGTGGGTTTGTCCCCGGTGAACTCCACCTGCGCTTCCCCGGGAGTTCCAGGAGGATCCAGTGCCAGGGCACTTTACACAGTTGAGAAATTCTCCTGTGGTACACGCAGTGAGCTGAGCAAAATGTACCCTTGCCAAGCCAATTCCAAAAAAATCAGTCAGTGCACACTCAAGGGCAGGAGTGACAAACTTATTCAGCTGCTCACAGCAAACGCCAGGGAGGGAGGCAGCACTACCTGACCACCTTAAATGACTTTAAAAGAATTGTTGCTGATCAAAATATTACCTAAAAATTGCATGAATAAACTAAGATGGAGCTGCTGATGGCATGCAGCTACAAACTGATGTAACAAAACACTTTTCCATCTTTTTAGTCCAGCTTAAATCTTTAGTTAGGACTGCATTTTAAATACACTGCACCGAATCAGCACATCTTACTTAGGGAGTAAAATCTGCTAGGGAACCTAAGTGAGTAAATATAGCACACAGCTTGGATTTGCTCCATCCACAAGGAACTGAGAAAGCCTACTTTCACCTCCCAAAAGCATTTAACACTACTTTATATCCAGCCAATGCCGAGGAGGAGACTTGTGAGCTATTTATACACAGAGATAAAGGTGCCAAAAAAAAGTTTAAAAAAAAACCCCTTGAGGTCACCAAGCCTCATTCTATCTAGGAGATGCAATTTTCTGCTATCCAGCCACTTCTGCATACAGTTTCTACCAGAGATTAAAGTAAAAAGGAGAACTCTTTCTCAGAAAAACACATTTAGGTGAAGCCAGAAGCTCAAAGTGCTGAGGATTGGGCCAGCATGTGAATACATCCAGCTTACACCATGCATTAGCTACCAGCAGGTTGAAGGTTTCCTCTGAATAAAACACGTGGAGCTGCAGATTTCACACCATTACTCAATTAATGAAACTGTCACTTCAGTGGGCAGCAGGATCACAAAATCATCACTGCTCCATCCATACAGCGGGGGAAAGGCTGTGGAGTTCCACTGTTGTTAACCTGACAGGGCTTTTGAAACCCTGGCAATGCCAAGGTTATCTGGAAACCACCTTCAACATTCAGGGGACACTCCCCAGCTAAGTTAATGGCTCGACAAGAGCTGCAGTCAGCAAAGTCTGCTTTACTGAAAGCCTGTAGTACAGAGCCTGGAAAAGCCATTGGAGTGTAGGACTGCAGCTTATGCAAATCATGGTGCAGGCCTGGGAAAAGCAAGGCTAAATCCCTTCAAACGGGAGAAGCTCTGCCACAAATCCTGCTGTACACTAGGAATAAGCATGATAAGCAGCCCAGGTTTTTATAAAAATGCCTTTGTAACTGTTTTGCTGCAAAAACTGCTTGGAAATGCTCATGCTTAAAAGAGTACCTATCACATCACACTACACCTACTAAGATGCTACAGCTCATATCCCAGCACAAGGAAAAGTTATACACAAGAACAGGTGTATAATCTGTATCAAAGGCCCACTTAGCATCTAGAAATTAGGATGTGACAGAATATTACTAAGTGTTATTATTTTTTCAAAAAATTGCCACTACATTATTTTTCATCTGAACAGCAGGACAAAAACTGGTCCACAGAATATTTAAGGGACAAGTAGGCATAGAGTATCACCCCAAGGAAACCCCACATACAAAGATACACCTAACACAGCTGTTCAGCTATGCAAGAAAAACTTCATTTGCTTCTTTTTGAAGAACACAGGAACCTGCTGAGCTTATCTCGGGCAGCACAACAAACACTGGCTCTGCAGAATCCTGTCCAAGGCTGGCTTGGGAGGCGCCACTTCCAAGTTCAGAGGAGAGCCTGGCTGCCCAGTGCAAAGGATGCAGTGCACACATGCTGATGCTTTACGAGTTCGCCTCTCTGGTGGCCACTTTTGAACCACTTCTGATGATCTGATCTCCTCTGACTGACTCTCCCACTAAAAACGCAACCAGGACCATTAATATTAAGAGATTGATACAAATTTGCCCTTTGTTTGTTTTCACCAGATATCACCTTTGGAGATAAATTATCCACGTAAATGTAACAGGACACTGTTGCAGCTAGGTTGCAATATTACCTCTTCAAAAATAAGGATTTTTTTCATCTCTTATTTATAAAATGTCCTCTTAAATGTTGATGTTTCGGCAACATTCAGCTGAGATCACAACTTACCTGTCTAAATATTTGACTATATAAGGATTCTAGCTGTGATGGGCAATGCAAGTACATCACTGGTACCATGACAGGGTCACCAATATCTGTTTTGTCTCTCCAATACCATCACCCACATAAAATAAACCACTTAGTTGATCAGGATTCAACATGGAGTTTGCTCTGTATTAGATGTTTCACATGGTTTAGCTTTTGTTCTCAAAATGGCACATAATTAGCAAAGTAGGTGACAGGTTTAGCGTGCTACTCCTAGAATTCATTCCTCACTTTCATACAGATTCCCGTGGCTTAAATACACTCTGGAAAAGGAAAGCTTTATCACAGTCACTGTAAAGTCATATGCTCCCACCTCCTCACAGCAAAACATTGTTCAGCTTTCATTCCAGCCATCTTTTTTATGAGGAAATTTAAGTGTTTGTCGTATTTCCCTCTTTGTGCAGTTTTTTATTAGTCCTGTAAATTCCACAGAATTGTACTGCTGGGAGTATTGATCATTCTCCCTGGATCTGTTCGAGCTTTTAAATCTTGCTGTGATCTTACACCAGCTGCAATAACAACCATCCCTCACCACCACCAAGCCAAGGTGAAGGGTTTGTTTCCCCCCGATGATGTTCAGGATTGAGCCTCTGCCACCAACCCCTTAAAAACCTGTGCAGAGGGTGTCCACAGAGGCAGCTGCACAACCTGAACATCCCCTCTGGCATTTGCAGAAGGCATTCACACGTTTCTCCCGTGCTGAACCCGTCGCTCCTGCGCTATTCCCACTCTGCAGGCACGGCTTGATCCGATCCCCTTAGGGAATTACTGCCCGGAGCAGGCACGGCAGCTGCCACCCATCCCGTTTGTCCCCGGCCTCAGCCACACGGATCCAAGAGACAGGGGACAGATGGCAGTGGCACTGCTTCCTGCGGGAGCCACGGAGCTGCTGCTCCAAGGAATCACCCGGCTGAGGGATGCCAAGGGATGCTCCGAGACTTCCCCTTGTTCAGCCCAGCGGCACCGCTGAAACAACCCCCCCACCTCTCCTTGTCCAGCCACGGGCTGCCCCTGGAAAATCGCAGGAAATCACTGATTTCCCTGCTCATCCCCCTGCGGCGTCTCAGTGCAGGAAGAAAAAAAAATTAAAAAAAGGAAAAAGAGAACTGGCCATTTTTCATCACGTTCACGCTGTTAAGTCTCCCCATGACAACGCTGCTGATTTGCGCAACTGCTATTTCTGTCACTGACAAAAGAAATAAAGGATAGGGAACAAAGGGAAAATTGAGTAAGAAAGGGGGAAAAGCACCACCCTAGTGCTGGAAATATGATTCAAGCATTAAAAAAATGGGATCTGACCTATAAAGGCTACAAAACTGGCGACAACTGTGTTCTTTCACTTGTGTGAAAGACAGCTCTGGCGCAAGGAGAAGAAATGAGACCTGGAAGTCCTGTTTGTTATAAAATTTAAGGCTTGATCTAGCTGTGAGACTAACAAGGAGAAAACAAATTTAAGTGCTGACCTGTAGTTCTAAAATTAGTTTCATTAAATGCATTTACTACGAGCAAATGCCTTTCTGATGACAGGAAGGCCAGGAAAGGACTCTGGAAAGCTGCGTGTTCCTCACAGCACACATCACCCTCCAAAACCAGATTGCTGCCTGTCTGGTAGGTAGCAATGCTCTTTATAAATATAATTATTAGTGGGTTTTTAAGGGTTTTGCTATGCTGTCTTAACATGAACAGTACTTAAGACGCCACCTTTGCAGGCCCTCAGTGTCAAAAAGCAGCAGCCCTGTTCTGAATCCCACAGAGCTGCCCATAGCCCCTACAAAAAGAACAAATGTTCAAGTGTTCACACAGAGCCATAGTTCTGCTAAATATAAGTGGAATATTATATTCCTGATCTTAAAGAAGCATCAGAATTGACAGTATGTGACCATGGTTTTTTCTAGCACATAAGCTGTATAAAAATAGTCTTTTCTCCTCAAACCAAGACTTTAATGCCTCACAGTGACATTTAAACCCGTTGTGCTACAGGGGCGTTTCATCGTGAATTCAGCACAGTTCTTGTGCTTTTTTTATCTTTAAAATGTGTTCACTAAAGCACTCAAAGGCCACTCCATTAGATTCACATTGCACTTCCCCCAGGCATTCTCACTCCCAGCTTTCCAAGCACTGGTCCATCTACACATCACTGGGCTTTCCAGGAAACCACTTCCAAGAGAAACTGCAATACAAAAATTTATGACAAAATTCTTTTTTTCATTACTTTAACATGTACTTTAAAATTACTTTTTCTCTTCTTGCCACCACCATTACCAACTGCTTAGACTGGAAATTATGAGAATCAACTTTTTAAATATGAACATTTTTCCTCAGATATTCATAAACAGGTTTTCAATTTCACGGATGCAAACCTACAGGAGTCACTTCCTTCAAGCATTCAGAGAACACAAGATCAGGATCTGTGAAATGTTCACATCAGCCCTGATGTGACAAAGCCACAGTCTTACAAACTCCAAGGTCTCTGAGTTGACCCTGAACTGCATGACCATGATGTTAAAAAAATGCACACAACTACAGAGATGGAGTTTTTAAGTCACTGAGAACCAGATAGTGAAGAAATATTTTCACAGATCTGAGCCTCAGGCTTTTGATTTCAAATTCACTGGCAGCTGACAGCTTTCAAAGTGTTCGTGCTGCTCCAGAGGACTTAGGGATGAAGTGGTCTTAAGTAAAATGTTATAAGCTTTGTTAACGCACAGGTATAAAACACATAGAAAAATGCATTTAAAAATGGACAGTGTCTTGATTTTTCCAAATCTAAACTTAATCCAGCATCAACAACAGTTTATATAAAAAATCTGAAATGCCCATCAGCTACACCATTAGTAAAGCGGGGTCTATAATTGTTTTAGTTTTACAGTTTTTAAAATTTAATATTTCAGCAAATTCAACCAGACAGGAACCTTGGCACATGATACAGTGAATTTCTAACCCAGTTCTCCAGCAAAATCCTGGTTAATCCAGTCACAATCCCTTTATTCTCACCCCTTGTTTAGCATTAGTTTTTATTTTTGCCAACTGACAGTTGGTTCATGCACCTGAGCAGAGTGTTTATTACAAACAGAAAAAGGACAAGTTCATGAAAACAACCAACTACAGTCACCCCCACTGTGTGCACATCCACAGCCCTGGGAGCAATGGAAGCTCAGTCCTACAGAGCAGAATCTATACAGGCTAAATTCTTCATGAACACTTGATTTCACCTGAAAAAATGTTTTTATCCCCAACTTCAGGGCTGGAAGCGATGAAAGCCACACATGCTGTACAAAGCTGCCCGGAGACACAGCAATGAATTCTTGCTGCCACCAGGAGAACAAGAGCATCCATCTAAACTTCATTTCCTTTGAACAGCAATGAGACTCAGCCACACCAGACACAAACAGCTCAGCTGAACACGAGGGGTTTGTGGCTAAAATCTAGGAATGAACATCCCGTATTCATATGGGTAAAGTCACGTTTAACCTTTAACTGAAGAAATGCCTCAGGAACAGGACCAAGAAGCTACAGTATCCTGAATTTTGGCACCTTCTTAGCTATGCCAATCAGAAGAAGTCATAAAATACTCCCCCATTTCTTGCTTCCACAGGATTTGTGGGGACTGGGTGGTATTAACTTTTCATTAACAGGAAAAGCACTGAGAGTGCTCCCAAATCTGCCTGGGAGACTGAGATTACTGAGTGCAGAGATTACTGTTTGCAGTTTTGGGCACTGCAATATAAGGAGGAGAGAAAGTTATTAGAAAGTGTCCAAAGGAGGCACCAAGAAACCTCCACCAACAAACCCATCCCCAGATTAACAGCTGACTTTCTTTTCTGCATCTTTGCCATCCAAATTGTTATCACAGGCATCCAATTGCAATAGCAATTCCTTATCAATACAGAGCTGACAGCTGCAGGTGAGAGTTTACAGATCCCACCAGTGGCAGCCTAAGGCACTAACTCCTTTCCACAGTGTCATTTTAAGATTATTAAAACTGCTCAGGTGACTAATTCATGCTTTCAGGCAGTCACAGATTAAGTCAGGAATTCTCTGTGTCAATGCTGTGATCTAAGGAGAAGCAAGTGGAACACAAAGAGTGAAAAAACAACATAAATTACCTAATTTGGCACACTTTTGGTTGCAAGATGTTAGCTGCTGGAAATGGTTCAAGCTCTCAGACAAACATTTCCTCCGAAATACTGCTTAGGAACTGTCCTCAGTGCCAGCACTGCCTTGCTCATTTCCAGAAATCTGCCTAAAACCTGGATGTTTGTGTTCAGAGAATTGTTACTAATTTAAGAGGTCCCCGCCTAGTGCCTCAAACCGTCTAATTCTTTTAATTTCTAATGTGCTAGCAACAGGAGAGGTATTTTTCCATGTGCTCAGATATTTATACAGCCTTATTTTTGGTGTGGTGAGCTGTTTGAGGATTTATGTGCAACCTATGGCAGAGGAAAAGGAAAATATGCTGCACCCATATATATTCCCAGTAAGCTTTGGATGCCATCCTTCATATATTTAGATTCAGGCAGAAACAACTTCACCTGAGTAAGCTGAGGCTCAAAATTAAGTCTTATTAACAAATCTAAGTTATTTTTCTTATTTCTGTTTTGATTCTGCTTCTTTATTTCTGTTTTAAAATAAGTTCTTTGATTTCAGATGGAATTTGCCTTAAAATAATCCCATTCTGTATTTCCTTTGTCATATTTGTCTTGGCAAGAGGTTGAAGGACAGGACATGGAGTTTCTACACCAATATCTGAGTAAAACCAGAGATTCCAGAAAGAAAATTACTTTCCACAGCAGGAAAATCCCAAATGGTAAGCCACTATCATCATGACTTTTGCAGGGGAGGGGAGGAAAAATAAGAAAAAATTAAAACCAAATGACAACAAACCCCCAGGGAGTTAACTACAAAATAAATTGCGCAGATTATGAGCTCGCTTTCATATCCAGCTTTCATGTGCAACCCGATAGACTGGACAACTCATGGCATCCATAGTGCATCCATAGGGATCACGAGCTGCTCTCTGTGATGGACTGAGCTCTGTGCAGATGGAGTTCATTAAAATAAGCACTGTGACAAAAAGGAAACCATTCACACGAGAGCACAGGGCTGCAGCTGTCGACCAACTAACTCCAAATAACTCTCATAACTCCCTCATGTAACACAGCCCTTCCTTATTTGTGCCTCCCTGCCTGGGAATGACTCTGGGGAAGATTCTCTCACCCTTCCCATCCAATGGGAAAAAGGGTAAGGGGAGTAGATCAGGTTCAAGCTCAACTTACCTTTCAAAACTTTAAAAATCCAAGCAGAGGTTGGTGATATTAGTGTTGGCCAGTCTTAAATTATCCAATATAATTATTAATTTTGATGCACAAGGTGTAAAAACAATGCTATCTCCTCAAACTAGAAGTATCAACAAAACCCTTGCCAGACAGATGCTGCTTTCTCTGTGAGGTCTCATTTGTAAATACCAGCTCTGCTAAGGCCTATTAGTCCTCACCAACACAGACACTTAATCTTTATTTCCCTAACATGTAATTTTCCTTAATTATATTTGGAGAATATTTATGAGGTTATTAAAGTTAATTGTAAGACTCAGAGAGGTCTTTAGCTATAATTACCAGTACAAATCAAAGCTCTGGGTAATTTTTTGAGAGGATTTTTTTTTGTGTGTGTGTGTGGTTTTGGGGTTTTTTTTTGAAGAATCCATTTGATCATCTGTCAAACCAAACTGCTTGAGATGATGGAACTGCTTTACTCAGTACAATGAGCAGCTGAAACTGGTAAACAAATATCTCTGTGGACAAGCTTTAGCATCCAACTATGAGTCTGCAACAGCCCTTTCAAAATTCACTTGGAGATACGAAATGGGCTTTTGAGGAAGTGTTGGAAAGAATCGATGCTCTTCTCTTAAGCTTTCATATAAATCTTTTTACTTCCACACCTGTTTGGAATGCCGTGCTTCATAAATTTAAAATCAGGGGTATGTTTAGGCTCAGACCTCGACTGGTACTTTGCAGCAATTAGGAAATCTGGGTTTTAGGTAAGGAGTGACACCTGAGTGACTGCAAGCATCAGGGGAGCTGTCACAATGGGAAAAGAAGACACTGCCACCTTTGAAGAGGAGAAATAGGGAGGACTTGGAGCTGCCAAGCTGGGGGAGCACAGGGAGGTCTTCAACAGAGGCTGGTTCAATTGCTGTTGTCACGCACAGATTTCCTGTCCCTCAGACTTCACTCTCACAGCCCATATGGGAACATTAATATTGCATCTGCAGTGTCTTCAGAGAGCCCTGCACAGCCTCTGAACAGCAACAAGTGTGACAATCCCTCCTCTTTTAGGTGTGCCAGCTCCTCATCTCTCAGCTGTCATCCTCAATGTCTTTTTTGACAAAGCTCTGGCTTCAGATGGCGAGTGATCGCAACATAATCTGGTAAAAGAGATGAGCTCAGCTTTCAGCCTTCCTGCACAGGAGAAAACCTCGGCTACAGCCAGAATGCAAAGCTCTCTATAGGAGTTTTTTTCACTGTTTTACCACAATTTTTTTACCAGAAGTAGGTGAACATGAGCATTCCTAGCCTATTCAGAGCTGTCATTTGTTGCCCCCTTTGCTTGCACACACTTCACATGTCCAGCTTGGTGGCTCTGAGGTGGGAGGAAGATGAAGGGATAGCTCTGCTCCTGAACTTTACCAGGATACTTTTCTTGCCCTTCTCAAAGTGTTCTTTGAGGTTACTGCTAAGCAATCATGGTCTAACACTTCTGCAGCTAGATTAAGACAAGAGCCAGGATGCCCAAAATCTTGGATGTGAGGAAATGCCTCCAGTTCAAATGCAGTGATGAAAGGTGCACTGTGTACAAAAGCAGCCAGAACTATTAAGAATCTCTTGGTTTTCCCTGTCTAATCTTTCATCTCTTTCATAAGTCCTACTGATTATCTTCTCCAGAATTAAATACTTAAAGTTACGTAGTTTGAACTTTGGGGACACACACACACAGCTTCTCAAATCTGCACTGGAAAAAAGATGTATTAGAGGAGGAGAAGAATTGCCAAGCTCATTTTCTCTAGATTTTACTAATAAATCAGTACTGCTTTTGAATACATCCTTGTCTTCTAGAAGTATCCTAAGACAACATCCATTGCACCAGGGAGCTTATACTCACAGAAAGTAGGTCCGGTGCAATTTCTGCTGAACTCAGGCTGTGGTTTCTGCAGTGCAATTCCACCCAATGTAATCACTTTTTAATAGATTTCAGATGCTAGAGACCAGCACTAGATTAAAACCATCCTGACACGGAGACAGTGAAGGACTATCAACAGCAAGGGTAACCTTCCAGTCAATTCATCTCAATAATCCTTCAATTCTCGCTTCCTATCTTGCCAAATCCAGGCAGGAAAAGGCAGGTCTTCTTCAAGAAATAACAACAAAAAAGGCAAATTTCCTGCAATGGTTTCACTAATACCCAAGATGCTGAATCCCAAAAAAGCTGCCAGCAACCTCTAATCTGTTTCAGAATGGAATTGAAAGTTAGCCAGCAAGCAGAAAAGCTCTGTGACACCTGAACCAGAGAGACTGAGACAGTTCACACTCTGACCTATTTCAGCCTGGATAACTGCTCAGTACATTTCCACTGCTGAGGCAAAATCCAAACTCCAAAGGGGAAAAAAAAAAAAAAAAAAAAAAAAGACAGAAGTTTTCCTGCATTCCCAGGAGAGTTATTATTTTTCCTCTTCCAAGGGGTTAACTTTGACATTTGGGTGCAAATGTGAGTCAGCAGAGGAAAGGGAAGAAGATGGAACCTTAGGGTGACACCATTCCAGAGCCAGCATTGCTTCACCTCTCCAAGAACAGGAAGAGTGAGGGAATTAAGAAAAGGGGATAAAGATGCACCACAACTGGATTCTGCTCTCATTCTTTAATGGTGCCCTGGATGAACACACAGGATCATGTCCCCTCCCTTAATTATGGCAGAACTTCCAAGTAGCTGGTAAAATCAACACCAACATTTGCTTTCAAAAATATTTTAAGGTATAAGAACACCTCTCTCCTTTTTCTCCTCCCCTTTTTTCCCCCACAGTCAATTCATTTTCCCTTTTTTCCTCTTTTGAATTGGTGTTAGAGTTGCACAACACGGCATTTGTCAGATTTTCCCAGAGCTCTCTGCCAGGATGATTCTGCTCTCAGTTTGAATCCATGTCCAAGTGAGGGAAGTTCATTCTCCATTTCCATTCCAGCCATAACCCCTTCCCCTGGAATTTCCAGCTATGGTAGAAAAAGCCACCAGACAACAAGACAAACCAGGCTCTTGTTTTCTGCACTTCACTTAAGAGTAACCAAAAAGAAGACTGAAACTTCTGGATTTGATGAGCTTGGAACATTCCACGATGGAGACAGCTGATGCCAGCATGGGATGCACGAAAGTGAGAAAGCAGAACATTATCTTCTAAAAGCAACAACATTAAATGGCATTCAAGCAAAACAAATGCAGAGTGCTTTGACATCTGACTACTGAAGCATTAAGTGGCATTACCATAATTTTCTCTCATGCCCCTGAAGAAGTCTAAAATAAGCCCTGACTGACAAAATTCTAGGAAGCTGTAAGTGTGGGGTATTTTTTGTTGGGTTTTTTTGTGGTTTTTCGTTTATTTGTTTTTATTTTGGTCTTGGGATTTCATTTTTAAGCAGCATAATCTCACAGCATAAGTAACCAAGCACGAAGAAGAGATAAACCAATGCAGTGAAAATTCCTTGCTGTGCTCAGATCCGGCCCCTACTCTGGATATCTTTTATTTAAGAGAGACCTTTATGCAGAAAGTTTAATTTATTTTTTATGGGAAAAAAAAGTCTAATACTGAGCATTCTCAGCTATATAATCTTTCAAGGGACTGTATCTTCAATAAAACTTAGGAAAAAACAAGGACACTTTGAAGCCAACATCTCTATTGATTGACTTGCACGGTGTCACACAGGGCAGTGGCACAGCCAGGCCCCTGAATGAACTCCTTTCAAGAACCACAGAATCACAGCATCTCATTAATGAAACAACACTCAGGAGCAAGAATCATGCATAAATAATTACTCCTGCTTCTCAGAGATTAAAAAAAAAAAAAAGTTTCAATTCAGCAGAATTAAGACCAGCAGCTGATAAGTAAGAGCACAGAAGTTGGCCAAGAGCCACCACTTTAGGGAATAAAAATATTTATTGCTGACTCCCACTCTGCCTAAGTATTTTCATGCACTATAAAAATAGGACTGGTTTTAAAACTATTGTGCAAGAAAAGCTATATCAAATAAATACCTATGCATAGAAGATTATCAACTAGGGCCATTATGTTAGATAAAAAAATCTCATTTCTGTACTTCCCAAGGTGTTCCCTACACAATCAGGTCACACTGCACAGTGAACCCCCCTGAACCCCTACAGAATTGGAAATTAAATCCATTTATACAATAGCCCTGGTTTGGCAGCATTGGGATGAACATTTCATCTCACTGCATCCCATGCCTGCTTTCCTGTTGTACAGCTGAGGCCAAAGCAAAGGGAAGGGTGTGACAATAAAAAAATAAATCAATAAACCACATAACTACTTCATTACCCCTTTTGAAAGCATGTATAATATTTTGAAGGAAACAATTCAGTGTATGATGTTAATTATCTACATTTCCCTTATTTGCTAGGGCACACTTTCCCCCAATCTTCATCAGCTAGAAAATCCAACCAGAGCAACCACTTACTGCATCTCAGATGGAATTCTGTCAAGCTTAGCACGTTAAAGAGAGTACTAGAAGTGTGTTGCTTCTATATATAAACTGCCTGTCTGGTGCACAGTATGTCTGAATTATACAGCCCGCCTGACGCCGCATCCAAGCTCTCCTGGATGAAGAGAAAAAAAAAATAGTCCCCCTTTGGAGTTACTTTCAAAGCACCGAAGCATCCCATAATATTCTCAAGGAGCAGGAGGGCACAGAGTCTTTGAAAGAAAGCCATCATACCTACCATTTACACTTCACTATTGAGTTTAAGTTAGCAAAGCCTTTTGTAAAGAACGTCATTGAAAGCAAGAGAAACAAAGACTGGAACAGACAAAATCCTTCAGGGCTGACAAAGCTGCACCACTGCTACCATCAGACCTTATCAGCTGCTCCTTTGCTCCCTCCCAGCATCACACCCTTCCCCCAGGTGGCCTCTGTTTTCTTCCCCTCTGCCTCCCCATCCTTTCTTTTTTAAATATTAAAATTACTCATTGAAGAGTGTGTGTTTTATAACCCACACAGAAATAAAAACACCAAAGGTTTTCAGCAGTAACATACTACAGGTATAACACAGCCATAACCTTGATCAAATTTATAAAATTCTGCAGGCTTTCCCAAGGTGACACTCAAGACTTTTGGCTGCTAGGCAGGATTTCCTGCCATGGTGTCAGTGCTTGGAGCTTCCTGAAGTTTAATCCTCAGTTTTGATCCCAAATCCCACAGCTCATTGACAGCGGGAGAAAAATCAGTGTCTCAGAACACTCTCATGGTAAGGCAGATGCCCCAAGCCTGCTTCCAAAATTTAATATAAAAATGTCCAAAAAAGGGATAATCCTGTAGCAGCCACTCAGAAAGGTGGACACTCAATACTGTTTGAGAACCCTTTAAAGAAATAAGTCCAAGACAACTTTTTAGTAGTGAAAAAGGTTTCATTTGCACTTGGTGGCATTTTCCTTTCCCCAGCCACGTATCTAAAAATAGATATTCTCCTTTTTCCTCATTTTGCCCTGGAAAGGATTGACCTGAAATTCAAGATATTTAAAAAACAAACTACTATTTAGAGTTAAGTACTTTAGTAAGTGGGAGTTCAAAACAGAAACATTCAAGTATCAGAACAAAGGGTTCCATCTCCTTTTATACAGCATTTTCATTTCGAAAAGTGTTAAATAACTGCAACTACATACATCTAAGAAACAAAGCTTTTCCTCATGCCTTATAGGTATATTTCTAATTTCTCTCCCAAAAAGGCAGGGAGACAAAACCTCTTCAAATTATTAATAATAATAAATCCTTAAAAGCACATCCCTATCTGACCTCAAGCAAATGAAAGACACAACAAACTTTTACATGCAAACATTAAGATTCAAAACAGGAGATGACCTTTAGTGCACCCTTCCATGAGTGGAATGTTCTCACCCACAAGCAGATTTAATTAAATTTAGCTCTTTAGACTGATTAGAGTTAATAAAGCAATTCATTAATAGACCGTTTTATTATGTTTACAATGTGCTGTTTTGTTGGATATTGTGCAATGGTTACAAGCTGCAAGGCACTGGTTTTTCACCCTCTCTGACTGCACTGATTTTATATGAAATCTAAAAGAAAGGATTATAAAAGAGTTATAAGCACTGGAGAAGATCAGAAGTGCAGTATATAAAATGTATTGCATGAGGGACCCTACAAGAGATGTCACCAGGGGTGATTGTTTTTATTTTATATATAAAACAAGCCATGTTTCAAATTCACCATATGAGAGAAACCCCTGTAAAAAAAATAATCACCATATACAAGGGAATTATTGTAAAAAATGTGATTTTTCATGCCCCTCATTGCCATACATTTCTGTTAAGCTCCAGACCACTTCTTTGTGTAGCAAAGTGGAGAGATCCAGGTGGAAAGAGCTGCATGGAATTCTTCAAACTGTGCCACCTTCCTGCAAAGGGACTGTGCATCTGGTTAATTGAGATATTCTGCTACAGGAAATAGCCCACAGCTCTCCCTCAGGCTACAATATTCTCAAGGGAAAGCCAGGACACTTCAGCTACAGGCTGAAATTCTCCATTTGTAACATCCAACAAGGGAACGCCACAACCTGCTTGAGCAAATCCCATGTAAGGGAAAGTGTCTAAATCCAGAGAAACCACCTTAAAAAATCCAGGCTTTTCTTGTTAGTACAGCTGGATGCTGCAGAGGATGGAAAACAGCTTCCACTACACATGCTGTACTGGATTTTCTGTCCTTCAAGCACAAATATCAAACTCCAAACATTTAGCAACGGTGCTGAAACCACGGCTCTCCAGGAGAGGAGCCAAGTCCTACACTCGGTTTGCAGAAAAAGCACACAGAGGATATTTCACAGGGAACAAGTTTTTTTAAAAAATCACACTTTTCCAGCAATTTTAAGAGACCTGTCAAAAAATAAATTAAAAAAAAAAATAAACTGCACTGTCCTCCATATCTCACTAATACAACCAGGTGAAAAATTTGTGAGATGGTCTTACCTGGCCAGCGGACAGGAGTTACCCTCTCATGCTGCTATCATCCCACAACCCTCTCCCTCCTGGGAAGAGGAATTCCCCGAGAGAGAGCCAGGACATGTCAAGAGAACTTGCCCAGAGTCCAGCAATGGCGCTGAACCACCCTTCAACTGGGATTAGGGCTAAAAAAACAGCATTCTTTGAGAAACGATTGGACAGCTTCTGCGTGGGGGTGGGACGGGATTACTGCCTCCAAACTGGGCCTGAGCAGTAATGGATTACCTGCAGAATCTGTGTCGTAACCCCCCCTAACAAATTAACTCACTTTGAAATGTGCTACTGGGCTACACACACCTTGTCTAGGGCTACAGCAGGAGTGGCCTTCACAGGTGTTTTTTACAGGAATTCTGGAAATGACAGAATGCCACTTGAATGCACCCACAGCACAAGGCAGCTCCCCCCCTGGGCAGCTCCTTGCTTTGCCTGCTCCATTTTTCCCTAACAGCCTTTACCACCCAGCAGATACAATTATAAATTGTATCTTTAGTCACACAATCTATTTAAGGCTCAAATTGTGCCGACCTGTAAGTTTAAGGTCAGGGACAGCTGTGTTGGAAAAAGAGCAAAGTAACAACAAGTGGTGAGAGAATGGGTTAGGCCAGCAGCAACAGCTTAGCCCTTGGAGAAGCACATTCTGTTAGAGGAAATTACAATTCCCTTAAGGTTTTCTACCAGTTCCTGAGGTGCAGCAAGGAATCTTAGAAAGGTTATTCCTAAGGGGTTTATACCCGATTGCTGTAACTCACAGAGCATCCAAGACTTTTTTTGAGTGCACTGTATTGATTTTATAGAGGGAAGACTGAAAGAAGAGCTTTGTGCAGCACAGGTAGCAGACCCCACAGAAGCATCTCTAGGTAATTCAGGTCTCTAAAAAGCTTCTTTCTGTTCTAACAGGTCCAGCCTTCCCTAAAAAAATGAGGCCAGAATTTTGTAACAGCACTGCAAACCCACTGATCTTTATTTTCTAATGCTAAATTTGTAGATTGGTTAGACAGAAAGTTGTGGGTTACCTCTTGACTGAAAATTATTGCAAAGTTTGACAGGATGTGGTTATTCCATCAGTGATACAAAAGCATTTCACCAGCACATACAGAGAACCTTTCTTCACTTGCTCCAGTTCACCAAATAATGACTTTTTTTCCCCCCAGGGTAATTAAACAAGAACGCACAAATATTCCTAAAAACACTCTGTAATCCTCTATAAATAAAACAGTGACATTCTCTACATATACCAACATTATCTCTTACATCCACACTATTTCCCAGAGCCCCTGGATTCCACCACAGTTCATGGAAAGGTTAGGTCACATCACTGTTCCAATGCACTCGTTTCACATCAGGGCAGATTTCAATTTCATATGGAAGAGACAATGGAGCAGCGTGACCTTTGGGTATCACAAAACATGTCCCCAAAGCCCACTTTCATTTTCAACAGATGTTGGTTCAACATATTTGTCGGTGTAAATCCTCTTAGAGCCCGGCAGCTCATGCAGCAAAGGAAGCAAACCAAGACCAACACACATATTTTTCATATGGGAGAACGGACATTTTAAGGAAAACAGCTTATGGGAAATGCACAGTTGCACAGCAAAGAAATAGGGGTTGTAAACCATCAAAAAATTGACTTGTTTCCTAAGAGCACATAAAGTTTTATCCAGTATTTTCCTGGCAAGTCAGCTGAAAGAACTTCAAGTTTGCAATCAGACAGAAACAAAATTAAGTACAGATTTAAAAAAGAAAACCCAAAGCAGTAGGCTGCTTCCTCTGACTGCAGTCAGCAGAAGCAAATACAATTTCGTCGGTTTGTGTGAAGACTGCAGCACTTTGGCACTGATAAAAAGAGACGTATCTCAACTATCTGACTCTGAAGCAACGTGTGTTTTAAGAGGGAAAAAATGTGAAGCTACAAGAGTCCGATAGGAGAGCAGAGCCCAGGGATTTTTCTGCATGTGAAGCACACCAAGAGCCTTTCCTTGCTCTCCTGTCATCCCAGCATGTTAGCTGATAAATGCTCCATAATTAGAAGACCCAAGTGGGGATGCCTGAAATCCATCTGACCTGAGGGAATGAGTTTAAAAACCTGACCCAGCTTTAGTGTGCCAGATCCTCCTGTATTCCATTTCTGCCTACTGGAAAGGGCTGGCAAAGGCAGACACAAGAGACAGACTCAACTAAACATGGTATTCAGTGGGATTAGAGCAAGGTTATTTTGGGACGAAGGAAGTACTCAAAAGAGGAGGGCAAAGGGAAAAAAAGTAATATTGAATTCAAATTAGATGCTGGCGAAGGGAAAGGTCACAAGATACGCACAAGCAGAAACCAGGAGGGAAGAAATATTACTCCTTTACATTCCCTGTCTGAGCAGAGCATCTGGTGGACTGGGGGAATGGTTTGCAAAGAATCACCAGTGGGACTGAGGCATCACCACTTCACTGCAGGCAATCTTAACACATAAGTCACTGCCCAAACAGCTATACCAGCAAACATACAAATAAACTCCTTTTGTGGAGCTCTCTTCCAGTAAACTTGATCGTTCTGGGAGAGATAAATCAATCTGACACTAATTACATCCAAAAACTGCAAGTAATGACATCATGGTAGGAAAAGCCCAGCTCTGAGAGATCTATTTTTGAGGAAGCCAGTTGGAGATAGCATCTTGCTATTTCTCTGACAGAAGTTTGGATACAAATTGAATATTCCAGTCTCGTTCACAAAAACCTTCCAACAGCTAAAAGGAAAGGAAACTGCAGCCCTGAGACCCAACTACTGCCTTTGCATTTCTTCACATGCCAAAGATAACAAAGCACTCTCATACCTAATTACCAGGTATTAAAAATAGGAACATGGCCACGGTGGTGCACCTGGTGATTATGGTTTACCAAAGCCTCCGATCTCTTGTACAGCAACACATAACACAAAAATAAAATCTAAATATTGTTTCCAGGAGCACGGGAGCTTGCAAAGCATCAGAGAAACAGAAGGCACATGGTGTTTTTGCAAGCCTAATGTGAGGATTAAGCTGGATGACAGAAGAAACTCTGCTCTTGCAGAGAAAAGCAGTGTGCAGGAAAGAGGAAAAAGGCGATGAACCAGCGAGGAGTAGAAGCAATAAGAAATTGAAGAAGCTTCCTCATTCCTCGCCACATCTGAGACAGGAACACAGCTCGGATTTGGCACTTTCAGATCACTTTCCTTGTCTCCAGCTCAACTCTGAGAAGCTGCAGGAGTGTTTAGGTGGATAAACCCACAGCCCATGCCAAGCTGGCTCACAGGCACACAGAAGGACAAAGCAGATGCCACTGAGCAAATCCGCCTCTCCTCCGATCACACCCAGGCTGTTTCCCACTGAAAGCACACCCCAAAACAATCAACTTCCCAGTTCTAGGTCAGACATTTTTAATGAGCAATTAGCTCAGACATTCATTTTTTCTTGGCATCAAACAGGATCTTAAGTCCTTAAATTAACAAAAGTCATTCCAATGTATTCAGTGAAACTTTCAAGTCAGAACTAGTCACTTGAAGTTTTAGACCAGAGCTGTGGCCTTTATGTTCAAGTATATCCAAACCCCAAAACATCCAACCTTCCTCAACCCAGAAATAGATAGTTTTGTTAAAACTTGCACATTTTTATGTCTGAGATTAAAACTAACATCTCTCCTTTCAGCATTCCACGCCCTGAAGTAGCACACAGTGAATCAGAACTTCACCTACAGGAAAACATGAAACATTGAGGGGATGGAGGAACAGAGCACAGAATTGCAGGCTGCGTGCTCAAGTGCAAGTCAAATCAATCTCACGAGAACACTGCTTCATTTAGCCAGGGACCCACCCATTTCTGCCCAGTTTTTGGTTTAGGCACACATCCACGTCCCAAAACAAGCAACGCTCAGTTTTGGAAACAGCATTAGTCAGAGTTTGTTTGAATTTTCTCCTCTCTCAACACTCAAAATTCTCAGCTGGTTAGGCCATAAAAGTGCTCCTAGCTCTGCTCATTGGGAAATGCTTCCCAAGCCTTGCCCTTCACACCTCGTGCCACTTAGCTCAGTTTGTTTAAATGAGAAATGAAATGCAGAATGAGAAACCATCCAAATATTAATCAGAAATGCCTTTGGTGCTGAGGTCTAGGTGAGGGCACTTGTCAAACTCTCCCAGTGGGCAGAGTTCTGGCACATTCCTGCCAACATCAAAAGGTACTTCTGTGTTTTCCCACACTTTTGTACCCTCTCTGCAGACCCTCAAAACTGTGAGTTTTTAACAGCATGACCAGAACTTCCACATCTTCCTAACAGAAAATTATGTCACGTGGTCATTCAGCTACCTGAAGTGATCTGCACACTGCAAGCGCTGCAGGGCTCTTCCTGCACTGCTAAAACCATCACATGCCTTCCACAGCTTTATTTAGTATTTACTGTACCACACCAAGCTTTAACTTAAACAGCTAAATCTTCTATGGCCAAGCCTCTCAGAGCTGCCTGGCATTTCTTGCAACCTACTACTTCTACACCAAGCCTGCCCATAAGGATGCTTCTGAAATATATTTTTTTGCCTGATGTAATGTTTTCGTTTCACACACCAGTTTATTTTCCCAGCATTAGCCAGGAAAGTTCTTCAGCCTACTTCTTGTTCCATAACTAAAGTAAGGTGAAGGAAAGGAGAGTCTTGGGAGTTAAAGGCTACAAATGTCTCCTGACAAGAAGCCCTTAAGCACTTCCCTCATGTTTGCTGTGTGATGAAGCCCAAAAATCAGCTATTTTTCCACTACATGCAAGGCCAGCTGCGTCACTGGTGAATTCAGAGGTGCAAGAGAACCAGTCTTAGGGAGCTTTCTCTGCTTCTGGTATTGAAGTGACCATGCACCTTCCCTTCCCTGGGGTTTAATAGAAACCCTCAAAGCCACCTTTCTGAAGGAAAATTAGGTTTACTGCAGCTCCCTTACCCCCTCCCCCCCACACCATTCCAATGGCCAGGCTTCTCCCCAAAAAGTATTTCAGCACCAGCGAGACAACAGCTGATATTTCAGAGCTGCTATTTTAAGGATTGCCTACGAGTGCTCCAGTCTAGCTAGACAGATTCACTGCTCTTGGCAACCTGCTGACTTGACAGGAGGGACAAATACCTTGCTCCACAAGCCCAAAATACTATGTGGATTATGCTCCTTGCAAGCAAAGCATGAAAAAAAAATCCCAGGGTTGAAAGCCTTGCAAGTACATTTGAGCTCCAACTTTATCCAGCAACAGGCCTGGAAAAACATCCTTCTAGATGAGGTAATGATTAGTGTTACATCCTGCAGCCAAGCTCAGCATCTGGGCTTACAAAGACAGAGGCTGGGCTTCCCATGCTGTTAATCCTACCAGTAGTCCCTTGCTTGACTGAAACAGGAATCCCAGTTCCTAAACAGCTGCTTCCTCAGACAGCCAGAGAACAGCTGAAGGAGACTCAGGCCAGGCACGGACACAAAAAAAGGCAACTAATTATTTCAAGCTGAGAGGCAGATTGTAAGATAGGCTCCAGTCACCCATTTGACCAACATGAGATGGGTCTTCAGATTTTTTTCTCACTTCTTTAAGCTGCTCCTTCACACATTTACTTTGGGGGAGATTGTAAGCAACACCAGTGCTATTTGTGGGATATATGCATGTAAAGCATTAGGGGGAAAGGAGTGTTTGATGAAGAGCATATTTGCCACATAAAATCATCTCAAATTTGGAACAATTCCCCACGCCCTACTGGCAAGCATCGCCTACAAAGTCCTCCTTCCTTCCTATATTTAGATCAGCCTGGCTGAGTCAAGCCCTCCAAGAGCATCCCTTGCTTTCGTAACTTTCTGTTCTAGAACAGAAAAGCCAGACATGCTTTTTTCAGATCATTTGTTTGGATCATACATTAACACTCATAAAGGCAGAAAGTAATGCAATGAGAAAAATAAGTACTGGTGCTGCATAAACCAGGCTGTTTCCAAGGGCTCTTCTTGGAACATTCACCCAGCTTACAAAAGCCTTCACACATCTGCAATGCCAAACACTGCTCAAAAAAGTTCCATCCCTACCCTAACAAGGCACCCAGGTCTTACACACAGGGAATATATCCTGAGGGAGTATATCCTTAGGGAACACACTGCTTCAAATGCTCTGGTTTGCATAACAGTTCAATAAAGCCTGTGTGGCTTGTGTTCCCACAGACAAATAGCCACTCTGCTGGCTTTAGCTTCAATTTGTACCAAATTGTTTCCATCTCTATTTATGCAAGTCATCCAAACTGCTGTATAAAACAGTTTTCTCCCCCAAATTAACCCCTCAATTTAACAGATTCCACTAACAACCATCACAGCATCTCTTCACTAGTCCCTAAACTTCAATTTAGCCTACTGAAGTTACTTAGTGCCTTCTTACTGTAACCATTAAACCTGGCTGGCTGGTTTCATCTGCATTTTGAGCTTTTTCTAATTAGCAACACTTTCTGCTCCTTCACAGCAATGTAACATCCCAATTTTTGAATCACTAAGAATACACATCAATGCCCAAACTGATTACTTCAGTGAAATAATCAAATGTATGGTCCGTAAATGGATCGTGCTAGTTTTTAAAAAAAGTAATAATTATGTATGTACAAAGATATGTGACAGTTGTTAAAAGTGATATAAAGTGTACAAAGAGTGAAGGCACAACCCTCACACCATTACTTACTTTAACAATAAAAAATAGATTGCTTGAATTACTAACTTCAAACTAATTATGACCTAAAGAGCTCTGCTCTGTAAAATGGTGGATGAAGATTTCTAGCACAGAGAGGACACACGGCAGGATCATTTTTCTCAGCAGTGTAACATGCTGCATCTGTCTGCAAAATTGGCAAAACAAGGTGTCAATTATTTTCCTAATACAAACAAGAAATTGACCTTGTCCTTCCTCATTCAAAAAAAAAAATAATAAAAAACAGTAACTAATATTATCTGCCTACAAGAGAAATATCTCATTTACACAGCTCCTTGTTGGATTCGCAAAACTCCTGCTCACGTAACAATTATTACTGCAGCTAGCAGAGTGGAAGCTAGCAAAAGAAATATTCCCCTAGAAACAATGTCTCAAGTAATCACATCAAAGCCATCTAATCCATGCAGGAAGGCAGGTCCTGGAAGGTTCAGCTGGGCAGGACTGTGCCTTCCTGCACCACGCGCGCTCCGTCCGGACAGACGAGCGCGCAGCACGTGGCCGCAGCCCCCGCTGGCTCTGCTGGCACAGACCTTGAGCAGTATCAAACTGCTAGATTTTGCAAACACTGCTGGCATGTGCTCTCAATGAAGGAGCCCAAAAGTTTCCATTGAGCTAAACGCAGAATAATCTACTGGCGTTGAGGCGAGCCTGAAAGCGGAGAAGCCGATCATTGATCAGCTTCGCTGACGCCCAGGAAAAAACAAGCTCAGCAGCACAAGCCAGGTGTGCGAACAGCAAATCCTGAGTGGCAGTCTGAAAGTCTGTCAGAAACTCAGAACACCATGTTTCGTGTTAATTATATTTACATATTTGCCATCCACTTAATTACCGTGCCTGTCAAACCCCGCAGCCAGATCTGGTGGTGCAGCACTGCCCTTTCCCGATGGAAGGGATCTGCAGTAACTGCACCTTCTACCTCTGCTCTGAATAGGTCTAGACAAGGTGATAAACTACTTCAGAAACTGCCTCAAACATTAAAACTACAACTGATTAACATGACTAATACTGCTACTAAACCCCTGTCACTACAAGATGCTTCACTCTCACAATTTCCTTCCTCTTGCTTAGTTACTTCCTCTCCTGACTGCTCTCACTGCCCTCTTCACCACACCAGGCTCTCTCCTGGTCTGTGCAAGACACAGAGCAAGACATCCCAGCTGCAAATCCAAACAAATTTATATTCAAATGGCAGGAGTTTCAAAAAGTCCTTGCAAGCCTTGCTGTCCTCTTATAGGAGCACATAGTAGAATGAGAACAGTGGGTTTGCCAAAATATTCTGATGACCACAAAATAAAAGGTACCTCTGTGAACCAGCCTAGTTTGGATGCTCTCTCCTGTCTCCTGTATGGACACAGGGAAAATGAGACTCTAATATCTGCAAATAACTTGCCAGCACCTCTGGCTTCTGGATAACAAAGGACCAAAGCAAAGACAGGAGTGAAAATCCATGTGCAAATGCAACGTGTCTGTGTCCCAGCTTTGTCTAAACACCTGTGAGGAAGGCTGGAAGAGCCAAAATATCAGTAACCCTCCCACCTTTTTAACATGGAGGCTCTCAACATCCTCACTAAGGAAGCACAAAAGGCTTAATTGACATATTTTAAGACTGGATCATACAGAAGGATTCATCTGGGATCCTTTGTGTGGAGAACAGGCAGTTAAACAACAAAACAATTAAAGAGCTCCGAGACACGAGTAATGCAAATAGATAAAATAATATGGGAAAATGCTGAACCTTGAACTTGGCAGTTCACAGTTTTAGCACTCAAGGGAAAAGATAAAAGACATGCTTGTGTTGGGCTTTTTGAGCAAATGGAGTTGTCCTTTAAACAAACCCCAGGAGAAGGAAGAAAAAAAAACCAAAAACAAAACAAACCACAACCCACCACAATATTTGAGTCTTCAAACCACTACACAATGAAGGGAAAAGCAGATCTAAGATAAAGAAAAGAGAAAGTGGGAGAAAAACGTGCAACAGAAAAGAGCAGCTGGGTTCCTTGTTAGAGACTGATGTCTTCCTTGATCAACTGACAGCACAGCCAGGACACAGTTGTGGAATTCAAACCCTCATCCCAGAACAAATCTTAGGATATTATCATGACTCTAACAGACAGCACAATCACTCTTGCTTGCTATCTCATGTCCAGGACATGAGACATTCTTGTCCTCCTACCTCAAACTCCATCCTTAGGAACCTTCTCATTACCCTGCCACAAAAATCTGCCTTCACAGAACACACTGAATCACCCACACAAAACTCAGCCAACTGAACGTGTTTCAAAGATGCTACAAACCACCTGAAAATGGTGCACAACAATTGGAAAGGTATTGGTGGTAATAAGGAGCACGATGTCACAGCTAACTCAACATACCAGCCACCAAAAATAAGTCAAACATTAGCATTAGCAGCAGGATCATTAGCATGATCCTGCTGCAACTCTGAATCAGGAAAGGAAACCAAGAGAGACCTAAAACTCTTCCAGAAGAGCAATTTATCTTGTAACTCATGTTAAGGTCACACCAACCCCAGGTGGGCTGACACACATAACCATGCTAGCAGAAGAGCTGGCCACCTTCAGCAGCAGCATCGGAGCAGTTTAGACACTGAATCACAGAGTGGTTTGGGTTGGAAGGGATCTCAGATCAACCTCGTGCCATAGGCAGGGTCACCTTCCACCAGATGAGGTTTCTCAGAGCTCCATCCAACTTGACCTCGGACACTTCCAGGGATCCAGGGGCAGCCACAGCTTCTCTGGGCAACCTGTGCCAAGGCCTCCCTACCCCTCACAGGGAATAATTTCTCCCTAATATCCCATCTAACCCTGCTCTTTTTCAGTCTGAATCCATTCCCCCTTGTCCTGTCACTACACCCTCCTGTAAATCATCCCTCTCCATCTTTTTCCTAGGCTTCCTACTGGAGAAGAACCCCAGGGCTGTTTATCCCCCTTTCTCCCATTGGAGAACTGCCACAGAAAGGACGGAGAACAGCTTTTGTCAGATTTAGTAAATATAAAAAACAAATTCACATTATCTCGGTTACCACAGAACCAATTTAAGTGTGCATAAGAAGAATAAGGAGGCAGGAAGCATCAGCAATCAGCTGGTTTAGAAGGTTAAAGTCACATTGAGCACAATGCAGCATCTGGTGGGCAGCAATATAAAAATCAGTTTCCGAGTTAGAGGGTTCACTTATGCCCACACCCAGCATCATCTTGCAGTATTCTGGTTTTCATGTTTCACTCCCATCCCTGGATGTGTTCCAGGCCAGCTTGGACGGGGCTCGGAGCAACCTGGTCTAGTGGAAGGTGTTTCACGGCAGGGAGCTTGGAACGAGATGGTCTTTGGGATCCCTCCCAACCCAAACCACGCAGTGATTCTGTGATTTAGCCGTACCCGTAACACACCCCAGCGGCCTATTTTCAGTGGTTAACACCAATCCCAGTGGTTCTCAGCAGCAGTGGATGGACATCCCACCTCCCCTCCGGAGGGGCTGGAGAGGGGGGGGCACCGCACGCCCTTCCCGGAGCGGAGCCCGGGGATGGTGGCACAGGCGGCGGTGAGGGAGGCTTCCCACCTCGCCCTTGAGCCGCCGCGGGGCCGGGGGCGCCTGCGCGGCGCTCGGGGGAGCCCGGGGGGGAAGGCGAGGGGAGGAGGATGGAGAAGGGAGAACGGGGGGATGCCGCCTCCCGCCGCTCACCTCGCGGGCGATCTGGTTGAGCGCATCGTCCTCCGCCGTCAGGCGCTCCCGGTTCGGCAGCCGCTTGCGCCCGGCGCCCGGCGTCCCCATGGCGGGGCGGTCCCGAGCGGCCCGGCCCGGCCCGGAGCGGAGCCGAACGCAGACCCGCTGCCCGCCGGCCCCGAGCGACCCTCCCGCTCCGCCGCCGCCTCCGCCGGCGCGGCCGTTACCGCCCCCCGCCCCGCGCATGCGCCGCCGCCCCCCGCCCTGAGGGGACGGGCCGCCTCACACCCGCCCGAAAGCGGGCTGTGTTTGGGGGTCTCTGCCCTCACTCCCGAAACCGGGCTGTGTTTGGGGCTCGCTGCCCTGGTACGCGAAACCGGGCTGTGTCTGGGGCTCCCTGCCCTCACACCCAGATTCGGGGGTGTTTGGGGCTCTCTATCCGCTGCCCTCACTCCCGAAACCGGGCTGTGTTTGGGGTCCCTGCTCCCTGCTCTGGCACCCGAACCCGGGCTGTGTTTGGGGCCACTTCTCGCTGCCCTCACACCCGAAACCCGGCTGTGTTTTGGATCCCTGGTCGTTGCCCTCCCTCCCGAAACCGGGCTGTGTTTTGGGATCCCTGGTCGTTGCCCTCACACCCGAACCCGGGCTGTGTTTGGGGCCCCTTCTCGCTGCCCTCACACCCGAAACCGGGCTGTGTTTTGGGGTCGCTGTCCGCCCTCCTCACCGCCCGAGGTCGGGGTGTGGGACCCTGCTCGCTGCCATTACACCTGAAATCGGAGTGTGTGTGGCATTCCTCCTCGCTGCCATCACCATCCAAAATCGAGTGTGACTGGGGGTCTCTGCTCGCTGCTCTCACCTCCTGAAATTGGGGGGAAGGGGTAGTTTGAAGGACCCTGCTCGCTGTCCTGGCCATCCGAAATCGGTGTGTTTGTGGGATGGTCCCTGCTCACTCTCCTCAACACACAAAATTTGGGTATGTGGGGTCCCTGCTGCTCCCCTCATGCCCCTTCTTGCTCCCTCAGCCCCACTGTGGACCATCCCCCTTCCTGCTGAGGTGCCTGGGCTCCCTGCCAAGCTGTAGGAAATTACAGAATAACGGAATGGGTCAAGTTGGACAGGACCACAAAGGGTCCTCTGGTCCCACCTCCCTGCTCCAGCAGGGTCATCCCAGAGCACAGGGCACAGGGATTGTGTCCCGATGGCTCTGGAATATTCCCAGTGAGGGGAGACTCCGCACCCTCTCTGGACCCTCTGTTCACTGCTTGGCCACTGCACAGGAAAGAATTTCTGCCTCCTGTTCAGGTGGAACTCCTGGGCATCAGCATCTGCCTGTTCCTCGTGTCCCATTGCTGGGCCCCATGGAGCAGAGCCTGGTCCGTGCTCTGGCACCCACCCTTTGGATGTTTATACACATCACAGAGGTCCCCTCTCAGCTGTGGCTCCTCTTGAGGAGCCCCAGCTCCTTCAGCCTTTCCTCCTCAGAGACACTCCAATCCCTTCACCACCTCTGCAGCCTCCGCTGGAGCTCCTTCAGGAGCTCTGTCTCTCTTGTTCTGAGGAGTCCAGAACTGGACACAGCAAATTTACCAGAAATTAAGGAAATGGGCATCGAAACCTCGCCAGCTGTAAAGCTGGGGGGTTCCTGTGCCACAAATAGAGGGGGAGCAGGACAGAAACACGGCTCTTCCTGCCCTGACACCTCACACAGCTTCATAGCCCTGTGGGGTCTCCTCAACAATGAATTTTCCTATTAAGTGTAAGTGGACATGATTAATTTTAGTGTCAAGTACATCAGTACTTAATTAATTCACACTGACAAGGAACATGTCTTTTCTGGAATTCCTGTCACAGCCCTTACACCTCAATTTTCACGCTAATTCCCTAAATATGAATTAAGTCTCTCAAGCTCTCATTATTACACAGACAGAGGAGAGGGCTACAAAAAGGGCCACAAACATCACCCACTCCCTTCTCACCAGAAAGCTGTGCTTAATCTTTATGGTTTAATTTTACTATCGATTTAAACTTGATTTGAATAAAAAGTAACACCTGCCTGCTCGATATTTATTGGCAGTTTTCATGTACAACACCTGAGATTTGAGTCATCCTCAGACTGGCTGGGTGGTGACACTGCATCGATGGTGCTCCTTGCACCTGGGACTGTTTATCTTTGCAAGAATCAGATGATTATTTTGTCAGCAGAAGCAGATGGATGAGTCCCCCACCTCGCTTGGGCAGCAGAACGTGCGTCACACCCTCAGATTTGGTGTCAGGTTTACTCTGACCCCACGCAAGTGGATTAGAAAGGACCTGCTTTGCAAGGCAGCAGAGGGGCTTTAAACTGAGCTCTCACCCTGGAGGCAAAGCTTTGCTGGGTCTGGTTTTCCTAGATATACCTCAGGCTTCCCTTCTTCACCTCCCCAAGCCCTGGCTTAGCACTACCACCCTTTCAGGCTCTGCATAACTCATTCCCTGAGCCCTTATCCTCGCATTTGCCCCTGCCCTTTGAGGAATTCTGGCTAAAGAGGCGGCGCAGTGCTTTATTTTTAGGTCCCTGTTACCCAGGGATTTTGGCCACCTGTGCAGCTGCATCACCGTATTCATGCAAGGAATTTCCCCGTTCAGAGGTGCAGGAGGATTTGCATCAGTGCTGTTCGCCTGCCTGGCTAAAAGCTTTGCAGAGCCTTGGGCTAGGCAGGCTTTTTTGTCCAAAAACCGACTATTGGGAGGACAAAGGAAAGAGAGAAGGGAAGGGAAGCAAAAAATAGAGAGGAAATAGAAATCTGGGGGGGCAAAGGGGAAAGAGAGGGGAAGAGAAATACAGGGGCAGGAGGAAAGAAATGGGTGGGAGAAAGGGAGAGGGAAGAAACAGAGAGAAAAAAGAAATCTAGGGGAATGATGGGAAAGAGGGAGAAGAAAGAAATAGAGCAGGGGAGAAAGGAAGAAGGGGGGAAGAAATAGAGAAAGGAGGAGAGATGGAGGAGGTAAGGAAGAATTAAAAGAGTAAGGCAGAGAAATCAGAAGAGAGCATGCTGGTGGGTGACTGCAGTCAGATTTCAAATCACTCACTGAATGTGCTCTGCAGTGTAAGAAATCCTTCTCTTTTCCTGCATTCCAGACATGCATAGTAATTTTTTGTTTCTTTGAATATAGACAAAATAAGCTATCCTGTTATAAAAATACTATACATAGATAATTTGTCCAGATAAATTTGAAATAATGGTTCAGACCACATTGGTTTTGGCTGCGCTGTGGAGCGCAGTGAGTGAACATGAAACACTGAACACACATTCCTTATTTTAACAAGCAACGCAAAGGCGAGGCTCGTTTTGTCTGAAAGTCATGACTGTGATGAATGATAGTCGGACAACAGTGAGTATCCCATGCCAGCTTTAAAGGGCTCTATTTTAAGTGCACAATACACCCCTCATTCTCCAGTATCCTGTGTGCAAGGAGGCTGCTTTGTGCTGAGCACACCCTAGAAGATACAATTTTCCCTCTGTGCTGCTCTTAAACCAAACCCCCTTGTAAAAACCTCACTGCTGAGAATCAGAACAAGCAATCAGCTGTTCAAACTGGTGGTGGTGTACTTGACAAACCTCTTTTACATAATAAAATGGATGGTTTTGTCTCCTGTGCAGGAAAATGTGGTAACATTTCTATCAGAGGCATGCCCTGGGATAGGGGAATCCAGTGGCTGAGTGAAAGTGTTAAAAGCAAACACAAGGGCACCTCTCCAATTCACTGTAAGGTCACAACATCTGCCAAACCAGAAATGAAGCCTGACAGCTTTAACAAGATGTCCATTAGTCCAAGGAGAATGGAACGCTTTAAAGACCTTGGAAAATCTACACTGAGGAGGCCCACGTTTGAGACTGTCAGCATACATGAGATGAGCAGGGCTCCATTAGCATTGCAATATTTTGCAAACATAACAGCAGTGGTATCCAGCAGGGTCTGCAGATTTATTAATGGAAAAAAATTACATCACAGACAAGTATGTGCTGGCACTGAAATTCTGAAAAAAAATAAAAAAAACACTGGTGCAACTAAAGGGCTTGTACTTTATTAGACTTCCTAGGCAGCCCAAGGTGATCCTCTCCAGCAAATGAGACCTCCTGGGAAAAGCTTTCAGGTGTGTTGCCACATCTGAGCAGTGTCAAGACAGGGCTCAGGAGAGTGGTGGTGTCCATGTGTATTTTGCCTGGATGAAATTCCTTACTGTTATTCTGTCTCTTCAAGTCAGCAGGGTCATTATTTGCATCAGCAGAGCTCTGGCCCTTTGGGAGCCTTGCTTAGCTTTGTCATGTCTAGCCTGGAGTTGTAGTCACACAGCAAAGCCAGAACTGATTAGTGTCTTCCCAGTTGGTCCAAGAAAGAGATCTGTGGGTTTGGGTTGGCCAAGGAGAATACTGTGGGCTTCCAAGCCAACCTTTAGGGGGACTGGAGAAAAAAATCCCACAAGAGCAGCAGACTTTTATGACTTTTACCAACAGCAGTGTAATGTAGTTTTTTTCTGAAGAAAGCTTATTATTTTGGCTTTATCTTGCCAGAACCCCTCCATGAGTTATTGGCCTTCTCTAATCACCTTGGCATGCCATGAGAGATACTTTTTCATTTGTAAATTTTTCACAGGTCACTAGGGATGCCACTTTGGGGAGCTCAAGGTCTCAGCATTTGATTGCTTTTAGGGTTGAGGAAGAATCTTCCCCTGGAGGGAGCTTTTCAAAGGTTAACCTTGGGGTTGATTTCATTTAGTGTTTTTGTCTGCACCCTGGCACAAGTAGGACAGCACTAATGAAATAAGCTGATGGCACAGTGTTAAAGTGTCACCAAAAAAGGAGGGTAAAATCTTGTAAGAGGTTAAGGACTTGAGAAACAAGTGGAGGGAAATCAAGCAGACAGCTAATACCATGCCAAAGGGTAAATTCATGAACTCATCAACTGTTAATAAGGGAAAAGGAGGAAGTTCTGGGTCATAAACTGGCCATGGGTTGGTTGCATGCCACGATCACAACAGAAACACCAAAACATTGCATTTAATGATGAGAGCACTTCAAGAAAGGCTCATTGCACAATCATCTGCAAGACCTTACCTAAAATGGTGCCCGCAAGTCTGCTTTTCCATATTAAAAAGAAATCAAACTTGAATAGCTGTGGAGAGAAAAGCTCCTAGGATAAGCAGCAGGAGGACTTTACTGAGATGAGAAGGGGTTGGCTTGTCTGTTCAAACTGCATCTCTCTTTTATAAAGTCCTTTGGAGATAAGTGGGATGGGGATGATGCTATGTAAAGCTTAAAGCCAAGTCAGCACAAAAGCAGACAGCTAAACAGACCATAGATAATTTTAGTCTGGATACCAGAGATTTCTGAACATGCATCCCAAAAGAGGTTGTGAGTAGCTGGGTATGTCAAGTCTGTGGTGAGCACTACCCTGAGAGTCTGTCTGCCTTAGCAAGCACTAGTCCAAACACTGCAGGCTTTTCACCCTGCCAGGACATCTGGGACGTGGGTATCCATCCCAGCTGACACTCGGTCACCTCAGAGAGGTTGTTCTTGTCCCATTAAAGCTCCTGCTCGGAGGGCACAAGCCAGCCCTCACCCAGACCAACACGTGCACGCTCTGTGTGACCATGCCAGGCAGGGAGCTCACCTGCAATGTGCCAGCCATGGCTGAGCTCACTGAGAAGAGCCCATCTGGGGCAAAAATGGGAGCCTGCTCAAGGCAGCCTCTGTGGACCTAATCTAATTAGCAGCAGACACGTTTCTCAGTGTTTCAGCAGAGCGAAGTGAAGCCAGCTCCACAGCAGCTGGGGTTGTGGAGAGCCAAACCCATCCCAGGCTGTCTCCCAAAGCCGGATGGTCATGGTCTGTTGTTTTCTCTCTCTGCTCCTATCTGCTATTCCCAGCCTGCCACAGCACTGCTGAGCTCCAAATTTGGTTGCTTCTCCTGTGGCTTCCTCTCTTGATGTGTAAAAAAAGCTACATTTTAAGAGAGCCCTGGTCTATTTTCAGAAGACAAGACATCCTAGTCTCTTCCACCTAGTCTAAAAACACTCTTTGTTCCCCACCTCAAAAAATATACCAGGGCATAAAACCTGTTCCAGGCTGTGGGATTCCTTGTGTCCCCTCTGCCTGCACTTCAGGCGGAATGCAGGCGAGAGATCAATGTACATATTTAATTTGGGAATACAGCCTCTACATCTGTCCACAAACATTGTCTGAACTAGTAAATCCTTCAGCTACACGAAATCGGGCTGGCTTCGGTGCAAACAATGCATTACATCAGCTGGAGCAGCTGAGGAACTAACCCTGCATCACTTTGGGATTAATATATCAAAGCATTCCTGCTGCCGCGGTGCCGGTGTCCTCACCCCACTGACAGCCCGGAGACACGGGAGTGAGGAATCACATGGCCTTGATACAAGCTTCCCTGTGTTTTTCCTGCTCCATGCTGTGTGGCCTCATCCACTCCCACCCCAAATGTTGCAGCATTAAGCTGAGCCACATTTTCCAATCAGGCCCTCCAGATTTTCTTGAACTCCAGTTGTTTTGGACTGGAGTGAAACAGAGCCACAACACATGGCCTAAAAACAACCAGTTGTTTGCAAAAGACCAAGTGCTTGCACTCATTAGTCATAGTGTTCTGTAAAATGCCATGTGAACATGCTTTTGGAAGAGCTTTTGGGAAACCACATCACAGTTAAAACTCCCTCAGCTGGAGCAGAAGAAGGGAAGGAGGTGCCGTTTATTGTCCCCATGAAAATCTATCCAGATTCATCCAAGGCACAAATCAAAGGCAAACCATCACTCTTCTCAAGCACAGAAAGCTGTGCTCTGCTTCAAAACCATCTTTCATTCTTGTCAGGGAAGAGGTATTTTCCGCTCACCTACTCTACAGCAAAGTGAGAAATCACCAGGCCTGCTCTCAGAGAATTGTTCCAACCACTTGACATCAGACTGAAGAGCACCTGTGGGACGTCTTGTGGTTCTGCTTTGTGCTCTGAAGCCACCTGTGCATCCCTACCCCACCTCCTGCACCTCTCCAGTGGCCCACCCACACAAAACTGCAGCAAACCAGCTGTGGCAGCTAACAATTTCTGGCTTACCTAGAGCCATGCTGGTGCTAAAGGATTTCACATTCCAGCTGGGATAATCACCAGCAGGGCAGGAAGGCAGGTCATTATAGTTTCCTGAAATAAAGGACTTTGCCTAAACTGGGAAGTGAAAGATGATACTGGTAACAAAACATTAGAGGAAACGGAGACAAAACATCTGAGATGATACAGTGTGATAGAGCTGGTACATCTGATTTTAAATCATAACATCTTTTTCTGGCATCCATAGCATTCCTGGTTTTCCATGCAGAGTGACTGATGAATGGCATATGGGGCTGACTCACCTGCCCAGCATGGTCTCCCTGCCCTCTGCCTTGCTGGGAATCCCTACCCAGTTCATCCATCCCAGCCCTGCAGCAGGTACTGTGCTCTGCCATTTTCCTGTGAGCTGTTCCTCAGTATTAATTATTACGGCACTAAAACCCATCTGATCCTTCCCAGTAGGAATGTGAAGGAATCAGCTCCTCTGTTCTCCAAAACAGTCAGGCAAGCGTTGTCAAAGTCTCCAGTGTTTAGTTCTCCCTCCCACTGTAGCAACAATTAGAAGGATAATTTTTCCCCCTCCAAACACTTCCCCCCACAGGAGTGACTCGCCGCAGAACCCTTTTGTTTCAGCCATGTATAAATGTATACATTTACTGTAAAAACAGTAAATAAATAAATCAATAGGTAGATAAAGCACAGAATACACCAAACTGGCAGAAAGCAAAATATTTTTCATCTAGAAACTACCAATTTCCACAGCCAGCTGAACAACTTGTCAAGGATCATGCTGGAAAAAGACACCAGAGACAGGAGTAGCATGGCCTCTGCCACCAAGTCTCTGCTTTTCCTTCCTCTTGCCTTCTGCCTTTCCTATCTGTGCTTTCTCTAAGGACAGCTACTCAATATATTGCAGGGTTTCCAGCCTTAAGCCATGGATGTCTGGGCACTGTTAGGAAGAGGCACCTCCCCAGGGGCTGACAGGCACCGCCTTTGTTGCTCAACTTCAGTTTCTGCAGAGGTTTTCATCCTCTCTGACCGTAGAGCTGTGGTGGCAGAGGGGAGAGGCAGGAAAGACACTTCTTTTGGGGAAGTTACGAGGTTAAGTTTCTGAAACATCCGGAGCGCATTAATGGTTCAACTCAACTAATTAAAAAATCCCAAAATAATTTTTAATACCTTTTTCAATTATACAAGGAGTTGCTCGAGGTAACAACAGATAATGGTGTCCTACCCACCCAAGGCATCTCTGTTTCTTCCAAGTTTATTGGCAACAGATGACTCATTTCACCTCTGCCCAAGATGACTGCTTTACAACTCTTCCAGCAGCATCTGGCCTTAAACGAGGTTACTCAGGCTCAAACGGATGAAATAATTTCTATTCTTGTGCCTGTACAGACCATGCCTGCAACACCCAGTGCCTGAGACTGAAAACCAACTGAAAACCGGCCAAACATTTAGACGTGACCTGAAAAGGCAAAACTGTGCTGTGGCCACAGGCCTGGCTGTCATGGAGAGGCAAAACCTGTCATAAAAAATGCCCTGCGAAGTTTTCTGGGCTAGGCATCCCCAAAGCTGGGTGGGGACTTCAGGGAAACTGAGCTCATATTCACACCCACATGAGCTTTTCAAGTCTGTGCTAGACAGCATTGCTTAAATATTTCTCTTTCCATGTATAGGCAAACCATTTTCAGTTGCATTTGATACAACTGCCTCGTAATCACAGAGAGATGAAGTGCTTCTAGGGGAGATTATTGAGCAACTTCTGGCTGTTTGGGAGCTCCTCACTAGCCCTTTGCTTGGAAAGGTAGCACCTACAGCCATTTTTAGCCTGGTTTCCTAAGGGAACATGTGTGATCACTCTGCCAGTCCCACACCAAAAGCAGAAGCCAGCTGGCCAGCTGCCACCAAGTTTTCCTCAGAGGTCAAGGTCCGTCCCAAAAGTGATGTCTCCCCCTTGGCAAAAAAGCAGCACTGGAGCTCAGGGTAGACACCAGACCCCGCACGTGGAAGAGAGTGCTTAAATGCTTTAATCGTGTAAAATGGTGCCAAAGCTGCACCTCGTTAGATAACAATGTCTCTTGTTTCACAGAACCATTTCCTCCCTTTCCATGGCCCTCGGGAGCCGGCTTTCCCTTTGAAGTCGGGTGCCCAGCCTAGAGCAGAAGGTCTCTGCATGGCAGCTCTCCTGGCAAGGTGGGCTGGACTCGTGGAGGGGGATCCTCCTGGCTGAGGTCCGCTGAGAAAAAGAGAACATGAAGTTTAAGATAAGCAAACTGTTCAATGCAGACATCTTTACTCCAGCAAGCCACATACCCTTACTTTTCACCCAAGCTGCATTTTACTTATTAGACATATGGTAAGAACCTCATCACATACCTCAAGGATATTTATTGTGACCTGTCAAGTGTAATTTCAGAGGTGAAAGCAATCTCACCTGTCTCTTCAAGCGCTGATGCTGTAGGAAAGCCTTTCTTGTGGTTCACACTTGTATTCTTTTTGTAATTTAATGCCACCAGACTTCAAATGTTTATTGTAGTCAGTAGTTATTTTCTCTCCTCAGTCTTTAACACATGCTAATGTTCACCATCACTTCTCATCTGGGAGCTATTAATATTAAGCTTGTTTAATGTTTCCAGGCCAATCTCTGGAGTGTTTTAGCAACGTTAATAATTAATACAGGAAGACGAGCATTTTAGAGGCCTGAAGCAGTTCAGGGCAGGCTCACAGTTTTGAGCCACAGTGTAAATGATCTGTTCACCATTGCAACTCCACCAACCCTTAAAATATGTCTTTTTATCACTGTAACAGTGAGGACCTCAATCTTTTCTTGTTTTTCATTAGCAAAGGCACAACCCTTGCTCCTCTCAAAATAAAATTATCTTTTAGTGTTCCATGGCAGTGATGCTTGCCTGTATGATCACCAGTGGAATATCCTGGCTTTTCATTACTTCATCACACACAGAAAAGGAGAAACAGCAAAGACCACGATACTTCAAGCATTTCCATTCTGTGATGTAACTCCTTAGCCATGTTTTGTATGAAAACCAGCATGCAAACAAGGGATGGCACATTTAACAGCACGGGTATGGCAAGCAGTTTTGAGAACTGTCATTTGTTGTGACCTCTGGATGGATTGATTCTTTTGAAATTATTTTGCTAACCATGGTTTCAGGTGTTTGTTCTTGAAAAAATAAGAAATGAGAATGGATACAAACTGACCCATCAGGAACAATTTCATAGTATTCAGGGACCTCAGAGGACCAAAAATGCTGAAGATGAGCATAATTTGAGAGCAATACAAAGTTTAAGCATCATTTCAACAGTGATAGTGATCAGACCTCCTGAGCTGGGCTGCCTGCACAGGGCACACCAGGGTCCACATGGAATCCATGTGGATGAGCCCAAGGGGAGGGGGAGAAACAAGTCAGGTGGAGAAAAAAGAACTCTTCCCACAGGCAGCCAGTAAACAAGTGGAAAACCTGAGGTTTCAGTCTCTGTTTTCAGGTCAGGGTTGTGCCTTTTTTGCCAGACCCTGATGCCTTTCCCACACAACCTTCTTCCTTAAGCAAGGGAGGATTTACAGTGCCCATACTGATGCTTCCTCAGAGCAGTCACAGTCAGGGAGTATCAAGTGCTACACAGCCACTGAAAAAGATCCCTCCAGGAGTTTCTAAACTGCCCCACAAAGTTCCCTGTGCTTGTGCCTCCTGTAACCCAGAGAAAGGAGGAAGGAGAAGCATTCTGCTCAAAGTCACTCAGCAGTCAGAGCCAGAAGTACAAGATCATTGGAATTACTCGTGTGTGCTTAGCCTAGAAGTTTTATTTTGACCTCCTCTGGAATACTTGTGCACCACTGACAAGTCAGCCTTTCCTTCATAGCTAACAATCAAATAAAAAGGCTGAGGTGGAGCAGTGGGGAAAGGTCTACAAGGTGTGTTTGAGACCCATTCCCCAAATTCTCATGACATAATTACATCAGGAGACCATAAAATAAAATGCAGTCCCTAAACCTCGGAAAAACAACCCATGCCCAGTTTTTACCAGTAAAATTTATTTCAGGTGAGGAACATTTCACTGCACAAGCACAGCGAGGTGCGTCCCTAGGTTTGTTCAGGATGCTCCAGGTGCTTTACCCATCCAGTATCAAGGCAGCCAGTCTCCATTTGCAAACCACTCACCAGGGAAGGAGGTCTGATCCTCAGCATCCCGCATCTTGTTCCTCACAAGAAGCAGGCCAGCAGACAGAGATACGTGGGGAAAAGCACTTGCAGGATAAGCACTGCAATCGTGCTTATCAGAGATGTTCACATTCCAGTTGTTTGGAGAACAAAGATCAAGAGAATCTTGGCTGTCCATCCACACTTCTGGCAGGAGACCTCAGTCCATCTCTCATGGGCTGGTGTCTGTTTGGCTGCCCAGTTCAGAAATGAGACTCGCTGTGTTAAATGGTAGATGAGCTGTGCCCTCTAGTGGGGTCTGGCTCACCAGGAGTTGCAGAAGAGCCTTCCAGGAGAGGCTGTCCCAGCCCACACAAGGGACACACTTCCCTGGGCTCTGGAGGCCTCCAGGGCATTTACACCAGCCAGGCCATGGCACCTCATCCCCACCATCTTTTCTGAAAGCCCTTCACAAAGGCCTCTGAGATGTGACATCTGCTCGGGCAGAGGAGACTGGTATGAAAATAACAGTGCAGAACAAACTGGGAATGAAGTTTCTCTTAGCAGTGACAAAGCCATCCTTTCATAAGGCTTCAAAGCCTCCCAGCCTTTTTTTTTTTTTTTCTACTAAAAATTAGATGCTTAGTTTAAGTGCATGAAGCTACCAGAACCTGTAGGTCCAAAATAACAGGTAAAATCATTGCTGTGGGCAAGGATTCCTGCTGCAGCAACCCCAGCCCAAGGTATCCACACTCAGCCCTTCCAAAACCCTGAAACATGTTCCTACCCCTTGCTGTGCCAGTGCAACTGTGCACAGGGTCACAGAGACTCAGACTGAAGGACTGAATAAGCCAAAACCCCAGGAAAAAAAAAAAAGAGAAGGCTTTAAGTCAGCTCCTTTGGGAAACAAGTTATAAGAAAGGGGTGCGAGCACATGAAACTGCTTCTGGGCTGGAAAAAGTGTATATATTCACAGGGTTGTTAGGAACTGTGTTCAAAGGGTCCCCAAATCCAGCTCTAACCTCTGCAGAGCTGATGGAAAAAACTTGGAGAAAGTCTAAACTGTACATGGCTTTTCATCATTGAAATGGGAACTAATTGAACTGCAGCGCTTAGGTCTTGGAAGTCACAAGACACATTTTTCGTTTCAAAACCAGGATGATATTGTTTTTAAGCTTTCTTGTAGGATTTCTGCTTTTACCCTGTTCCCTATAACCATTAGTACTACATTTTGCTAAGTCTGTTTCAATTCCAGATATCTTACTTGAAGGAAAGACACTGACTATGACAAGAGGAGTGACAGAAACACAGAATCCTCATCATTCAGATGTTTAATTATCCTACCTTCCCATTCCTACTCCAGACACGTTATCCCAATGCAATTTCTCTCTCAAGATATTAAACAAGAGCAGCCTTCTCCAACACACTGAGCCCCAGCTGCCTGGGGTAACCAGCTATTACCTTAATTAACAGGCAGTAAATTGCTCAGGTTTTGCTCACTTTGTACCTCCCAAACTCAGGAGCTGCCGTTTTGCAGCTGAAGCATTTTGCCAGACACGTGGGTATGTTTTCTCCCACGAAACAAATCCCAAGGCTGGGATATCTGAGCCTGTAGCTGGCACCAGACCAAAGCCAGGTCTAACATTCACCAGCAGAAATTGCCATGTTATAAAATCCCAGAGAGGACACATCCCGTATACGCCATGACTCCGGCCACACCCAGCCCTCCCTAATCCTCAAACCTTGGGGGTTCCCAGGGGGTTTTACCCCCACTTCCTTGGTAGCTGGGCTGCTCTTGGATCCCAAGACATGGGGAAAGACCAACCCACCCATTCATCCGTCTGTCTGTCCGCCCATGCATCCACCCACCCACCGCCGAACCGCAGCGTGGGAAGTGGGGAGGGAAGGACGGAGGGAGGGATGCAGGGGTGCTGGGGGCACGGCCACGGTGACAACAGCCCCGCTCCGTCTTGCCCGGCTGCCAGACCTTAGAGCTGGTGTCAGGTCTAAGGTTCACTGAGCTCGGGCAGCCTCTCTCACCTTTGACACCGCTCCCGGAGCCGGTGCTTTCGCTTTTAGCTGCTCCTGGCACGGAGAGGCTGGAACACACGGATGGGGCCGTCATCCCGCCACCCCTGACACACGGACTGGGACCCTGGCAGGACAGCAAGGCTTCGGGAAGGTAAAGGCATCCCCCGCTCAGGAATTCCCCGCCGGGCAGGCCCCAGCCCCGACCCGCCCTCTCCAAGGTGCCTTTCCCAGGCAGGCTCCGCAAACGCGCTCATCCTCGGGGAGCAGCCTCACATCCAGGGCACGGAGCGTGCACGAAGGGTGGCACGGTCCTCAGTGACTCCCTGCTCAAGAGAAGAGGTTTTAGGAAGCCTCTGCCCTACCCCAATCCTCCGCAGAGCTCTCGGTCTCTCCCACAGCCCAGGGCGGTTTGGTTTATTGCTGCCTTACTTCCCTGTGTGGTTAATGATCCTTATTCCCTTCCCCTTCGCTTCGAGGGGAGCTGCTTGTTCTGAGAAACCATCACCGTGTAAATCTAGTATTTACACATTATGTCTTTGCAGTTGGGATTTTTGTATCCCCTGGTAACCCTGGCTTAAGTGAACTTTCTGAGTGGCCGCTCTTCTATTTAAGCCAGAGTTTAAGCAGGTAGGAGGGGGTTCCTGAAAGCAGAGGAGAGCTTTGAGCTGAATGCTAGAAGTTAACTGGGGAGGTAGGTGCATGACAACGATCTTGAGGGGAGGGAGGGGGAGGGAAGTTAAGTATCTAAATCTGAAAGAATCTGAAATATTATGTCCAAACCCTGCAGGGTTAAATACTGCAGACTTACACAGTTAAGAGTTGAAGTCCTGTAATTTTTCTGAGGTGCTTAGTAATTTTTGTTCTGGTTCACTCTTGCACCCCTGAAGATACTCAGCAAATGGCTTTAATGGTATTAGGACCCAGAAAAGCTCAGACACCAGTTAGACATCATTACACTTAACATTAATTTCCCAGGATGCTAAATAGGGTTTTAAATAACACTTCTCAGTGACTCCATCCCCAAAGGTATGCAGGACTTTTCTTTTATTACTACTTCTCTTTGGAAATAAAAGGCTTATTCCCAGCAATAAATACACCAGGATTCCTGGTTAAAGATACTGAGCACAATTTCCTGGGTGCAGCAATGTTTAATCCTCCGTTAGGAAGTGAGAAACAATTGGTGTTGTGGCTGTTTGGGAACTCACCCTCAAGACAAGAGCAGGATCAAGCAAGCCTGCCCCTAATATCTGCTGCTAGACACAGCTGCCACAAAATATTAAGCTGTACCTGGAGACTAAATCAACCAGCAGGGTTTTTACAGCTGATTGAAGATAAATTGGTTTATTTTCACTGACTACACTGGAGCTGAGCAGGTTGAGCTTTCCCTGCCCCTCAGTGTGGCCTCTTGGCACAAGGAGAGGACGTTCACCACCTCAGCTGTTGCCCAGGCTGGTCTCCAAATTAATGACAGGAGATATCTGGATGCTTTTCCCACCGTCCTTTATCCAGCAGGTGCAGGGTTTTACTCTGTACTCTCCTTTTCCAACAAAAAAAGAGGACAAAGCCCCCACCATTTCCTCTTAAATCCTGTTTTCCATTGAATTAGTAGAAAGCCACTCATTTTGCTTCCTTGCCATCCTCCTGAGCTGGGAAGGGAGACTCCCCCTGTGCCTCTTAAAATGGGGGAAAAACATTGTTTATGTGAGCTTTGGCAAAACTCATTGCATTGTAAATCTCAGATGAATTTTGTTCCAGCATCAACCCATCTTTCTAAGGTTGAACAGAGAGCAGCAGAGGGAAATGGTGAGAAACTGTGTTTAATATAGACAACCTCAGGTAGTTTTCAAGCAGCTTCCTGTTTCCTTAGAGAGTTTTATGGCTTATCAGTGACAATAATTGCCCAGAACGGATGGCAGTCTTGTTTCCAGCCTACAGAGAGGCACATGTATGCAATCAATACCCTAAGGAGCACATTTATGCTGTGACACCAGGCTTATCTTTTTCCTGCTTGAAAAATATGACTAACTAGCTGTTCTGCACAAACTGTGATCCTGCTCTTCATCACAGGGCGACATGAGCTGGGGGAGATGATGTTACCTGTGGTTTTTAAAGGGGATTAAAGCCCTTCTCACCCGGCAGAAAAACTACTTGGATCTAAAGACACAGACCTGGGTTCAGCCGAGGAACGCTCCTAATGACAGCCTTAATGAAGAATTAAAGGTCTGGAGCCTGCCAGATTGCAGAGGGAGGACGGGCAAAATAAAGGAGACACGTGGGATGAGCAGCTCACAGGAACAAGGGCCTTTTGTCAGGGAAGGGAACTGCAGAGAGCAGGGAGCTCCACTGCTGGTGCTGCTGAAGGTGTCTTTGTGAAAGTACTTCTTGCTCTCCAGCCAAATTCCTGAGGCCCAGGTAGAAGTGGCACCAATCCTTCATTGTAAGTCTTGCAGATCCCTCCTCTCTGCCTCACCAGGGCTTTCTTCCACGTGGAGAGAACCCCTCCACTCCAGCAGAGCTCACCCTGGCATCCTGCTCAGTCCAACACCCCGTGAACTTCCCTCTCTCCTTTATTACTGTCCACATGAGCCGGGTGTTTTTGGAGGAGGAGGAACCAGGGCAAAGCAAGGCGAAGCGTTCTTTGCTGCCCTGCACCGGCAGCTCCCACCAACAGCGGGGCAGTGGCACCTCCTTGGCTCAGGGCCGGGAGGAGGGGACACACGTGTCACCCGGGAGGGCTCCCAGCCACGGGGCACAGCCAAGGCTCTGCAGCAGCTCTCCTCGAGTCAGGTTTGAGGCGCTCTCTGTTACTGGGTCTGTGCTTCCCTGCCATCCCTGGGCACAGTGGCACGGTGCAGTCACCTCCGGGGTGACACGGGGGTGGCACTCCAGGGGCTTGGTTTGTCTGGGGGTCTTTACCCAGGGTGGCTTTTGCCACCTGCTTTGTGTGCTGCCTCTCACTCCTGAGGTTCTCCTGATGTAACTTCTCAAACCAGGATAAATGTGGGACATCTGCCGAAGCTCTTCACCAGGACTGGCAGAGGAGGTGTCCTGGAGAGCAAGGCACAGCCAGAAGGAATTTCCCTCTGCCAGGAAATTCCTCCAGCTCCTCCTGTTAAAGGAGATGCACCAATCTCCTCGCCTGCATCCAAGGAGGCTTCTGGCATCAAGTTTCTTCTTAAACATCTCCACCTCCTGGTCGTAACTAACAGTGGCAGACGCTTTGATGCATTAAATTCGCAACTTACGACATTAATGATTTTGATTTTATTCCAGCCTGTTTTGGAGTTAAGCCCCACCTGCCCAGCTGCCAGTCAGGAGCTGCTGCGGGAGGCTCGGCTGAGCCTGGGATCACTTGCAGATGTCCACTGAACAGAGCTGTTTTCCTTGCAGGACATGGCACAGACACGGGGCACCTCCGCAGAGGGGCCTCGTCCCTCCTACATGTACAAGGTGGTCCTGCTGGGCAGCATGTCCGTGGGCAAGTCAAGCCTGGCCTACAGATTCGTGAGAAACGACTTCAGGGATCTGCTGCCAACCGTGGGATGTGAGTGAGTGGCCCCAGCAGCTCCATGGCTCTGGACAAGAGACCAGGCCTGATGCACTTCCCTGCAGCGGGGTGGGATGCAGGAGAGCTGCCTGGTCCACCTTGCAGTAGCACAGACCTGCTTTGGAACGTAGTCCAGGTTTGCCCAAAAGCCAGAACCTCCCCCTTCACCTCTCTGCAGTCCATTTCCTCAGCACCAGGCCACAAGCAAAGCCACATCCACGCCACACAAATCCAGCTTCGTGCTGCTTTTGAGAGGCAGGTGAGCAGCCAAATGAGTAAACTGTGCAGCCCATCTGCTCTTTGCAAGCTGTGCTGCCTTCCCAGCCAGGAGGGTCTCTTAGAATGGTTTGCATTGAAGATCATCTAGTTTCAATTCCCCCTGCCTAGGCCCCACAGCATCTAGACATTATATATATTCATTTTACGTGATGCACCTGGGTTTTGCTTTAAGAAGGCATAGCAGGCACAGAGGCTGTGATCCCACCTGCAACTGAAGAGCCAGCTGGTGAGCAGAGCAAAGTGAAACTTCTCCTCTTGTCCCTCTGCCTTGTCCCTGCTGGTCCACAAGCAGGAGCACCCTGAAGGAAAGGATGGAGGCTCCCCTCCGGTGGGAGCCCTTTCCGTGGATATTCCCATTGACAGCTCTGAGCCACCAGCGAGGCAGAGCCATCTCTCTGTCTGGGGGCTATTCTGCAAAGCTCAGTTATCCAACATCAAACCTGGTGTCATCCACACAGATCTGCTGCCAGGAAGGGCCCTGTCAGCCCAGTGCCAGTGATCCCAAGAAGTTCCCTGTGGATTCTGTGCATTAGAGCATCATTAATGACCTTCGGGATGGGTTTGGCCCCAGGGCAGGGGGTCTGAGCTCCCTGCTCTTGCTCCAAGTGAACACACACCCTGCATCTTGCCTGCAGGCTCCTTCTTCATACAGACACTCGACTTGGATGAGGCCACTGTAAAGTTTGAGATCTGGGACACAGCGGGCCAGGAGAAGTACCAGAGTGTCTGTCACCTGTACTACCGGGATGCCCACGCTGCCCTCCTCGTTTATGACATTGCTAACAAGGTAAGGCCCTGGCAGGACCATGCCACCACCCAGAGGTGATTTCTGTAGCCGTGAATCCCATCCAAGAGTGATTTATCCCTGGATGTGTTTGAGGGCTGGTGACCTGTTTCCCTGAGAGGGGCAATCAAGACCTCCCCACCCTCTTTGGTTGGTGCCACCCAGTCAGCTGAGACAAAGGGGTTAAATCAAAACCAGATCACTAGGGGGTTTTGTCTCTGTCTCTCCAGAAAACACTCAGCAGAGCAAAGCTGTGGCTGGAGGAGCTGGAGAAGAGATTCCTTCCCAATGAGATCGTGATTGCTCTGGTGGGCAACAAGACAGACCTGGATGCTGAGCGAGAGGTCAGCACTGAGGTGAGTGTCCAGGGTTCCCTCATCACCCCTCACAGAAAGCACTGGGATACATCCAAGGAGGATTTCCAAGGAAAGCCAAGAGTTTAAGAGGTTTTCAGACACCTCCAAAGTCCTCATACAATTGCTGATGCACTGTGAAATCCACTGTAAAACTGAACCAGCAGCCCCAGGGGGGCAGGGGAATAACTCTGCTTGTTTCTGCTTAGGAGGGGGAAGAGTTTGCAAGGACAAAAGGCCTCCTGTTCATGGAGACATCTGCAAAATCCAACCATCAAGTCAATGATGTCTTCATGGCTGTAGGTGAGTTATGGGATGGCTCTGGGTGAGAGCAGAGGCGGGTGAACCAGGGTCCCAAGCCCCTCAAAAGCTCAGCCCCTTCATTGCTCCTACTGGTCACTGAGATGTTCCTCCCAGCCAGTCCAGCCTGTGCCACCCCTTAAGGCAGAAGGATGGACAGATCCATCCCAAGATATTCCAGTGTCAGAGAGGGCTTCCAGCCCTTCTCCAGAGCCACAATTTTATTTTGTGTTGGTATCCAGTCTAGCTGCAATGGTGTCCCCAGTTTAGCTGTTCAGGAACTGCAGGATGGTCCCCTGGGGTGGGACACGGGGTGGCCATTGCATCCCAACCACTGGCAGGAGAGAAGAGCCCTTCTGTGCCTTGTGTTTCCTCCTAGTCCAAGAGCTCCTGAGGAGGGAAAAAGAGAAGGCATCCAAGCCATCCCCACATGGGAGGTCGACCGTGGACCTGAGGGCGAGCGGGGCGAGGACGAGGTGCTGCTGGAGCTGAGGAGGTGATGCTGAGGGACAGTGACAAAGCAGGGGGGGCTCAGAACTGCAGGGACCTCAGCCTGACCTCCCTCCCTCTCAGAGCCAGTTCAGAGCCCATCCTGGGTACACGGCGCCTCTGCAACCCTTCAGCACCATCTTCAGACGGAAGATAAAGCACAGGGGTTTTCTCCCACCAATCTTCCATTTCCAAAGAAAAGCACAACCTGCCAGGAACACTGCCAACAACCCTGACTGGTGACATCCCCCCACCCCAAGCTGTCACCTCCTCCATCTCTCTTCCCATGTGAAAAGGGAGAGTTTAATTTCCTGTAGCAAAGATCCCGATGGTTTTAGATCCAGGCTGCAAATAAAGACAATATTGCCCTAAAGGTGTGTTGTTTTGTTTGTTTTTTTTCCCCTGTCCTGCATGTCAGCCTGTAGGGAGCCACAGGAAGCTGGCAGGGACCAGAGCCAGCACTCTCCTCACCCCATGCACCCCATTACAGGGAGCCACAGCCCATCCTTGGGTGCAATCACTGAGCCAGAAAGGGGCCAAAGCCAACGTGTGGTGTCACAGTGCCCTGTGCCTTGCTGGCCTCCCCTTTGCACAACCATCCGTCAGCTGTGGGAAATCACCTTGGCTGGAAGAGGAGAAGAAACCACCTGTGCTCTCTGCAGAGGCAGCACCACTCACCCTGTCTGCAGGGCAGGGATCTCTGAGATTTTGGGGCATGGCAGTGAGGTGGGCAGAGCATCCCATTCTCCCCGAGAGTTTCTGAGCCCAGCTCCACAGAAATGGGGTGGCTGTTTCTGACCCCAGCTCGTGGAAATGAAGGTGTTGGGGGCACCCCAGGGGGCTGGCACCTGGGAAAGGGGTCCATCTGAGCTGATTTTTAGGGTGTTTCTTGGGGTGTGAGGGGATAACCCTGGGAGGGAAGTGCTGTCACGCTGCACACACTGCCAGGGCAAGCAGAAAACCACAGCGACCATGCAGATTTGGGGGTCACCCCGCAACGTGGCCACGCTGCATTTTGGAACAGAGAGGCTGGCACACAGGGGTGAGAGGAGAAGGGTTTTTATTGTCAGCTGCGGTTCAGGGGCTCAGCTCCTGCCGGGGAGGGTGGGGGTGTGGGTGGGGGGCGGCGCAGCCCGGCTGCCCGGGCCCGCCGGGGTGAGTGCCCCCGCCCAGGGCCTGTCGCCGCCCGAAGCGCCCCACCGGCCGGATCCCGCGGCCCGTGTACCACGAGGGGTCGATGTCCGGGCCTGCCAGGGAAGAGCCGAGACTCCGTCAGGGGGCTGGAGGACGTGGAAGGGGACGGGGCATTGCGCCCACCAGGGAGGGGATGGCGAACACCGGGGGAGCGGGGAAGGGAGATGAGGAGGATAAAAGCTGTTGCAAAGGATGTGTCAAAGCAGACCTGTGCTCCTGCACACTGGCAGCAGCTCCTCACCCCCCAAGTGCAGCTGAGCCTGGGCATGCAGAGGGGGCTGGAGGCAGGGGGGTGGCTGGGGAGGGTCCCTTACTCCTGTTCTCCGTACTCCTGATCTCCATGGAGCGCTCGAGGAGGCGGCCGTGGGTGGCGGGCAGGGTGAGGCAGACGAGCAGCAGCCACAGCAGGCAGGCGACCCCCAGCTTCATCCCCAGCACCTTCAGGCCACAGTGACTTGGCTGTGGAGTCTCCTGAGTCCTGCTGAAGACTCTGATGTGACTGCAGAAGAGAAAGGATTTGGGATTTGGGATGTATGTCACAGCATCCCTGGGCCAGCAGCAAAGGGGCTGGGGACAGCATCAGAAAACACCCAGGGGTTTTGCTGGGGCTGACACCTCTAGGGAAAATATTACCTCCAAACATGAGCTGCACAAACCTTATGGTCATTAAAATAGGTTTTGGTCCTAGCCTGGTGCCTTAGGTCAGGCCTGATCCTCTCTGGGACTCCCAGGAAACCTGTGGTACCCCACAGCCCAGGGGATGGGGAGCATCACCGAAATGCAGGGCTGGCTGCACCAAGCAGAGGCTGCAGAGCCACAAACAGGGGTGGGAGGGAGGGAGGGAGGGAGGGATGGATGGATGGATGGATGGATGGATGGATGGATGGACGGATGACGGATGGATGGATGGATGGATGGATGAATGGATGAATGGATGGATGAATGGATGGATGAATGGATGGATGGGTGGAGGGATGGATGGATGGATGGATCATGACCACCTCTGCACCCTTGGCACCCACCCCTGGCCACAGCTGCTGAAATGACAACCCGGGAACACCCTGTGCCCCACTTCACGGCACTGAGGTGCTGAGCAGGGCTGTGCAGGGTGAGTGATGGGCTTGATCTCTGCAGCCCCCGAAACAGAGGGGGAGCACAGCAAGAGACCCAAGCGGGAGAGCTGCGGGAGGCGGGACACGGCGGGGCTGCGGCGGCAGCTCCATTTCCAGCCACTTTCGCCACGGAAAAGTTCGCAGCACGCTGAGCAGGAGACAGACCGGGCTCCCGGGAGCTCAGGCTTGCTGCGGTCACCAACTTTTGGAACCCGCCCCCACCCTCCAGCCGGCTGGACAGACGCGAGGACAGACAGACAGAGGCCAAGCAGCGCTCGGGAATTACCCAGCAACAAGAGCATCACGCGAGGCGGAGAAAAGCGTCGCTCCCGCCCGCGGGGCTGCACTCACCGGGGCGAGGCGAGCGGAGGTGCGCGGTGCCGTCCCGCTGAGCCCGGTGCCGTCCCGCTGAGCCCGGTGGCGCCTGTGTGAACAGGAGCCCCTCCGCTCGCTGCTTTTATGGCCGCGTTCGTGCTGATGTCACAGGCGAGCCCCGGCGGGGACCGAGCCGGGGCATCTCCCCTCCCCGCCGTCCCCTCCCATCAAATCAGCACCGGGATTTTCATGACTCAGAAGGGACCAGCATTTCATTTCAGGCTGGCTGACGGAGATGGTTTGGGGATATGTTAATCGCCGTCCTCGACGCAGGGTTATTTCGGACCAGGGGAAGTTCTCTGCTCCTTCACCCACTCTGCCGGGGTCGGGGTGCGCTGCTGCCCTGAACGCTGGAGGGAGCGGGGTGACTCCACCGAAGGATTTACGCCGGTCCCACCGCCCCTTCCCCTGTCTGTCTGTCTGTCTGTCTGTCTGTCCCCCATATGGGGCTGGCTTTGCCCTGGGGCAGAGCTCCACCCCATGCAGCTCCCAGCCCCAGTGCCTGAGCACAGCCAAGGCTGGGGAGAGGTGACAGCAGCAGCGCGGGACACGGGGGGATCGCCACAGATGTGCAGTAAAGGCAGGGAAAGAGCTGAGGAGAACCTGCCCCAGCCTGGGCTTCAGCCAGGGAAATCCACACCCACCCTGGGCTCAGCAGGCCTCTCTATACCCCAGGGTTGCTAATATTTAATACAGATTTAAAGCAAGCCCTGCATGCTGTGGGCTCGTGTTTCTTGTGGCTTCAGCTGCCAGACTGGGTTCAGGGTTTCCGTGCAAGTTGGAGCAGTGCATTTATTTCAGGATCAGCCCCTCCTCAGCACCAGCCTGTGCATCCCCTTTGCCCACCCAGCCTCATCCCTGGCCACCACTGACCTGCAGTCACCACAGCTGTGGCTCTGTGGCCAGTGTCTGACTGGTCATGTGGCCATCCTGGCCTGCACCATCTGCCCCCACTTGGCCTCAGTGCTGCTGAGGCTGCTCCACCTGGCCAGTTTTAAAGCAAGGAGTACACAAAATGGTTAAAGAAATGGATGGACATGGAGCTGCTGGAGCAAGTCCAGAAGGAGGCCAAGCAAGTCCAGAAGAGGTCATGGAGATGCTCTGAGGGCTGGAGCCCCTCTGCTCTAGAGCCCAACTGGGACAACTGGGAGTGTTAACCTGGAGAAGAGAAAGCTCTGGGAAGAACTTAGAGCCCCTTCCTGTGCCTAAAGGGGCTCCAGGAGAGCTGGAGAGGGACTTTGAACAAGGGCCCTGAGTGCCAGGACAAGGGAGAATGGGTTCCCACTGCCAGAGACCAGGGTTAGATGGGATATTGGGAAGGAATTCTTCAACGTGAGGGTGGTGAGGCCCTGGCACAGATTGCCCAGAAAATTGTGGCTGTCCCATGCCTGAAGTGTTCAAGGCCAGTCTGCACAGAGCTTGGAACAACCTGGGCTAGGGGAAGGTGTCCCTGGCCTTGGCAGGGGGTGCAAGGAGAGGGGCTTCGAGGTCTCTTCCAAGCCCAGCTGTTGCAGTGCCTGCTTGCTTGAGGAGCCTCCCCAAGCCTGCCTGGCCAGCTCTGGCACCGTGGTGGCTTTTGGCACGGCCAGCAAGGTCAGGCTGGGCCGGCCCAGTGAGTCCTTGTCTGGAGAGTTTATTGGTGTCTCTGGCAAGACCTCCTCAGCTCCAGCAGGGCCAGGATTGCCAGCTAACAGCAGCTTTTATGGGTGGAGAAAGGGGAAGGGGCAGGGGATCAGGGGGGATTTGGGGTGGCTCCGGGGATAACAGGCATCCTCAGGAACCAACCCAGCAGGGGAAGGAGGGACCTCCTCTGGTCCTGACCCATCACTCGATGCCCTCCTTGGAACTTTCTAGCTCAGGGGAGAGGCTCTGAAATGACAGACAGGCTCCTGAGGAGGGGGAGTAGGGGACTGACAGGTAACCAGGTCAGGGTTACAACCAAGGTGTTGTTCCAGGGTACAACCAAGAGGAACTGGGAATAGGGGTACAAGGAACAAACCATTTAACATAGTAAACTCACATGAAATAAATGAACAAGACCACACCCCAACAGCCAACCCTTCTGGGATTCCATGGGAAGAGAAAGGAGCCTTTGCTCGAGTGTGCAGGAAAAACAGACACTGGGAAATGGGTGGGTGGTTGCGGACACAAAATTGGCTTTATTGCATGATTTAGTGTACTTTTATTATAATCTCTACACAGGTAAATGGGTCAGAAAACCAGCAAAGGGCAACGTGGGTGGCTACTGAACGATGCCTTGGTCTGCACTGCTGAGGTTCCCTGTGAGGATTCCTTCACAGGGTCAGGCATGGAAGGACTTGAGTCATGGCTGGAACCAGACAAGCAAGAGATGGGGCTGGGGGGAAGGCTGAACCCTCATGCCAGAAGGGTGGGTGCAAACCCTTTGGGTGATCTTGGTGGAGCTCCCTTCTTCCAGCCTGGAGCTGCCATCCCAGCACAGCCACGAGCTGGATCCAGGGAAGCCGCAGTGTCTGGGAGTTTCTGCGACAGCAGAGGTTTGCACTCACCCTTTTGAGCTTCAGGCCAGAAGGATTTAATTTTAAATTAAGAAACTGGTTTTGTTTCCAGCTGGGAAGCCCAGACAATGGACTTAGAATACTCTCTGGGATGACCACAGGACCAATTCCTAGGCAGCTAGCAGCCTCTAGTACTACCAAAGCCAAACAAATGTGTTACTTGCATGAGAATTCACCCTACTGCTCATAATTAAAGTGGTTTTAGCTCAGATGCACAGGAATTACCTAAAATGATCCAGCCTGGGTGGCCATGGAGGGGAAAGTGTCAGCATTGGTCTGACATCCCTGCTCCAGCTGCAAGTGATCCTCCCCACTTTGCCCACTGGGGAGGGAAGGAGGGAGGAAAGTGGGGGCTGTACAGGACAGGGACTGAGCAAAAAACCTCTCCCAAAGTGACCTGCAAGAGAAAGCAACCCTCTGCCCATCTCTGGTCATGGATTTGGGGCCACTAGTGATCCATTGGGCTTTGTGGATGTGGAGAGTTGAGTATTGGAAGAAAACAAACAACTTGGGGGAGCTGGGGCAGGGTGACACCAGGGGCCCAGGGCTGCTGTGGCCCCCAAAGGTCATCACAGCCCCTCCAAAGGTTGGGACAGTCCTAAGAGGCTCTACAATGCCATCATCAGGGATAGGGGATATGCTTGTCCACCAAGGGCATCTTGGCAGGGGCTGGCCCCTCTGTGGAGCACCTACACTCTGCTTGCTGGAGTTCTGTATCTTGCATGGAGTGGAGATATCTTCAAGAGCTGGAAAAGCAAACCAATCCCAAACAAGCCCTCCAGCCTTTCCTCCTACTTTTCTTGCCACTGCTTCCCTCAGGCCTCGCCTCCCTCCCATCCCCAGATGGTCACAGCTGCTTCAGAAGCCTCAGCAGGTGTTTGCACAGCTTGGGGCAAAGAGCAAGTGCTCGCTGGGAAGGGACCAGCACTGCTCTCATCCTGCTTTGCTGCTCAGAGAAGGGAAGCAAAGCTCCATGGGACATGGCAGGGGATTTGGATCACCATTGGGATGTGAATCCCAGCACTGGGATGCCTGGGTCCCTCTCCCACATGGGGCATCCCAAGGGCATTCCACACTCACTGTCAGCTCCTGTCCCTGCTCACCAGCAGCCTGGGAGAGAGCAGGGGCAGGCACTGAGAGCTTTTGCCAAGCGAGGGCTGTGTCCCTGTGCTGAATGTGACACTGACATCCAGCTCCCTCCCAGGAGGTCGCTCCTGCTCTGCACCTCTCTGGTGCCCTTGGCTGAGCCAGTACCAAAGAGCTGCCCCAGTCCAAGGTCTCATTCCAGCATCCTCTCATGAGAGCCCCTGGCCACGTCTGCATCCCAGTGCTTTGCTCCTCTTCCATCAACTCCCAGCGAGGCCTCCTGCCCACGGCCTCTGGCTTCCTTTCTGTCCAGGGTTTCAGGGAGAGAGGGGCTCAGGAGAAGGAGGAGAAAGTATTGCAGGGAAGGCTGTGAGAGGCTTGGCTTTGCTGAGGTCTTGTATCTTCAGCGAGATGCGGTAGCAGGAAGGTCCCCTCTCCTCAGGACAGGTGGGTCATCACAGGCTTCTGCAAGAAAAAGAAGGAGAAACCTCAGCCCACCACCGTGTCCAGGCCACCCTGAGCCAACCCAGCCTGCTCCTTATCCCTTCCAGCTGCCACTGCACGGAGTGAGTCCCTGCCCCACCCCATGGACCGTGCAGGCACCGGGAGCTCAAAGATGTTCATCTTTTCTGGGGCTCGTGACATCCTGGACCTCGGTGGGTGGTGCCCAGCTGTTCCTGCCCTCCCCAGACAGCACAGGGGGGCTGAGGGCTCCATCAGCTCCAGGAGAAAGTGGGCAAGGGCAGGCCCCAGGGGAAGGCAGGCCCGCAGCCCTCCCGCGGGCCGGGTCCGTACCGCGAAGAGCCGCTCCACCCTCCGGTTCTTCCCGTTGGGGTTCCTCTGCGTCAGCGAGCCGCGGTACACGGAGTTGCGGTCAAAGGAGTCATCAAAACCTGTGGAGGGGGAGGAGGGATGGGCAGCAGGTCCTCACCCACCTCACCAGAGGCTTCAGCGACCTGCCAAGTCACTTGGGATTTAATAATCCCGTGCTGGCTGCAGGTTTGGATGCATCCCGGCACTTCTCTCCATGGGAGGGTGATGGGAAGCACTTTGGTAACAAGGAGACAGAGCTGCTGCTGCTCAGCTTTCCTGAGCTGGGTCAGCCTGGCTGCAGTCCCCTGCCAGGGCCTCTGCTCTGGAAAGCTCCGTGGTACCACAAAACCCCAGCCTGGGAGAAGCCCTCACTGCCCCAGCCTGTGAGACTCTCTTGACCTGTTAATCCATCCCCTCTCCTCTGCCACCAACTTCCACGAGCTGCACCTTTTCAGGCCCAGCTTTGCAAGCCACTGGCCTGCCAGGCAGGCAGTCAGGAGACCAAATCACCCCCTGGCCCACCCAGGCATGGGGGATTAGGTTTGCCTGGTGACGTCTGTCCCCACTGCAAATCCCTCTATTTCCTCACAGGCTGACGTGTCCCACGGGCTGCCTTTATCTGCATGCCCTTTGCAGGAAGGAGAGCAGATGACTCCTCCTCAGGATGAGGACAAGGGACCTTTCCACCTACCAGGCCCAGCCTGGGGAAAAGCACTCTTAATTGTCTGTGTGAATGGGGGAAATGCTGTTCCACCTCTGCATTAAATGATCTTTCCCCCCTTCCCTCCCTTCGTCTTCCATTATCTGGAAGGAGAGGCACTCCTTTTGCCTCTCAGCTTGTGAGGAGAGATAAGAGAGAAATAGAAAAGCAATTTCCTAATGGGTCTCACTGATATTGGTCAGGATGAAACATTTCCAGTGATTGTGCCCCTGCCACAAAAGCTGCTGTGCCAAGTTTCAGATCACCATCTACTTTGAAGCTCTCCCCTGTTCTGTTTGTCCATAGCTGGGCCCTGGAGGGCTTCTTGCCCCCCAGCAGAGACCAGTGGCTGAGTCAGGTGGGCAGCAGGGTCAAGATTCACAGAGCCATGGAATGGTTTGGGTTGAAAGGAACTTGAAATCCCCTCTTGTTCCACCCGTCTGCCATGGGCAGGGACACCTTCTGCTACATCAGGTTGCTCCAAGCCCCATCCAACCTGGCCTGAAACACTTCCAGGGCTGGGGCACACCATCCAGGGAAGGACACCTTCCCCAAGATGGGCAAACAAGGGAGAAATTGCTGTGAGAAGAGAGGATGGGCTTAGGTGAGGCTTTGAGGCCTAAGAGCCCAGGGATGCCACAGACAAAGGAATGGAACAAAGGAAGACAAAGGAACCCTGGACTCTGGGGTGGCTGCAGAGAAGTCCTGGTTCTTGGAGGGCTCAGCCACCTCAGCCTGATCTCTGCTGTCCCATCACTGTCCCCAGTCCTGCCAGCTGCTGCCTTCTTTCCCAGTTATCTGCCACAGGTTTCCCCTGTGGCTGTCCTACCAGCAGGCTGTGAGCACAGGGAAGGGGACTCCACTGCAGACACACAGATGGATGCAGAGAGAGAGAAGGATCAGCATCCCCCAAAGCCCAGCCCAGCCACCCACAGGCCCCCATCTCCCATGGGCAGGGCTGTGGTCCTTACTGGTGATTTCCAGGGGACTGTTGAACTTCCTCCTGAACCTCTGCAGCCCGGGCATTGCCTGCAAGAGAAGGGGAGCAGACTGCTGTGGGAAGGGATGGGAGGGCAGAGGTCTCCACTGAGGCCACTGCTTTGATGGCAGCTCCCTGGAGACCCTGGTTGTGCCCAGGCTTAGCGCTGTGATTAAACACACACTCACTTTGATGTCATCCAAAGACTCCCCAGGACTGCTGCTGGCAGGACCAGGAGAATGGAGACAGGCAGCCTGTGGACAGAGGAAGGCAGAGGTGTCTCTGGGGGTGCAGGAGGAGACAGTTCAGTCTGCCATGGCAGCAAGGGGAGTGCTGGGAATGGCTCAGCCCTTCCCAGCACCCAGGGGCAGCACTCCAGCTCAGGGGAGCACGTACATCACAGCCACCACCCTCCAGGCTCACCTGCACACTCGACTTCTTCTTTGCCTTTTCCACAGACTTCACTGTCAGCCCCGCAGCAGACAGAGCTGCAATCCGAGATTCAATATCCGATATCTTTAGAAGGAGGAGAAAAGACACACAGATGGTGGTTGGAGGATCCGCCAGTGGCTTTGTTTGTCATCACTGGCTGGGAAAAGCCCCTGTCAGAGTCAGGCCCTCACCTCGCTCTCTGCCTGCTGCACCTGGGCGGCCGCCGAGGCCACTTTGTCCTCCAGCTCCGACAGCTCCGAGTCGGTAGTGCCGCTGTGCTGAGCCCCCTCCTCAAGCTCCTTCAGGGTCTTCTCAAGCTGGTAGGTCTTTCCAGCAGTCAGGTACACCTGAAATACAGCAAAAGGAAAAAAAAATGCATTGAAGAATTAACCTTCCTGGTTCTCCTGGTTCTCCTCTTCCTGGTTCTCCTCTCCTGGTGTGACCGCAGCCCCAGGCGCTGCAGATCCTGCCAGCCTTTTTTGACTGCCTTCTCGCCTTGCAGCACAGACAGTACCAGTCAGCTCTGGCACGGCTTTTCATCTCATTTTCTCACTTCCCTGGGCTTTTTGAGAGCAATTACCAACAGTGTGAAGTGGTAGGAGACTCAGTGGGAACACAGAAACCACCAAAACTCCGTGACCTGCTCGAGAAGCAGCAGCACTTTGTGCCGTGTGCTCAGAGGGAGAGCAGGTACCTGCAAACCAGCTCAGGCTGCTGTGTCCTGTGAGGGCAGAGCTGGGAAGGAGACAGACTGACTTTCCAAGCCTGCTCAGTCTGTTTTCAGGGTGTCTGTGTTGCTGGGAGCAGGGTCAGCCTGCACCATCCTCCCTTTGCTGCCTAGAGAAGAAGAGTAAAAGGATCTATCCCAATAAAACCTCTGGTTTTACTGCCACTTGTCTCCTCCCAGGTTACTACGGGGACACAGGTCCAAGCAAGGCAGCTCAGGAAACACATCAGTGTGCAATCACATCAGATAATCAGATGTGGCCACTGTTCAGCTGGCTGATCCCAAAATCTCAGTACTGCTACTGCATTTGCTGCTCCTCCAGCCCTCTCAGCTTTTTCTGGGCTGGGCATTGTGGAAAATTGCCTGGCAGGAGCCCTCTGCATGCACTGAACTACAGTTCACCCACCCAAAACACAGAACCACACTCCTAGAAGTCCCCCCCATGCCAGTGCAAATCCTAAGGCCACCCAACCTGAGTCACAGGGATTTGTTGGCCCATCAGACTCTCCCAGTGCCCTCCAAGGTGGGTGGCATGCCTTGGAGAGGAGAACGGTGGCCAGCCAGCTGTGACTCAGCCAGGATCCCTGAGGGAGTGGCAGGATGACACACATCTCCCAGGGCCATTGTCTACCCACCCCTGTCCCAAGCTGACAGCAGCAGCAGCAGCACTAAGCCCAAAGTTCACATCCTTCCCAGCCCTAGCCCCTCTCTTGAGAGAGGGGGAATCCCAAAACCTTCATGCATCCAACCCTCTTCTCCTGGCATGCTGTATTTGGCCAGAAGGCATCCAGGTGTTGCAGATCCCTGCTTTTATTTATAAGCTTTCCCCAGTGAGAGATGAGCCACAGAGTGTGTCCTAAAACCCTGCTCCCCACTGTAGCACATTCCCTACAGCAAAACCCAGACAGAGGTCCAGCTCTTCTTTGAACTGTTTCTTTGGAAATGTGGATGCAAACCATTTCTACAGGGAGTCAGTTCCTATGGGTTTATAGTGGCTAAAGGAGCTGTCAGTGCTCTGGGGTCACACAAACCTTGCACACACATGCTCTAGCTGTGAACTTGTCACCTGCACGAGCCCACCAGCCCCAGGCACAAGCAGCCTTAGTGAAGGGGTGGGTCATGTTCATAAACCCCTTGATGAAACACAGTGCTGGGGTTGATATTTCATGGGGTTGAAACCTAGAACTTGGGGCCTGATATTTCTGGGTCTGACAGATTTTAGCCTGCCAGCAGCTGCCAACTTTTTTCCCAAGGGAAAATTTCTCAAGAAAGCTTCTTCTCAAAACAATCTTGGCAAACAACTATCCTTTCTCAAAACAATCTTTCTCCAGGTGGTGTTTTGCCTTTCTACTTCTCAGAAAAGTAATTTTAGCTGTTTCTCTAGTTTAACCAGTGGGATTAGAGAGGTGTCATTCCTATTCACCAATCATGTCAAGTCTGTATGGGAACACCTTATAAAAAGTAGTAAGAATTAGACAATAAAGCTTTTTCTATGCTCTTTGCCTTCTGAAATATTTGGAGTCTCTCATCTTTCTTTCGTGTCCTACAACGACACCGGGGTGGAAGTGAAGGGAATGGCACACAAGTTTTGCTGGAGCAGGGACTGCTGAAGTCCAGCAAAGTGATGTTACAGCAAGGTGGGGGCCACACTCATCACCCAGAGGACCAGGAACCAAGGACAGGAAAGCCACGAGACAGAGCATCTGCTTTTGCTGTTGCACCATCCTCTATGACCAGAGTTTTCAATCCCCCTGCTGACCATCCTTTCTGTGCTGACCTACCCGCTAACAAGAAATTTTGGGGGATTATTCCTTTTGTGTTCCCACCCCTCCCCGCTGCCCAAAAGCTCTGGGGAGCCTTACATTTTCCTCAAGCCCCGGTACACTTCGGCCACCTCTTTCCCATCTGCCAGGCCTGGAAGCTGCCCCGCGGGGAGGGCACAGCCCTGGCTCTCTCCATGCAAGGACTCCCACACCGCTTCCTCCGTGGCGTTTATGGCTCTCAGCACTTTGGCCGTGATCTCACTCAGAGCCTGAGCCGACGACCTCTGCCAGAGCCCAAGCGCAGGGTGGGAGGAAAAATATGGATGTTATTTTAACGTGGTGTATAAAACAACACAAGGCAGGGGTGAGAGGGGCACCAGACCTCCAGGAGCTGTGGAAAGAGGGAGGAGTGGTAATTAACAGGCTTACGCTGCTCCTGAAGGGCTCTCCATGGGATGGATGCATGGCTACGGCAGAGCTTTGATCTCAGCTGTGACAAAAGAAGTCACCATAAAAGGCTTGGAAAAGAGGTTATGGAGGGACGTTTCCACTCCCTGGAAGCACCTGAGGGCCACTCGGCTAGGCAGCAGTTAAGATCTAATTGCAGCATATTGCTTTACACCTCAGCGGGCCTGAGCGGGGATGCAAACAGCTCCTTGAGTTTTGTGGCAAAA